>NW_027508734.1:17240000-17562500 GCF_051911475.1 Siphateles boraxobius
GGATTTCTCGGTTTCCAGCGGCCAATAGGGCATCTAGTCTCTATATGATATCTATGGCGATACCTGCTCATTAGAACTTTCGGTGAGCTATTTTTAGAGTGTGGACGCGACGTTCCTGGCCGCGGACGCGCGCATCGGCACAGTCTATCTCCTGATCCCAGTGTTGCCAACTTAGCGACTTTGTCGCTATATTTAGCGAGTATTTAGAACCCTCTAGCGACACATTTTCAAAAAAGCGACTAGCGACAAATCTATCGACTTTTTCTGGTGTTATTGAAGACTTTTGGAGACTCTCTGACGTGAAAGCACATATCGTTCTTACTCTTCTCAACGAGCAGCGGGTGCTGCCGTGGGTCCCACCCCCGTTCCAAAGCACTCACAGGCGGCCCAGTCCTCGCGCAGCAGCCCCTCCCAGCTACAGTTAGAGCACCCCTCCGCATACAGACTGCAAAAGAATCGCGCAAATGAGTCGCTATTTTTAGCGACTTTTCAAACGTCACTCACTCTAGCTACGTCTACCCTGTTCAGTAAATGACTGAGAGGAGCAGCAGCACATTCATCTGTTGAGCGCACGGCCGCTGAGAGACGTGAATGAGCAGTGTTTTTCCACGGATTTATTATCTGCTTTTCTTTTTTATTTTAATTAAATAATTTAGTTTCCTTCCTTTTCTTGTGCTTACGGTATTACTTGTAATACTCACTATCACAAAGCTTTTGTTCATCCGGCTCCCGAACTCTCTCAATTCAGATAATTTTCCACATTGGCCTATAAAAAAAGTTAGTCATTCACTAGGCCTATATCATAGCTTCTCGTTCTATTGTCTGACAAAACATATATAGGAAATGAGAACAGCTTTATTTTACATTCGGCTATATTATATTATAATATATTAAATACAGTATGTGAGCTGAGCATTAATTTATAGAGAAAACACATTAGACAAGCAGAACGCAAGTACGACGCGATGACGTCACGAATATGCTAATTGACGTATGACGTCATCTAGCGACATTTAGGTAAGGCGTTAGCTACTTTACTTTGAAAATAGTTGGCAACACTGCCTGACCCTCGTTTGATGTGTTCCCGCTGCTAGTCGAACTCGGCAGTCACACTCCGGCACATTTTGCAGCACGCTGAAACACCGAAACACCACTGAATTAGTCTGTCCTCTCTTATCCACTATTTCGTCTGCTTTCTCCTCACTTGTGGAAGCTCGTTCAGTCACATTTGCATTGCGGTCAGGGGCGCTCATTCTGTGGCTGAAACTTGCCGCGTTGGAGATCCGCTGCTCTAAGCAGTGGCTGCGTGTCTGTGGTGTACGTCATCAGGAAAGTAGCCAATTGTGTTCTGCTCTTTCTGACGGCTGCGCGCCTACCGTCAGTCAGTGACAAATGCTGCTATGTATATTGAAATATCGAAAATGTGTTTAAAAATCATATCACCGTTATCGGAAAAAAAAAAAATCGCGATATATATTGATATTGAATTATTGTCCAGCCCTAGGTTAGCGTCTGGACCACTGATCTATATAGAATGACTGGATAGCTCATGACGTTCTAAACTGCCATCAGGCAGTGAAGCCACCGGTACCCGCTGGGGCCTGTACCATGATGGTAGTTGAACAAACTCAGGGTTACAGGATTAGTTTAGAGTTGACAATACCAAACCAATCCAACCAGGCTTTGTTGGTACCATGATGCTGATCATCAACTTTCTCTGTCAACTCAGGCTTTGATCCTGAGTTTAGGAGTTTAAGTGTGACATCAGTAGCTAAAAGCCAATCACATGTTGAGAAAGAGTGAAACTGAGATTAATTTCTCGTGAGAGAAGCAGCGCAATTCACTTATTAAATAAAAGTAATCAAATAGTAAGAATTTAAACAAATTTACACAGCAAGAAGAAAACAGCTGTCTATGAAAGAGGACCACTAAAAGAAAAAGTCTCGCTACTGTATATCAGTGCAAGCAAAAGTTATTTTATACAGCTGATAAAGGTATAGAGAGAATTGAACATATAAGCTCACATGTAGTCATTTTATAGCTTCATCTATTGATGCTAAAGCGTATTTATATTACCTTTATATATTTATTCATTTAAACTTCGTAATAATAATTGATGAACTAAAATTGTACATGTGTGATTGATAAAGGGCATAATAATTAAATAAATAATATCTAAATCATACAAATTTATTATTCTAAATAAGCATCACTAAAAACCAGACGATTTTGTCTTTAAAAATCATTTGCTATGTAGTGACCATTAATTTGGAGTAGAAACAGGTGGAGTGACTTTATCGCATCAGACCAAGGTTATTATAGTTTTGCTTTTTTAAATTAGTTTTTATTTTAATATCGTTTTCAATTTTGTTTTAAATTTCAGTTTAGTTTTAGTTAGTTTCATTAATGGTTTTGTTAGTTTTAGTTTAGTTTTTATTTTGCAAAGAAATTTCTATTTAGTTTTTATTTTATTTAGTTTCAGTTTTAGTAATTATAGTTTAGCAGAACAAACAAAACACTTCCAGTGTAGACCAAAGCGATACGCTTAATTTCAGCAAAGTTTAATGTTTGCCCAGATTACAGTTAACTCTTGTAAATTTTGACAATTTATTTTATTTAATAAAAATAAAATAATATGGTTTGTGTGTGTGTGTGTGTGTGTGTGTGTGTGTGTGTGTGTGTGTGTGTGTGTGTGTGTGTGTGTGTGTGTGTGTGTGTGTGTGTGTGTGTGTATGTTTTTCTATCCTGGTGGGGACTTAAACCTGAATGCACACAGACTCATGGGGACTCGTGTCACTGTGAGGACCTAAATTGAGGTACACAAGCTTATAAATCATACAAAAAAGTTTTTTTGAAAATTTTGAAAAGTTGTGTGATGGGTAGGTCTAGGGGTTGGGTTAGTGTACTGTAAGGAGACAGAATATACAGTTTGTTTGAGGCTACAGTATAAAAACATTGAGTCCCCACAAAGATAGTGGATCGGAGTGTGTGATAGTGATCGGACTTGTTTTGCTGTTGCACCCGCGTCTCGCAAATGAAACGGCATTCTAAAAATGCTGCGCTCAAGTTAAAAGACGTCCAAAGTTTGCGTCTTATTACCTTGTGTTATTTCCCATTCCAATGCAACAGACGCATTCTTTATGAACAGCGCTTAGAACTAGCCATGTGTTCTACGTTACGGTCCTTCATTGAGCGCGTCACAGCAGGACAGCGGTTAATCGCCTCAGCAACTTCTTCACGTAGGAAGCCAAGCGCCATATCAGGCATTTCCTTAAACAGCCACAGGTCAGATTTTCCACCAAAGTAAAGAGCTTATTAATTACGAAAACGATTATTTATTTTTAATCCGTGTATCATTCGTTCAGTCGTGTTTTGATTTAATATTGAAAGTAGAAAAATGAGAAAACAGTTCCTTTTTTGTTTGTTCATTTTTTCCAAAGAAACGAAAAACAAGAATTCAGCTTGATTTTCGTTTTTCGTTCTGAGGTAGAAAAATGAATAAACAGCTTGAATATTCGATTTCTACAAGTGGACGGGAATGAAACGCCCCTTTCCTCTGATTTGTCAACCGAAGATCAAACTGTTCCGTCTTCAGTCCTTCCTCGGTAGCGCACAGCAGAGTCCTCCGCTGCCGATGATGTGCGGATTCTTAAATCGTTTATTGCAACTACATTTCATCTTTTTCTCATCAAACAACCAGACTAACGACTGGCTCGACACAACCCGTACCGGGAGAGCCTACAGGGCTTTCTTCTGTGTACAACAGCAGTGCTCAAGTGCCAGGGGGTCCGTGAAATAATTAGCTATTTCCCTATTTTCCGGACTGTAAAGTCACATTTGTTATCATAAGCACACTGTGATTTATTCCTAAGTGATTTAGGCTTATATAATGCATTTTACTTCAGATAATCTAAATGTTGACTTTCAAAAGTAGGCGCGCCAAAAAGGCTGAACGCTGTATTTTGGTTTATTTTATGGTGTGCGCCAGAAAGATGTTCAATGAGACAGACACGCTTAAGCAGCGCATCGTGTTGTTTACTTTATTTTTCAAAGGCATGACATTTTGTAGTAATTTTGAATATACACAAATTAAAATATACATTTTACTTTTTGGAATGACAAAGTATTAAACGACAGAGTATTAAGTTATTTCCCCAGCCGAGGAACAAATCCAAGTGATTGCGCGACCGCATCGCGCTTACAACATATTATCAGTTCACTTCTGGCATTACAAACTTGTCACGCAGCCTGTTCATTATTAAAATAAAACACTCAACCAAACATATAAAAAGTTATTCTGCCTACTTTTATTCGTTTTTTGTACAATATAAAGACTGTGCCAGTAAGTCATAACTTGCTGTTCTTCCAAACTCATTTCCCTTGAAGTGCGGATTTAGCCTTCGTCTATATTAGGACTCGACTGAAGTACGAAGCCTTCTTTACATTAATAGTTAGCATCCAAATGTTACATTGCAAATATGGAAACGTTGGGCCGAATGAGATATGTGCGAACCTGGTGCGAACCCAACGTCGGTACAGTTTCAGTTTTGATTCAAATAAATTTGTTTAGGCTTCGTGTTTAAAATAGGCTAAATGTTGTTAGTAATAAAGGGCACAATAGGCTATTTTGATAGGCTACTATGTATATTTTTTATTATACGTGGCTACATTTTTTTTATTCTTGTTGTTTTCTTAATAGGAAAGGCTAGGCTACCATTCATTTAAAGATTTGACATAGGCTACAGTAAGGGGAAGTAAAATACGCATAGCATGTTAGTGTTTATAATGTTAATTTAGTATTTTATTTACCGTTCTTTTACACTATTTCTGAATAGGCTAATAATAAAATGCGTTTTTTACAACGTGACTCGCGCGTGTTTTTTACTCTGAGCATGACCCGGTGCCCCACGCATGAGCATGCATCCTTTAGATTATAGGCTAATACATTTTAATGAAACAGAAGGCCTGCGTCATAAAACTCAGAAGAGTATGCATCTTAATATCTATGTTGTTCTGTCTCTAGTTGTTAGATAGTCAGGGTGATGACAGTTCATGCTCGAACGACGTTAGGCCTATTATAGGCAATTCATTATTCTTTCCTTTTAATATTAGTGTTTAAAATATTTAATCTAGTGTAGTATTGTATTTTTATTTACAATTAATTATATATTTTTTTTAACCTTACTGGGCAAGGGCGACCATGCTAGCAGCCGTCATTTACCCTGCCATACCAACTAGGGATGCTAACCGATGACCGTTTGACCGATGGTTGACCGTCTCAACGTTAACCGATCAAAGATGTCGGTAGTCGGTTAAAAAAAAAATCTCTAAATTAGGCTATTATAGACAGTGGACTAAACGCTACTACAGTTAGCCATCTTATTCGAAGATATTTTTGTGTGAAGTGAACAAATTTTTGTTTTAAAAAATTTTCATAACTCGCCTGTTTGTACTTAATAAACCAATAAAAACATTTGGCGCGAGGTCACAGCGTTTGGGTTCGCGCGCTCACAAGGTTTGCGAAAAGTAAAGCCTACAGGCTAAAACACTGGAGGTTAGAGCCAGGGCAGACGACAGGATGAAGCGTGCAAAGAAACGTAACGTTAGTGTGTGGGACCATTTCACCAAAAAGAATGACACAGTAAGTTGCAACTTGTGTGATACAGTGCTTAAATACAGTAGTAATACTGTAGAAATACATTACATCTACATTTCAGTGGTAACAGATAAGGTGATGATGATCATCATCTTTCTTTATTATTGTTAGCACTAACGTTACCTCAAACTAATCGGAGTCTCTTCGGAGCTGTCATTTTCTTAAATGAGACGCTGCAATGTTTCAAATGAGCTTCTAACGCTAGACTAATAACTTTATTTTCAACGCGGTCACCTTGTACCCAAACCATTTCGAAACTAAGGAGCCATTTGTCCTCCGATTACATACAAGCTCCTCGGCCCAGCGTTTGCGGGACTCATGTTTCGCGCTGTAGGGGATTTTAAAAAAGTGACGTGAGTGGAAGCGCGGCGCCGGGGCTGTGTGTGTGTGTGTGAGCGGGAGGCAGAGAGAGATGCGACAGAGTTGCGAAATTGCAGGCGCGGCTCGAAATTGCTGTTATTTCAAATAGCGTGGCATATTTTAAACTAATCGGTTAACCGGTTTCAACCGGCTAATGAGGCTCGGTGGTCGGTCAAGAAATTTTTTAGTTTTCGCCATCCCTAATACCAACGTAGGTGAATAGGCTATATCTATCTAGACAGAAGAAAGCCCAATAGGCTCTTCCCCGGTACGGGTTGTGTCGAGCCATTCGTTAGTCTGGTTGTTTGATGAGAAAAAGATGAAATGTAGTTGCAATAAAACGAGTTAAATCCGCATATCATCAGCAGCGGTGGACTCTTATTCTGCTGTGCGCTAACTAGGAAAGACTGATGACAGAACAGTTTGATCTTTGGCTGACAAATCAGAGGAAAGGGGCGTTTCATTCTCGCCCACTTGTAGAAATCGAATATTCAAGCTGTTTATTCATTTTTCTACCTCAGAACGAAAAACGAAAATCAAGCTAAATTCTTGTTTTTCGTTTCTTTGGAAAAAATGAAAAAACCAAAAAAAGGAACTGTTTTCTCATTTTTCTACTTTCAATATTAAATCAAAACACGACTGAACGAATGATACACGGATTATTTTTGCTAATTATTATTTTATTTCAGTTAGTTTTTCAGTAACTGTTGTTAGTTTCGTTTAGTTTTAGTCTTTCATTTATTATGAATTTTTCATTTTATTTCAGTTTACGAAAATGTTTTTTGACCAATAGTTTTAGTCTTAGTTTCAGTTTTCGTTTACGAAAATAACCTTGCATCAGACATGTGTCACTTTGCTCACAGCAGATTGGTCCAAGTTCAGTTTGCAACCTTTTACCTAGGACATAACCTGCCCCGGACCAGGTTAGCCGTGGAGCGTAAGTTACTATGGCGATGAACACTGCTAAAAGCCTAACCACTTTCATGGTCCCTAAAACCCAGGTTTGACGCAAACTAAACTGAAACATAGCTGGCTAGCCACCTAAACCGGCTTCATGATATAGGCCCATGATTTCAATCACTTCAGTGTTTATCTAAGCGCGATCGAGGCTCCAGTCTCCAGACTAACTTTTTTACTAGGAGCACTTTAGCCAATGTAGCCTATACCGCGATGTATTATACTAGTGTCTGTGAATATTAAACCGCAAAAAACTTGGCTATTAACCCTGCATGTTCTGCTTGTCTCTGTGTGAATGAATGGCGCAGACGCGCGGTATAATTTACCACACACACAAAGAAGCACGCGTGACGCTCGCGCAGGTTTCAGTCTCGTCTGCTGCCTCACGATATGAGGACATGATGAACTTCCTCTCCAGAGCTGATCTGAGAGTCACTTCATGAGCATTTTACCGTTTCATTTGAGAAAAAACATCGTCATATCATAACACACACAGAAACTCAAAGGTCTTCACGGCAACCCGTCAAAATAAAAGTTCGGTTTAGCTTGAAGAAATTGACTGAAATAATTATATTGCCTACTGTTGTACAGTAGATTTACATCTTAATGTAATGCAATTTTTACAAAGCTTTAAGATTTCGACTTTAAAACAAATATCCATTTAAATGCTTAGGGTGTTTCAGTGGTAAGAATGTACAGGGAGACTTTAGATTTTAAAACGGTGTCTCCTTAGGCAATGTTTGCTCAGTCAAATCATACAATTTCCTATTGATTCAATAGAACGCGTGAGCTCACTAGGGAATACCAAAATGGCAGCGCGGTGGCTTCACTGTTTATGACGTCATGAGCTACCCAGTCAATATAGATCAGTGGTCTGGACCTACGAAAACCTTAAGACGCAATATGCGTCATTTCCGATTCTTCTTCCTGTATCCAAAGACAACAACAACAGTAGCACCACGCGGATAATGAATAGTTCGGGGCAGATAACAATCGCCTTTGTTTGCGCTTTGGTGCTGGTACTGACCTCGCTCCAAATGTATGCTGTGCTGCATCTCGCCTACTACACGCGGGTTTTTGTATGCGCCGAGAAGTTCCTCTACTCAAAAGACCAATGCTGCGTCCCAATTCGCATACTATCCGTCCTAAATAGTATTAGAAAATAGAACTAGTATGTCCCAAATCGTAGTATGTTGAAATGAGTGTTCCAAAGAGACCCGGATGGTCTACTATATCCGGTCAGAATCCGAAGTCAAAGCCGTCTAAGGAAAGCCTGGCAACTCCCTATTAAGCCCTATTGTACCGAATTGTGGTTGTAGTTCCACCAGAGTTCCACTAGGGGTCGTTTGAGTGCAAAATGAGTGGGAGTCTATGGGGCTAGACTGGTAAATTTGTCTCTTTCTCGTTATTGCCGTTGAGAAATCTCAGATTTGAATGTAGATTTTGCAAGTTCCACATGGGTTATAGGTCCAAAGTTGAATGAGCAAGTACTTATGTCCTTTCGATTTCTTACAGGTTGAGTTGTGGTTGCCCATTACACGCTAGCATTCTGCTAATGGACTTTGATTGGTCAGTGAAGGACTGATTACGTCCAGAGATACCGCTTGATGGCATTGTGGCATCCGAAGTATTTTCGGCGTGGTCTTTTAAAACAACAAAACAAAAACTCTTCTAGCACGTGTATTTACCTGTGTCAGTGGTGTTGTCGATGCCTCGAGAGAAAAGAAAGTGCAGATCGCGAAAGCACCAAAGTGACAGAAGGATTGCCGTAAAGCAGTTCTCTGGTCGTACGATGTGTATGACGTCATTGCCATTTTAAAAGACTTTTTAAAGCAAATAAGTGACTCTAAAAAATCTAACACCCAGTAATCTGTAATTTCTTTGCATCTCCTTTCGAAAACAACATTCAAGTTACTAGACAAAAAATTATATCCTGATAAAAATGGATTTTTAGGGGTATCGCTCCATTGACCTCCATTCATTCTGCACTCGTCCTGTGTGGGCCCTCATATGGAGCCAGAGTGGAACTGCAACCAGTTCAGAACCCGGAAGTTTACTGCCAGTGAAACTTCTCCCCATATTAGACATTCTCTGCCGAAGTGCAGATCGATGCAGGCTGATATTGCCCACAACCCATCACGCGTTGGACGAGGATTCGGTTAGAACTACAAACACGAGTGAAAAGTGTTAAAAAACTACAGACATGGAGGACGCGCGAGTCCGGCGGTTGTGTAGAGAGGTTTAGATAAAGGGGTTTAAGTGATTAATTATCAGTTTCTAACCTGACGAAAATGTATTTATTCAATGTTGGCTACGTTATATTGCATCTGCAGCAGCATTGTGAACTTTTGTAAAGATACGTTTAGCCATTCAATTTTAAATGCATCATTACATTCAAATTGCAAACACATGAGGAGAGTGAGAGTCTCCGCATGAAAGCCCCACGACTGGCAGATAAACGAGCTTCTACATTTCTCTCCGAAACGGTAAGAAATTATATTAGATTGAATGGAGGATTTTAACTTTTGACGAGATGATTGACAGGGCAGTTTACGGTGATGCACGCGACAGAGCTCTCCGTTAAAGATGACGAAGTAGTATGTCCCAAAGCTTGCCTACTCTTTTGCTACACACTCAAAAGTATGTACTTTTTCTTCACAAAAAGAGTACATTTATTGGATAGGATGCTACAATTCTGTTTATTCATCAACTGAAAAGAGCATAGACTAAAAGATTGATTCTTTGGATTTAAAGGTGATGTAACTTTTTTCCTTTACTAAAGCATAAAAATAAATACCATAATATGTTTGCAGATATTTAGAAAACATGCTAAGTTCACATACTGTCACGATTCATAAATCTATGTGTTCATTCCTGGAGTTTATGTCAGGTGTGTATTGGGATATGGGTGTGTCAGTGCGTGTGCGTTGCCTAGGTACTACAGCTAATCACTCTAATAAGAGGCTCAGCTGTGGCTTGTAAGCTGCCTTTATCTAGCTGGCGTATGCACTGGGTGCTTCTCATTTCTTATTTGTGCATCCTCGTTTCCTTTCCTCGCGTCTCAGCTCCACCCCCTGATACGACTCAGGGAAGGGTGCCTAGGAAAGAAAACGAAGACGGAGGAATCGAATGAAAGCTTTTTTATACATTGGAATACTTGATCACTCGAGCGTCACTTCATAGCGTCATCAGCAGCGTTCAAAGTATCTGCCCTCATGTTGTTGAAGTTTATTTAAGAAATTCATAAGAAATAATAATAAAGCAAGATACCCTGTTGAAATATGTGATATATGTGGTTTATATAAACTGCAAAGGTAAAGAATAAATGAAAATGATTGTGACCGATATGAGGGGGGAGGAGAATTGATACGTGCGTCATGTTTAGTAAATAAAACACTTCCGAAATAGGATACACCTGTGTATCCTCGCTCATGACTCCTCTGGAAGCCTCCGCACTCCTCAATCCTTGCCTCCTTGCGGAGCAATTAGAGAATTGAGATGTCCTTCAAGATGGCTGAGCTCGATCGGTTTCCGGGTCATAGGATGGAGGACGGAGAAACGAGGAGACGAGGAGGGATATTGAGAAGCACCCACTGTATTTTGTCGGTCGTCACTCTTGTTTGTTCTCTCACCTAGTTCCAGTTGGAGTCTCCTTGCGGATTTCGCAAGCGGATTTTGCTTCTGGACATTACGGATTCCAGGTCACCCGCCTGCAAACTGTGGCGTTTTGAGTCTGTCTCCCCGGTTGCCTCTTTAATAAACTGTCTTTACTTGCACTTAGATCTTGGGACTCGTTTATGTGACACACACTCGTTTCTGTGAAAAAACACTTCTACAATCAGTTATTTAACTTATTATTTTACACATTCCCTGTTCTCAGTCGGTTTTTGTTTTGGTCTGTGTGATCTTGCCCACTGCCAGTTCACCCAATAGTATTTCAACACCCTGGGATGCCAGTTGGCAGAAAACAGCGTATTGCAGCCTTGGAAACGAGCAAACAAACTGGGTCAGAGATTGCAGATTCCACACAACCTAAAATGCCTCGATTTACATCTAAAAATCTCTATGAACAAGAGCATATTAAAACGCGGATAAATCAACTCATTAACTTACAGTCTGTAAGTCTCCTTTGCTTTCGTTGTCAATTTCGCTCGTTCCTGTTGCATGTCCTCAAACTAGCAACCCGCGTAGGCTTCGAGTCTGAGGAGGAGGGGGCGGGGCAAACAACGATCTCTGATATAATTTGGACTGCAGTACCTATTACGACCACTAACTGTCACTCTTACAGACAGCACCTTTAATAATTGATATTGGTTCATAAAAAAAAGAATCGATCAAAATCGATAAATTTACTTTTTTTACCCATCCCTAATTTCTAATAATTAGAATAACTACAAATGTCCTCACAAGTTAGTTTTTAACATGTTTTACTTTTTGAGGAAAAAGTAAAATATTTTTCAGAAAAATTAGACAAAACATAACTATCTCTGTAGAAATTTAAAACGATCCGTGGAATGTCTCTGGACAATCTATTAATATATTTTCAATAAGTTACAAAAATGAACAAACGAGGCATTAAATTAGAGGCATAAACCTCCTGCTAGCTACTCCATTGCCTGACATCAAGGGCTGCGTTCAAGTCCAAAATTATCATGCCCTTCACTCGCTAACTTCCCTCCGTCTCGTTCACTCGGATGTACGTCATTGCTTACGTTGCATGAGTGCCCACTACTGGCGGAACCTTTGCAATAGGCTGAATTGGAAAGTGCTAAGCCCTTGATCACTTAGAATCCACTATGGGCCTGATTTTTTTTTTTCTTACGAAACTTTTAATGCATCATTCTATATGTATATAGGTGTGTTTGATATATAATTTTTTATAAAATAATTAAACATCTCAGAGTTGTTTGTGGTGGGGTAAATTAAACCCAATATAGGTTGCAACACAATCGTGTTGCATTGTGTTATATGGAGCTGCCTGAACTGTACAAAGTAGACTCGCTCCCTCATGACGAATGGGCAATGGCATGACGAAGTAGACAAAATTGAGGGAGCGAGGGTCTGTCCATATAAACTTCCCTCGTCAACTTCACGAAGTGGAACACACTTCAAAATGTCGGCAGGGATTCCCCGAGGGGAAGTGCTTAGGGAAGTTCGCAAGTGCATGTCTAAAAGTGGACTGGAACAGAGCCAAGAAATCCTCTATTGTCAATTGGTTTTGTAGGCTACTCAAATATGTCTGTAGTTTAAGGATTAGGATTAATGATGCATTGAAGCTACAAAGACTTGCAATGAACAGGAATGTTCTTTAATAGTAAAAAAAAAAAAAAAAAAAAAAAAACAGTAAAGCCAGTAATTACTATACAACCACCTTGAGCTAGAGTTTCCATCAAAATTATAAATTTTGATATGTTTATGTTATGTTTATAAATGTTTTGCATTTGTTTCTATGCATATCAAATAATGAATGTGTGGTTAGAATCCTTTTTTATTGTCTTCTAGTTAAGCTCCCACCACCGTTATGCTGACGGGGCAGGCCAAAGTAAAGACAGGAAACACATTTCCATTGACGTCAAAATGTGAATCCTTCCTACAAACTGTGGTTTTGTTGTCGGATTCTTATACACCACCATTATTAGGGGTTTCGGAAGGGTGATACATAGGAAATAAATATATAAATAATCAATCATGTAGCCAAAAGCCACAACAAAAGGCTCTCATTAGGAATAGAACAAAATGAAGGAAATCAATGACGCCAAAGTCAATTTCAATTAATGGTAAGTGCAGGAAGAGTTCACATGGGATGCTGAGGTCCCAAAGGACTATTGCGTGAAGCATGATGTGCTCGTCAAATACCAATAGAAGAAGGAACTTCAAATTAATATGGTATGTTAACTAGATGAGCTGAGCAGTACAAGCCAATCTGTTGTTTTGGCTCAGACCTTCGTCTTCAACAAAATAAAATAAAAATAATCATTTAAAAAAAAAAAAAATCCTTTTTCCAAAAGTCAGTCCCAAGAGGATTTTATATTTTATTTATTTATTGACACTGGTCTACGCTAAGAGTTGTGTGGAGTCTATTGACATCTACAGACCCTGTAATCACACGGTCAAGTGACAGTCTGGCTGATAAGAAGTATTAGCAAAAATATAACATTTTTATGTCACCTGTCAACTAAACCCAGAAGGCTAATAAGATTGACCTCTGTGTTGCTCTGCAGTCCTGGGTCCTCTCCTCAACTACCTATATCTGACTCTCACACCTGGGCAAGTCATCTTTACATCACTCATCATCTTGGCATATTACTACCCACCTGCTGAGTTTGATCAAGACAGCTCATCACAAGAAGGTTTCATTACAACCAAAGAATTTCAAGTCAAACAATCCTCTTTGATCACTAAGAGCATGGATTTTTTTTCTATCTTTTTGTCTTATGTCATTACTCCAGAGATGGTGAAAGGTACAGTACATGTAAGGGGCTGCCAGGAATGTTTTGTAGGTGAGCAGGTGGAGTTTAAGCTGTATCACACCACACACATACTGTACACATAGTAAAGCCTCTGAAATCCTACTCCACTTACACCCTGTCAGCCTGCTCCCATCCCAACAGCCCATGAGGCATGGATCCAGCATACAATCAAAGTTACTGGGGTCCAGTGTTTTCTTGGACCCCACTGATATTCAGTGTATAGACGGTGTTAAAAAACAAAACAAAAAAAAACAACAACACACACACAGAAAGTCATACAGGTTTTAAATGGCGTGACAGAGTTAATAATGACATTTTTCTTTTTTAGGAAACACCACAGACATTTAAATACACTGATTTAATTAAACCCAAAAGTTTGGGGTTGGTCATTTTTTGTTTTTGAGAAAAAGTCTCTAATGCTCAATAAGGCTCAATGTTTATTTGATTAAAAAAATACAGAAAAATATGTAATATTACAAGATAGTATTACAATAATACCTAATAAAACTAATTAGGGCTGCAACAACTAATCGATAAAATCGATTATAATCGATTATGAAAATCGTTGTCAACGAATGTCATTATCGATTAGTTGGTCTGTTTACGTCACGGGGAGCGTTTACTGGTACGCACACACACGCAAGGTCTCTCTCCCTCAGGCGCTCTGCCGAGCGCGCGCGCTACACGGTTTGGAGCAGTCTCTTCTGTCTATGCGAGACAGAAGAGACTGCTCCAAACCGTGTAGCGCGCGCGCTCTTGCTTGCGCGCTCTAGATTTCGGGAGTTTGAACTAATTCGCGGGCATCAGGGAGCCGCAATCAATATGTGGGAGACTCCCGGGACTTCCGGGATGTCTGTATTTTGTCTCGAGCATCAGGTTGTGCAATCAGTTCGCTCGCAACGTAAGTGATGGATTAAAATAGCGCTACCGCAGAAATAGGTTAAATTAAAACGGTGTTTACAAAGTGAAGCATTAAATACAAAGGCAGTTAATAACAGCAGCAGTAAAATATTGTTTTTTAGTCACTGTACTCTGTGGTTTTCAGCGAATGCTTGTGCATTAATGCATAATTTCTCCTGTCCTTTACTCAAGCCTGTTAGCTTGCTGGGTAACGTTACCTCCATTCCGTTCTCTTTTTATAGCATTTGTCTACTAAGTTTTAATTGTTTTTCAAACGCAATCTACTGCGGCTCTACATTCACACAATTGTTTTCAGTCTTTCTATATTTATTTAATCAATTTATCCTTATATTATATTCTTTTATATATTATATATATAATATATATTATATTCTTTATCCTTATATTCCTTATATATAATTAATTTTAAATAAAAATTAAATGAATTATATATTTTAGATGTTTTTAGTTTGTTTTTACTTCAGATATTCACATCTGAACAACTTGTCTGTGTAAATTTGTTTTAACAAAAATTGTGTTAAAACATAATATGTTGGATATCATTTTTTTAACAATAATCATGTTTGTCAACTTGCCATCAGCAATTATCATTAAAAACAATGCAAATATTGATATTAGTAAAACTCAATGTGTGGCTTTTGCACTTTTTAAAGTACACTTTTACACATAAATACCCTGATTTACGGTTTTATTTAGTTATAATAAAAAAAAACTAATTTAATTTCTATCCGATTAATCGATTAATCGAAAAAATAATCGTCCGATTAATCGATTATCAAAATAATCGTTAGTTGCAGCCCTAAAACGTCCCGGGTTACGTATGTAACCCTAGTTCCCCGAAGGGACGGACGCCGCGTGAAATCGCAGTGGGAATGCCCTCAGCGTGACGCGTCTGAAGCATGAATGAAATCAGTCAATGGAGAGAATGAGCGTACGGCGAGTGACGTCATCGACCAGGAAGCTATAAATATCCCCTGAGTACACAACACGCCAGCTTAAAAGTTACTGAAGCAGCGACCCAAGGGGATGCCGAGAGTATGGCAGGACACGCAGCGTCCGTCCCTTCGGGGAACTAGGGTTACATACGTAACCCGGGACGTTCCCCTTCAGGGACTACCGCTGCGTGAAATCGCAGTGGGAACGCAATACCCACATCCCCATACGACCAAATCCCCGTCGTGTGTCATTAGGAGACACAAACCGACGAGAGAACCTGAGCCCCGGGAGTGGAGCTAAGATCGAGGGAATAAAATCTAACGAAAGTGTGCGGTGAGGACCAGCCTGCCGCATCACAAACGTCCTGAAGAGAAGCTCCTGAAAGAAGAGCTGTAGAAGCAGCCATACTCCGGGTGGAATGAGCCCTTACAGCCAAAGTGAAGGCTGATGGGCCGAACCATAAGCAAGTGGGATGGCCTCGACCACCCACTTGCTCATCCTTTTTCTAGATGCAGGACACCCTTTCTTAGGTGACCCAAACAGACGAACATTTGTTCCGATCTCCTCCACAGGGCAGCTCTGTGGACGTAAGCATCAAAACCCTCCTGGTCTGACGTCAGAAAAGGCGGAGGACAGAAAACCTGCAGAACTATAGGTCTAACTGAAACAGTTGGAACCTTAGGAACATAACCTGGTCTCGGAAAGAGAAAGGCCTTAACCAACTAGGAGCAAATTCCAGGCACGAGGGAGCCACCGAAAGTGCTTGAATATCTCCAATTCTTTTTAGAGATGAGATAGCGAGAAGAAGGATAGTCTTTAGAGTAAGAAACTTTTCCGAAACTTCCTCGATGGGCTCGAAAGGAGCAAGGGAGAGACCTTCTAAGATGACGGCCAGATCCCAAGCTGGTACCCTTGTGCGAACTGCAGGCCTCAGCCTCAAGGTGACACGAAGGAAGCGAGACATAAGCGGGTGTTTCCCGAGGGAACATCCACTTGAAGGGGTGTGGTAAGCAGCTAAGGCCGCCACATACACCTTCAGTGTGGAGTGGGATAACCCTGTGGAGAGACGGTCCTGCAGGAAATCCAGGACTGTACCAACTGGGCAGTTAACTGGGTCCTGCTGGCGCTCTCCACACCAAGAGGTGAAAAGTTTCCACCTCGCGGCATATAACTTCCTCGTGGAGGGAGCTCTGGATCGGAGGATGGTCCCAACGACCTCAGCCGAGAGACCAGAATCTATGAGCTGGGCCCCCTCAGAGGCCAAGCCCACAGCCTCCATAGCTCTAGACGGGGGTGAAGGATCGACCCACTCGCCTGAGAGAGCAGATCTCTCCTGATCGGTATCTCTAGGGGAGAGCCGTTGAGGAGAGACACTAGGTCCGCAAACCATACCCGGGCCGACCAGAACGGGCTATTAGCAGGAGACTGAGCCCGTCCCGGCGAACCCTCTCCAGAACTCCTGGGAGCAGAGCGATCGGGGGAAAAGCGTACAAGCGTGACCTCGGCCACGGATGTACCATCGCATCCAACCCCAGCGGGGCTGGATGGCTGAGAGAGAACCACAGCGGGCAGTGTGATGTTTCTCGAGAAGCAAATAGGTCTACCTCGGCAAGACCGAAATGTTTCCATAGGAGTTCCACCACCTCGGGGTGAAGACTCCATTCCCCGGGCCTCGGCCCCTGTCTTAACAGGATGTCTGCCCCCTGATTTAAATACCCCGGGAGATAAAAGCTCTCAGAGAAAGAATTTTCCCCTGGGACCATAGAAGGATCTGACGTGCCAGTTTGTAAAGCGGGCGAGAACGCAAACCCCCCTGATGGTTGATATAAGAAACCACCGATGTGTTGTCTGTCTGGACAAGAACATGGTGGCCCCTTAGGTCTGGGAGGAAGTGTTTCAGAGCCTGAAACACCGCCAACATCTCTAGGCAGTTTAAGTGCCACAGACGATGATGGTCCTCCCACAGACCCTGAGCCCACCCGTGAGAGAGGCATCTGTCATTAGCATAACGCGACGACAAGGAGCTCCTAACACAGGGCCTTGGGACAGAAACCAAGGATCTTTCCACATGATCAGGGCGTGATGACACCGTCGCAAACTCACGATCATGCGAAGCGGATTTCCCCTCGGGGAGAATCCCTTGGTCCTGAGCCACCACTGTAACAGTCTCATGTGCAAGAGGCCAAGAGGTATCACGTTGGACGCAGCTGCCATGAGACCTAGCAGTCTCTGGAACTGTTTTACAGTGGATGAATGGCCTAGCTTGACCTGATCTACTGCAGCGAGAATCAAAGCAATACGAGCAGGTGACAATCGTGCCTGCATCGTCGTTGAATCCCACACTACACCTAGAAAAGAGGTTCTCTGTAATGGAGAAAGAACACTCTTTTTGGCGTTGAGCCTCAGCCCCAGTCACTTGATATGAGCAAGAACGACATCTCGGTGCCGAACCGCCTGTTGTTCCGATTGAGCTAGAATCAAGCAATCGTCTATATAGTACAGAAAGCGGATGCCCTGTAACCTCAGCGGGGCTATAGCAGCATCCGTACACTTCGTGAATGTTCGGGGTGACAGTGCTAGGCCGAACGGAAGAACCCGATATTGGTACGCTTCGCCCCCGAAAGCGAACCTCAGGAACTTCCTGTGTTGAGGGAGGATAGATACATGGAAGTAAACGTCCTTTAGATCTATCATGACAAACCAGTCCTCGGATCTGATTTGAACATCCCCAGTGACAGACACAGCGCCCTGTAACGTACTGGCAGGGAACAGCTGGTCTGGGCACTCCACAACCCTCCTCGGAGGGGGCGAGCGTCCCTCGGGAAATCGCTCGCCGAGTCTCTCTACGCCCTGTGAAGGCAGGGTTAGTAGAGCAGACCACTGAGGGCATCGGAAAAGACAGGGCACCGTGTTCTTGTGCAGTGAACTCAGGTCTTTCACGATAGGGACCACCCTCAGAACCCTGACGTTCAGCACGTCAGGATTTTTTTTTTTTTTTCGATGAAGTAGTATCCTAACCCTCTGGGGTCCTATGTGTTTTTGGGGTCCTGGAGCATTCTGACATGCTCTAACATTTGTGCTTTTTTCAGTTATTTATAAACATGTTAATGGCAAAGGTGTAAATTCACTCTATATAGCACAAACAGGGCTACCATAATATGTTAGCAAGATGTATGTACATGTTTGTATTTTTGAGAGAATATTGTTTATGCATGGTTATTGAAAAAACTAAAACTTAAAGTCTCTGAAATAAGGCCACAAAACACATACTAAATATGTGTCCACAAGACCTTTGACTAATGGATGTTCTCGCCTAGGATTTTTGCTTCAAAATGATCTGAAAATCATCCTTCCAAATCATTCACATAAAGCAATACATTGATTTAAATTTAGTAAAACACTTTTTGTTTGGAAAGGCAATATGCGAAATGGGCGTGACTCATGTATAATGGTCTGATTCACACCTGTGAAGACAAAAGACCTGTTTAATGAGCCTGCATAATGAGCTTTTCACAGGTGTGTCACTGAGCCACAAGAAAGAATACAAGGACCCAAGAAAAGAAATGTGTATATATACTACAAAATTGGTTCACAGTTGGAAACATCTATAAAAAAATAGTATTTTTCCACTTGTATTTTTGCTTGCAAATTGTATAATATCCAAGGTGAACATTTCTAGTAATTGTGTAGTTAATTCTCATACTGTATTTTCAGAAAGTTTTGGATATGTATCCTCTCCCCAAATTTGTCACTAATAAAACGCAATACAAATAATTTGAAGAGAAGGCGTATATTGACATTTTAAGATTTTGTTTACATCTACCTTGTAAATATATTATTTGCTATTTTATTAAAAAGGTTACAATTACAGCAACAATTAAAATAACAATATTTCAAGTGTAGCCTAATATTTCTTTGTAAAAACTAAAGTATACATTTTATCATACATATTTCAAAGTTAAGGATTCATTAGTTTGAATAAAGCCTACATTGGAACAAACACTATAATAGCATCCTAGTTGATGAATTTATTTTTGACAAAACAAACATAGCCTAATATATTTAACATTTGAGCAGAAATTGGTGAACAAAAGCTTATTCAATGTGGCAGTAGTCTATAGTTTAGGCTACAGTAAACAGTTAATAATCTATCCAAAAACTAGTCAACGAAATGTTGTCTTTCATATTTCTTCTGTAACATAGGCATATCGTTTGTTGTTTTTATGATAGCCTATATTAGGGCATATAAATATTAATATGCAGTTTAATACGTTGCTAATACAAAGACATTTTAACGTTATTTCAACATATTTCAGTCGATTTTCACTCATCTCAGTATAGCAATAGGGTTTGGTAAAAACTGTTCAGTTCATTCATTCACACACAGACGCGATTCATATTTAAACAGTCTTTTTGGTTTACATACACTATGATATCGCAATTAGAACACTAATAAAAAAACTTACTTCTCAGATGGATATTTCATATTTCTTTGTAAAAACTAAAGTATACATTTTATCATACATATTTCAAAGTTAAGGATTAATTAGTTTGAATAAAGCCTACATTGGAACAAACACTATAATAGCATCCTACTTGATGACTCTATTTTTGACAAAACAAACATAGCCTAATATATAACATTTGAGCAGAAATTGGTGAACAAAAGCTTATTCGATGTGGCAGTAGCATATTTTGCATTAAACAGTTAATAATCTATCCAAAACTAGTCAACAAAATGTTGTCTTTCATATTTCGTCTGTAACATAGGCATATCGTTTGTTGTTTTTATGAGCCTATATTAGGGCATAAATATTAATTTGCAGTTTAATACGTTGCTAAGACATTATAACGTTATTTCTACATATTTCGGTCGATTTTCACTCATCTCAGTATAGTAATAGGGTTTGGTAAAAACTGTTCAGTTCATTCATTCACACACAGACGCGATTCATATTTAAACAGTCTTTTTGCGGTTTACATACACTATGATATCGCGATTAGAACAATAATAATAAAGAACTTACTTATCAGATGGATCCGTTGCTCCTCGTAATGAAAAAAAAACAGCACATGTTCTGAGGTAAATGTCCCAGGATTACTCCTCACACAGCCTCGCAAGAAGAAATAGTAGGCTACATTAATCTGATGATTACATTTGTTGTGTTTATGTTGCGTTTATGAGGGGCGTTGACACTTTGCATGTGTTGCTTCAGATCATTTGCGTTTGAATAGCGCGCACTCTCCGTGGGCGTGTCACATTAGCAGAATAATGAGCTGAGAGAACGATAATGAGATCGGCTGACACCTCTCTCTTTTTTAATAGATAACATAAACAGAGAATATTTATTTTAGTTTTGAATTAGATATTTTAAAAGTACAAACTTAAATGATTATAAAGATATTTTGCTCATGCTTGTGTGAATAGTATTCGCTGAGCTTTGTTTAAGTTTAGAGACGTGCACCAGAAAAAAATTTAACGGAGACAGAGAGGCAGAAAGCACACCCTGTTTATTTTCTTCATTTTACAAAAGCACACGGTTTTGATGTTAATGTGAGTGTACACAAAAAAAAGAAGACCCTCTATAGTTTATAATCATGTATTGATTTTATTTATATGACCAAAAATGACGGAGTATTTTAAGTCTATGTTGCTGCTATGTGGAAAAAAAACAGCAAAACGCGCCGGCGCGTTTCTCGACCCCAGAGAGCTAACTCCCTGCTGGGTGGGGGACCCATTCCGCCAGGAACTCTACTAAGGGAACCAGCCTCTCGAGGCTGGCCTCCGGATGAACATCCCGAGTGACAGACACAGCGCCCTGTAACATACTGGCAGGAAACAGCTGGTCTGGGCACTCCACAACCCTCCTTGGAGGGGGCGAGCGTCCCTCGGGAAATCGCTCGCCGAGTCTCTCTACGCCCTGTATAGGCAGGGTTAGTAGAACAGACCCCTGAGGGCATCGAGAAAGACAGGGCACCGTGTTTTTGTGCGGTGAACTCAAGTTTTTCCCGATGGGGACCACCCTCAGAGTCCTGACGTTCAGCCCGTCAGGACTTTTTCGACGCGGCCTTTCTGGCGACAATGACTGTCCTCAGATCAGTCCTGCCCCGAGAAGGCCGCGCCGGAGAGCACCCCGCCTCGTCCCTCCAGTTTCTCTGCAGGGGGGCACGAGACGTGACACTCCGCTTCTGCTGTGCTCTTTTTGAAGACGAACTCGACGAAAGACTTTGCTCTGGTTGAACATTCTGCGTGACAGACACAGTGCCCTGTAACGGCGCACCGGCAGGGAACGACTGGTCTGAACACACTAGAACCCTCCTTAGAGGCGGCGAGCGTCCCTCGGGAAAGCACTCGCCAGACCCTTCTACGCCCTGTTTCGGCAGGGTTAGTAGGACGGGCCCCTGAGGGCGCCGGGAGAGACAGGGCACCCTTAAGGGAGGTGAACGCAAGTCTCTCTCGGCGGGGACCCCCCTCAGATTTCCTTTGAGCAGGTCGGCCTGAAAAGCCTGCATAAAAGTCATCGTATGCAAACATGCAGCCGCCTGCCGAGCCACCGAGTAAGCCTTCCCCACCAGCACAGAGGTATATATATTTATTTATTTATTTATTTTTTGGTGGAAGAGCCGGTGCTTTAAGTGAAGACGATGAAGCAGGAGAGAGATAGCTCGCAAGCGTCTCCTCCGCCTACAGTATCGTCACATAACCAGCAGATTTAATACCAACAATGTTACCATAAGCATTGGACTGATTTGTGTAAATTCTGCTTGAAACCGGTCTAACCCAGGTCTTTGAAACCTCAGCATGAAGATCTGGGAAGAACGGTAAGCACCGGCTAGAAGGTTGAGGTCGTGCAGACAGAAATCTATCATCTAGATTGCTTTTAATTCTAGAAACCTGTCTATCAGCTGGCCACTCGATACTGTTATTTATTTATTTTTTTTAGCTTTTCAACAGCCCGAGATAATACATCCATCAAACCTTCTTCATTTGCAGTATAATGTGATAAACTAGTTTTCTCTGATAATAAACTTTCGACATCCAGCTCCTCAGAACTGGAAAATCTCAATTCAACATCATCATGTGCCTCCACCCGGGCAGAAGTAACCGCCGCAGCGCGTGCTTCCAGAGCCGGGTGAGAGGCACTAGATCCCGGAGATAGCTGAGATAGGGCGGAGCCCGTCTCAACGTCGCCAGCGAGATCCATCTGCGAGCCCCAAGACAAGCGCCGCCGCTCTGCCTCAACAGAAGCGGGACCCGAGCCTCGGGGAGCTCGCAGCAAATCACTCTCCTCGAAGAGCGATCGCCGCGAGCGCAGAGTTCTCAAGGGAAAACGCTCGCAATGCTGACAATCGACTCCCTCGAGAGCCGACTGGGCATTGCTGCACTCCCAAACAAGCCACACTTAGCTCGTGTGAATCCCCACCCGTGATGTGCCGAGTACAGGGGGGAACACACTTCTTATACTGCTCGCTCATATTGTTTTTTTTACATAAAATATATATAGTGAAAACTCCTGACAAAACAGACAAACACAATCGACAGATTCAGACACACACAGAGCTGCTGAAGTAACTAAAGCTGGCGTATTGTGTACTCAGGGGATATTTATAGCTTCCTGGTCGATGACGTCACTCGCCGTACGCTCATTCTCTCCATTGACTGATTTCATTCATGCTTCAGACGCGTCACGCTGAGGGCGTTCCCACTGCGATTTCACGCAGCGGTAGTCCCTGAAGGGGAACTAATTGTCAGCAGTCATTACTCCAGACTTCAGTGTCACATGATTATTCGGTTTAACTTTATTTTGATGGTCCTTTTAACACATTCTGTTGCATTCACGTGTCTGCTCTCATTAGAGAGTTAGTAGACTATTAGTTGACTGGCAGTGTTAGGGTTAGAATAAGTTGACATGTACTTGCAAAGTTTCTTAGAATGTCTGTTGCAGGACCATTACAATAAACAGTTAGCAGATATTAAGGAGACAGTCTACTAATAATGATGTTACAGGTTGGTTGGCTTAGAAAGTGCACGAAGAAGGAGATGGTGACAGATACAATGTCTTTAATAAAAAACTCAGGAAGAGAATGACCACGTTCACACAAACAATAACCACAAAGGACTGAAAAGAACAGGGAGTATAAATACACATAGTAAATGAGGACACTAAACAGGAACAGCTGGACAGAGATTAACTAATCAGACACCATGGTAACTAACTAGAACTAATACAGACATGACAGAAAACAACTAAACACAATATAATTGTGACAAATGTGAGTAAGTTGTACATGTAGTTGCAAAGTTACTTATAGTGAACAGAATGTTCAAAAAGAACCATCAAAATAAAGTGTTATTGATTATTCTATGCTGTTTTGGTGCACAAGGTTAAAATATTAAAATAGTATTACCAATTGAAAACGAGAGTTAAGTATGTAACTGCGGTTCTATGAGTTCTGGATGACCGCCAGAGGCAGTGCTTCACACTGGATTCTATCTCTCGTTGCAATGCATAGGTCGAGTCTAATACAAACAATGTCCCTCGTGACCAGGATGACTCGGGGCGCTCCCCTATTTAACCCTGTGACTTCCTGCAGACTGTCCCTACGGAATTTTCTCGCCTGACTCCGAGTGACAGAAAGCTCTGGCGGTCATCCAGAACTCATAGAACAGCAGTTACATACGTAACTCTCGTTCTATTTCGTTCTTCCTGACCGCCAGAGGCAGTGCTTCACACTGGATGACTTATAACAACAAGGTCACGAGGAGGTCCTACTCACCCTTAAGAGGAAGTTGAGGGTCCGGAGAGGACGGCTGTTCCAATATTACCAGGAAGCAGCCACATTTACCCTGTAGTATATGGCAAAGGTATTTGTTGATGACCATGTAGCTGCTGCACAGATGTCACTTAAAAGGACCCCTTTTAATGCAGCCCAAGACGTTGATATGCCTCTTGTCGAGTGACATCTCACCCCCAAAGGCACTGGATATTTATTAGATGTGTAAGCGTGGGTGATAACCTCAACTACCCAGTGCGACAATCTCTGCTTTGAGAGGGGCTGACCTCTTTTCGGGTCCCCGTAATAGAGAAAAAGTTGGTCTGATCTTCGAAAAACTTCCGTGGCCCTCAGATAGCCCCGGAGAGCTCTTACTGGGCACAGCAGTGTGCTTCCACTTCCTTCCAGTGTGTTTGACATCGGAGGATTAAACACTGCCAGCTCAATAGCCTGGTTTCTAAAAAGGGCAGAAAGCCGCTTGGGGAGAAATGCTGGGTTGGGCCATAACGTCACGATTCCAACGCATACAGGATGTGTTAACTGATAACCCGTGGAGTTCACTCACCCGCTTAGTCGAAGCAATGGCCAAGAGAAATGCTGCATTCAATGAGATCCACTTCAGATCGCTCTGCCCTAAAGGTTCAAACGGAGGCAGTGTAAGGGCCTTTAAGACTAGGCCCAGGTCCCATAAAGAAACCCTACTGGACTAAGGGGGCGCAGTCGCTGAGCACCTCTAAGAAACTGAGTAACCAAGGCATGAGAACCCAATTGCTGACCATCTATTTGTACGTGATGTGCTGTAATTGCAGCCACATAAACTCTTATGGTAGCAGCTGCTCTATTCTTTTCTAATAGTGACTGCAGAAAATGTAAAACCAGAGGAACAGGGCAGTGCTCTGGGACCACTGCTTTCTCCCTACACCACTCAGAGAAAAGCTTCCATCGATAGGCATAAGCACTCCTGGTGGAAGGTGCTCTAGAGTTCAATATGGTGTTCTGGACCCTTTGATCGCAGGCTCCAAAGATTGGTTCCAGCCCCTCAGAGGCCACACCCAGAGCTGCAGGCGGTCTGGGTTCGGGTGCCAAATCTGACCCTCCAACTGCTGGAGGAGATCCTTTCTCCTGGGAAGGGTCCAAGGATCCTCGTCTAGGAGCCTGTACATCACTGGAAACCAAGGTCTCCCCAGCCAGTTTGGCGCCACAAGCAGCAGCCTGTGGTGCTCTTGGAGAACCCCGATCATCGGTATCGGGGATAAGGCATAGAGTAACCGATCTGGCCAGGCATGGGCTAGAGCATCTTGCCTCAGCGGACTAGATTCTTCTACTAGTGAGAACCAGAGACGGCAGTGGGTTGTTGTCGCCGAGGCAAATAGGTCCACCTCTGCCCTGCCAAACCGCTGCCATATTATCTCTACCACCTCCGGGTTGAGCCTCCACTCCGTCAATGGAATTCTGCGGCGCGACAAGAAATCTGGAACCACGTTTGATACCCCTGGGATATGGATTGCTTTGATGATTGCAAAGCGAGGGAAGGCCCAAGTCAGCAGTTCCTGTGATACTTGAAGGGATTGGCTGGACCTTGTGCCCCCTTGATGGTTGATGTGATAAAACACTGATCTGTTGTCCGACCTGACGAGAATATGTCTGCCCTTCAAAAACGGAGCGAAGTGCTTCAGAGCTCGCAGAACTGCACAAAGTTCCAGGGTATTTATATTCTCGCGGTTTTCCCGAGGACCCCACTGTCCTGTGACTGCTCTGTGTTGCCAGACTGCCCCCCAACCAGTAAGGGACGCATCGGTCTGGACTATCTCCCTTCGAGAGGGAACCATGCCCAGAACAACCCCCTTGGTCTGATACAATCTGCTCCTCCAAGACTTCAGGGCCAGAAGGCATCGCTGTGACATCTTGATCCACCTGTTCCTGTGCCAACTGGGGTTCAAGTGGAGACTGTCCACCCATATTTGAAAGGGGCGTAGTAAAAGGAGGCCCAATGGTAAGACTGCCGCTGCTGCCGCCAACATACCGGTGAGCCTGAGGAAGCACCTGAATGGAAGTCTGGCCTGCCTCCAAAACTGTTGTATTTTGTCCACTCGATGTTCTGATGGAGCGGCTTTCATTGACAGTGAGTCCAGCGTGAGACCTAGGAACCCCACAGACTGACTTGGAATTAATCGGCTCTTGCTGAAATTCGCAGAAAGGCCCAGTCGAATAATATGAGCGAGCAGCTTTGTGATTTCTAGCATTGCCTGCTCCTGAGAGTGGGAGCAAAGGAGCCAGTCGTCCAAGTATGGAAGCACCTGTAGCCCTGTGGCTTGGATTGGAGCAAGTGCGGCCACCATGCACCTGGTGAAGACTCGTGGCGACAGAAAAAGGCCGAATGGGAGGACACGGAATTGATAGACCTGGTCCTGGAATGCAAATCGGAGGAACGGCCTGTGTTGAGGAGCAATTGGAACATGGAAGTAAGCATCCTTTAGGTCTACCGTGGTAAACCAGTGCTGCTGCTTGACCGCCGGAAGAACATCGGTTATGCGATACATACGAAATGGTGAGATCTTCAGGAACTTGAGGCCGCGAAGGTCGAGTATGGGCCTTACACCGCCATCTTTCTTTGGAATGATGAAGTAAATGGAGTAGAACCCACCTAGCCGTTCTGACCAATCTACTGGTTCGATGGCACCTTTCTCTAGGAGTTGTGCTACTTCTTGTCTTAAGGCAAGTGAACTGTTGGGGTCTGAGACTACAGTCATCCTGAAACCTTTGAAAGCAGGAGACCGCCGTCGGAACTGCAGCTTGTACCCTTGGGTTAGTGTTGCTATAACCCATGGGTCGGAAGTTGTTGTTTCTTTCCGATGGCCGGCCGCGGACCTTCAGAACCTACTTCCATGGCCAAAGAGTTGCCCTGGAACTACTGGTAGGTCCCTTAGTGTTCTCCTACATGCCTCAGAGAGAGGTGATTGTGCAAGCCAGACTTGGCGGCATGCTTGTGTGAGCATTGATCTCAGCCTTCCCAGCTCTCTTGTCATGAACGCTATTGCCTGAAGGGAGGCATCACTTAAGTTTTGGTTAAAAGGATCACTCCCTAATGATTGAAGGGATTGAGACAGGGCCAACATGAGATGGAAGAGAGAATTTCCAATGCGACCCATTCGTGCTGCTGTGTTATATGCCTGGATAAGATGATCATCTGTAATCCTACATTGAGACCGGGGGCAACGAACATTTGGCCTCAATACCTCCTCTAGGGAGAGAACAAAAGAGGCAATAAGTGGATCAACCTTAGGCATCTGACCCAAGCCATAAGTGTCTGCATCCTGCATCACAGCCAATGCCCTGCTTGCACTAGTGGGGTGCGTAAGCGACCTAGGGTTAGCCCAGCATCTTTGCAACTCCTCAATATAATCATTTGATGGTGGAATTGTAAGAGGAGATGGTTACGCTGAACCTCTGAAAAACGCACTAGAAGAGGTTGCCACCACAGCGGCTGTGTCAAGACCCAAGCGAGTCAATGCCGCCTGCTTCACTAGCTCTTGCTCTGACTGTGGACCTTCTGCAGATCCACAACCAGCTTCCTGGGAGCCACCATGGGAGAATTGGGATTGATGATAAGAGAAAACCTCCACTTCTCCTTCAACATCATCATAAAATTGGCTCTGAGAAGCCACCATTGAAAGGATTTCCTCCTCCCCAATGGGTGACTCCATAGCAGGGGCTTCGACTGAGGATACTAGTCTCTTGCCCAGTTGCAACTTCATAAGCAAAGACTTAATCTGAGCAAACTCAGCCGTCAGCACATCCACCTTCTTCCCTAAAGGGTCTTCCTTGGGTCTTTTACCAGCGGAAGCACCGGTTGATCCATTATTTTTACGCTTACATGTTGTTTTACGTGGTGGGGGTGGTGGTAGCGACTCCCCCAAAAGCCCTTCCACCATTGTTATCCTCGAAGTCCTCCACTCCCAAGACATGACGCTACAGTTCATGCAGGCATCTTCTGTAAGGCCCTGTTTAAGGTGTTCTAGGCCTAAACAGGAAGAGCAGCAGTCATGCCCATCATCCGCCCGGAGAACAACCATGCACAATGTGCAAGTATGAGGTAACTTTTCCATTCTGGTTCCGGAAGATATTTGGTAGGTCGAACGGAATCACTCTGACTGTCACTGTCCTCAGCTAGCCAGAAAACTTACTAGAGAAATAATTTCTATACAATATATTACACACACACACAATTATTGAAGTGTACATGTAAATATACTACAAAAATCCTATCCTATAATTATTGTGTGCATATTGATATATATATATATATATATATATATATACACACAAGGGGCACAAGCTTAACCCTTCTTACTTACAGCTGCAAGTTATTATGGCCCTTTCAACGAGCGAAAACACTATGTCTAGCGACCAACACAATGCCATGAAAACGAAAACAAACCCCAGCATAAATGTAAACAAACTCACCAGCCATGCTTTATTTCGTTATCAATTAATCCGTTGCAGCCTCTGGAGGACGCGCAGTCGCGAGACACCAACAAATGTTCTCTGTTGCGAAGCTGTGAAGAACGGATTCAAGTAATTTTTTTTTTTTTTTTTTACATAATCTACGACCTCCATAAGTGCACGCGAGAAGATTATAGGGACAGTCTGCAGGAAGTCACGGGGTTAAATAGGGGACCGCCCCGAGTCATCCTGGTCACGAGGGACATTGTTTGTATTAGACTCGACCTATGCATTGCAACGAGAGATAGTATCCAGTGTGAAGCACTGCCTCTGGCGGTCAGGAAGAACGAAATAGAACAGTTGTGTTGTTCAATATGCTTTTGGAAACCATGATTTTAAAAAAAGGATTCTTTGATGAATGGAAAGTTCAAAATAACAGCATTTTTCTGTAATAGAACATTATAAATCCTTCTTTTGATCAATATATTGCATCCTTGCTGAATAAATCTATCTTAAAAAAATAAATAATAATATCTTACTGACCCCAAACGGTAGTGAAACTGACAGTTCAGAAAAAGTATAAAAAGTTAAAAATATAAATATTTCTAATTTTGTTAAAAGTCTCATATGTATATAAATATGAAATAAGTTAAGAAGTTATTGTGTCTGATAAACAGGATTTGTGGACAAGCACTAAACTTTTTACCAGTCTCCTTCAATCCTCTGTCATTATGGTTCAAGCTGCTTTGTGGTTAATGTCTGCTTTGGTCAAAGGCAGCCAGCAGATGTTTACTAGCCACTGCTTACTCAGATCAACTGGGAAAGTGGGAAATATAATGTTCAATAAATTTGTTTAAGCTGTTCGGATGAGAAAATCTTCTTTCAAACTTTAAAGTGGTATTTTAGGAAATAGGCAAATTGTAAACAAGCATAACCTGCAACAAGCAAGCTGCATTATTTTAAATCTGAAGTACATAATTTAGCCAAGCGCAAAAGTCCATACTAGATAAAAATGGGAGTAACGTGTTTTATGAAAAGTTTTCACCACAGAGTCACATGAATAAAATCTTCCTTGTAACATCATAGAGCTAGATAAGATACAAGCTTTAACACACTGTGGCGAGGGGGGCGTGGTCTCGCAAAGTCTGTAGCGATAGACGAGTCAGCGAGCTTTGAGTAAGTGGGTAGGTCAATTGCAGATGATGAACACCTGTGTCTGATTGCAGTGATTGGCGTGGAGACCGCATATAAGCTGCCAGGAAGGAGAGAGCGAGAGAGAGAAGCTCCTGGGACTCGCACGCGCCCCGCAGCCGAAACCCGCAGTGTACAAACGGATTGGAAAGAGTTTTTGACTGAATGGACTGAGTTATTTATGCAACGGGAGGAGTGGTCGTTTGACTGAACCTTGAGAGCTGGAGACATACAGCGAGAACTGGTACAGCGGGCAGAGTGTTTTCGTATTCAAGTGCTGTAGTGGTACACTACGGTGAAGGCGCACGAGCGCACCTTTCTTTTGTTCTTTTATTGTTCTAAATAAAGTGCGAGTCCCAAGTTCGCCGACCTGTCTTCTTCTTCCTTCACCCACATACACTGAAATTGACTACAGAACCAGCCGGGAAAGCCATTTGCGGACCTCATCCAAACTCTCGCGGGTCTTCACAGGGAACAACACCACGCCCTGCTGGCTGTAAAGGAGGAGCAGGATCAACGGTTCCAGCTGCTCCTCAAAGGCCAGCAAGAAGACCGCGACCCCTGCCTCTCAATAAAATGGGTGCCCAGGATGATCCGGAGGCGTTCCTGGACCTCTTTGAGAGGTCGGCCGAGGCCCGGGGATGGCCCCGAGCGGAGTGGCCCCTGCGGCTCATCCCCCTACTGTCAGGCGAGTCGAAGGTAGCCGCCCACCAACTGCCAGTCCAGAATCTCCTGGTCTATGAAGACCTGAGGTGCGCCATTCTCCAGCGGGTCGGCCGGACCCCGGAACAACATCTCCAGCGGTTGGAGTCTGGCCGGCCCTTCGTCATGGCGCAGCAGCTCCGGGACTCCTGCCGCAGATGGCTGATGGCCGACGGAGGCGACGTTGAGGATGTCATCAACAAGGTGGTACTGGAACAGTTCATCGCGAAGCTGCCCAAGAAAACCGCGCAGTGGGTCCAGTGCCACCTCCCGACGTCGCTGGACCAGGCCATCCAACTGGCGGAGGATCACATGGTGGCGTGCCCAGGGGTCGGCGAGCCCCTCCCATCTATCTCTCTCTCTCCCTCTCTCTCTCTCTCTCTCTCTCGTCCCCTTCTCTCCCCAAACCTGTCCCCCTTCCCAGGTCTCGTGGGGGGCTGATGCCCCGGCCGGGACACCGAGGTGGAGAACGGGGCCTCCGGCGGAACCCGTCCCGGCATCCAGGGCCCCATCCAGGGGGACGGCGTCGCTCGACCACTCCACCCCGGTTTCTGCAGCCTCGCGCTCTCCATGCCAATCCCTTGACCCGCTTCCCGCCACTGGGGCGGCGGGGAGGCTTGGGCCGGCCTGTTGGCGCTGCGGGGACCCAGGACACTTTATAGACCGGTGTCCGGTGATGGAGGTGGGGACACTGATCCGTGTCCCCGACGCGCCGCAGGCTGCCCCCGATCAAGCTGGCCTGTACCAGATACCAGTGAGTATCAAGGGGGGTACTTATCAGGCTTTGGTGGATTCAGGCTGCAACCAAACCTCCATTCATCAAAGCCTAATTCAACCTGGGGCATTTTATAACAGCCGCATGGTTAAGGTGCGGTGTGTGCACGGGGTGGTGGTGAGTTATCCTATAATGCCTGTGGTAGTTCAATTTAGGGGACAAAAACATAGCATAGAGGTAGCAGTTAACCCAAACCTCCGGCATCCGCTAATTCTGGGAACGAATTGGCCGGCTTTTAGTAAATTATTGGGGTCTTTGTGCGCGGATGCCTCTTGGAAAAAGAAAAGCTAGGGGAAGACAGCGGTTGTTCAGGTGGGAGATGCGGAGCCGGGACCTCTGGCTTCTGCTGCGGGGGAACGGAGTGCTCTGGAGAGAACCATCCTCACAGAGCGCGATGATTTCCCCCTGGAGCAGTCCCAGGACGAGACATTAAAACGTGCGTTTGATCAGGTCCGTTCTATCGACGGCCAGGTACTCCACCCAGACCAACCGCTCTCTTACCCCTAGTTTGCTATTTTGAAAGATAAGTTGTATCGGGTGACCCAAGACACCCAATCAAAAGAAGATACAACACAGTTGTTAGTTCCTAAGAGTAGTTCCTAAGAGTCTCACTGTAATCCAATGGCCGGGCATTTAGGTCAAACGGCGAAACTAAACCGCCTCATGGCCCGATTCTTTTGGCCGGGCATTCACGAGAACGTGCGCAGGTGGTGCGCGTCTTGTCTTGAATGTGAGTTGGTGAATCCACCGGCCAATCCAAAAGCACCATTGTGCCCCCTTCCATTAATGCAGGTCCCCTTCGAACGAATTGGTATGGACCTTATCGGGCCATTAGAACGGTCAGCACGTGGGCACCGCTTTGCGTTAGTCCTGGTGGATTACGCAACGCGGTACCCTGAAGCAGTCCCGCTCCGTAACATTTCTGCCAAAAGTGTTCCAAGCGCGCTCTTCTCGTTAATCTCCCGGGTGGGAATCCCTAAGGAGATTCTCGCAGATCAGGGCACGGCGTTTATGTCACGAAATATTCGCGAGCTTTACGAATTATTGGGCGTTAAATCGATTCGCACTAGCGTCTACCACCCACAGACAGACAGGTTTGTGGAACGATTTAATCGCACTTTGAAGTCCATGATTCGGAAGTTCGTTCACGAAGACGCCAAAAATTGGGATAAGTGGTTAGAACCCCTCTTGTTTGCTGTACCCCCCTCTTGTATGCTATCAATGGAGAATTTGTTACAGGCCCAAGGCAGACAGAGTCAGCTGTACAACAGGGGGGCTAGACTGCGTCAATTTGCACCGGGAGATAAAGTACTTGTATTACTCCCTACTTCCAGCTCTAAATTACTCGCCAAGTGGCAAGGACCGTTTGAGGTCACACGGTGGGTTAGCAATCTCAATTATGAGGTGGTTCGAACAGATAGGGGCGGAGCATATCAAATTTATCATCTCAACCTCCTCAAAAAGTGGGTTGAGGCCGAGTCAGTGATGCTGGCGACGGTAGTGAGCGGAGAGGAGGATCTTGGGCCAGAAGCGACCACAAAACCACAATTTCTCGCGCTGGCTCTTGGTGGAGATCACCTCTCACCCTCCCAGCTCACTGACATTAAAAATTTACAAGCTGAATTTGCTGATGTGTTCTCGCCCCTGCCTGGCCGAACGGACCTCATTCAGCACCACATTGAGACGGAACCGGGTGTGGTGGTGCGCTGCCGCCCATATCGTTTACCTGAACACAAGAAAAAGGTAGTTCAGAACGAATTAGAGGCTATGCTGGATATGGGGGTAATAGAAGAGTCCAGCAGTGACTGGGCGAGCCCGATAGTTTTGGTTCCTAAAACCGACGGCTCGGTCCGGTTCTGTGTGGACTATAGAAAGGTGAACGCGGTGTCTAAGTTTGATGCTTATCCAATGCCAAGGGTTGACGAATTGCTTGATCGGCTGGGTACTGCTCGTTTTTATTCGACACTGGACTTAAAGGGTTATTGGCAGATCCCCTTGTCTCCTATGTCCAAAGAAAAATCAGCTTTCACAACGGCGTTCGGTTTACACCAATTTGTCACCCTTCCTTTCGGCTTGTTCGGGGCTCCTGCGACTTTTCAGCGTCTGATGGACAAAATTCTCCGGCCGCATGCTGCATATACCGCTGCATACTTGGATGATATTATCATCTATAGTAATGATTGGGAGCGTCATATGCAGCATTTGCGTGCTGTCCTGAAGACGCTGGGAAGGGCGGGGCTCACGGCCTACCCGAAGAAGTGTGCGATTGGGCGTGTGCAAGTAAGGTATCTGGGCTTCCACTTGGGTCACGGACAGGTGCGTCCCCAAATTGATAAGACGGCAGCGGTTGCGACCTGTCCAAGACCCAAGACCAAAAAGGAGGTTAGACAGTTCCTGGGGCTAGCGGGTTATTACAGAAGGTTTGTGCCTAATTATTCGGACCTCGCTAGCCCGCTGACTGATCTAACTAAAAAGGAGGCACCAGATACGGTCCAGTGGACGGAGCAGTGTCACCCGGATAAAGGCTGCTCTGTGTGGCGGGCCGCTTTTACATGCCCCTGACTTTTCTCTCTCTTTCATCCTACAGACAGACGCATCGGACAGGGGGCTGGGCGCGGTCCTGTCCCAGGAGGTGGAGGGTGAAGAGCTGCCGGTGCTGTTCATCAGTCGAAAGCTCTCTAAGAGAGAGACGATGTACAGCACCATTGAGAAAGAGTGTTTAGCCATCCGGTGGGCTGTTCTCACCCTCCGCTACTACCTCCTGGGGTGGGAGTTCACCCTTTGTTCGGACCACGCTCCCCTGCAGTGGCTCCACCGCATAAAGGATACCAATGCGCGGATCACCCGTTGGTATCTTGCTTTACAGCCTTTTAAATTCCAGGTGGTCCACAGGCCGGATGCACAGATGGCTGTTGCCGACTTCCTGGAGGAGGGGGGAGGGGGGGTAGGCTACAGACCGGACGGCTCACCGGCCTGAGTCGGGCGGTGGGGGTATGTGGCGAGGGGGGCGTGGTCTCGCGAAGTCTGTAGCGAGAGACGAGTCAGCGAGCTGTGCGGTGAGTAAGTAGGTCAAGTGCAGATGATGAACACCTGTTTCTGATTGCAGTGATTGGCGTGGAGACCGCATATAAGCTGCCAGGAAGGAGAGAGCGAGAGAGAGAATCTGCTGGGACTCGCACGCGCCCCGCAGTCGAAATCCGCAGTGTACAAACGGATTGGAAAGAGTTTTTGTCTGAATGGGCTGAGTTATTTATGCAACGGGAAGAGTGGTCGTTTGGCTGAACCTTGAGAGCTGGAGACATACAGCGAGAGCTGGTACAGCGGGCAGAGTGTTTTCATATTCAAGTGCTGTAGTGGTACACTACGGTGAAGGCGCACAAGCACACCTTTCTTTTGTTCTTTTATTGTTCTAAATAAAGTGCGAGTCCCAAGTTCGCCGACCCTGTCTTCTTCTTCTTCCTTCACCCACATAAACTGAAATTGACTACACGCACACACAAACAGAGATTACTAGCAGAGCTATCAGTTAATGCTCTTAACATAATTTAACACAGGGCATCAGGCACTGAGGATTTACAATCCCTGTTTTAAGTGAAGCAAGGAATGGAAGACGAGTGAAGTAAACAAATGGAATGTTTTAATTATATGGCTCTGATTGGGTCGGTAATGAAACCACAACACAATATTATGGCTGGCAGCAGGTCAAGGCACTGATGACCTAATCCTTGAGAGCTCTGACTTATTTACTTCCCTCCTTCTGTTTCAGGACTGAGGGAGATGGAAATGAAGAGAGCAATGGAGCGCCAGGCACCAGTGTTGCGGAAGCCCGCCCTTTAGCTAAGGCCACAGATGGCATTTTTGAACAACAGACAGTTATTGTCAAATGATGCTCAAGTCTACAAATACTGGAGTGTTTCATCCAAAAGCCACTTTCTGATATTTGATTCACAATACTGAAGCAATTCTGGTCTTCAAAAAAGATTCCTCATCACAACACACTCAGGCCTCTTGATGACGGATTACAGCGTCACAGCTGACTTGAAGAGAACGTCAGACTTCTGGTCCTGGATCTTTTCAGCAACCACTCCATAGAGCAAATTAGAGATCATAGGGGATGAAATTAGTATGAAGGGCAGATTAAAAAAAAGAGGAAGGGTTCAGAAATAGCCTGGGGATTCTGATGGAAAAATCAACAGAAGAGGTCAACCAGAACTCCTCTAGATGTACAATTAGTGCCTGAACAAAGGTGAGAGGGTTGAGAAATTCCAGTAAGAGGAACCTTGCTTTAAATAACACAACGGTATAAAAAATAAAAAAAACTATAAGAGAATTAGAACTAAAATGGTCACTCATATAACAAAAAAAGCTGCAACAATCATTTAAAATGGCCATAAAAAAGGCCAAAGTCTGGAAAGTTTTGAACAAGTCTGCTTTGTCAAATATCATATTGCTAATGTGAACATTAGTATTTATTAAAACTACACGAGTAAAAATTGTGAAAATATTACTCTTTTGAACCGGTTCTTTTTTTAATTAATCAAATGAATACAATTTTAATGAGTCAAATTTACTGTCTGGTTGTAAATATACTATAAAGAATGTGATGCATATTTACAATAGTTTTTTTTGTATAAAATTAATTATGGTATTCTGTCAACCTTATTTTGCAACGCAGTAGATATTTTCTCTGAATGTGCAAGACTTCAGATTGAGTAGCCGCCATAGGTAAATAACTACAAACCAATATGTTTATGATTTCTATAAATAATATGATCATAAATACCAGTTTGTAACAAAGTAACACAGTGGTTCCCAAACAAAATGCTGAGTTTTTTGCCGTTCATTTAATTTTACCAAATCTTAAAATGATTTAAAAAAAGAGCATGTATTTCGACCGGACAAAATAACACATCTAGTGTAAAAACAGGAAAATGGTAGTGCCGTAAAAGGTCAAATACATGACATCCAATCAAATTACCTCATATTCTGTGGGTCAAAACTTACAGAATACAAGCAACGTGCATATGATAGATTGCGTGCAGACTATGCTGCCTTAGGAAATCGCGCTACATTACTGCCATTCTCAACAATGTACCTTTGTAAAGCTGGGGATTTATGCTAACTAGCATGAAGAACAAATTTAGACACAGAGGCTGCGTTCCAGTCCACTTTTAGACAAGCACTAGCGAACTTCTCTAAGCACTTCCCCTCGGGGGAATCCCTGCCGCCATTTTAAAGTGCGTTCCACTTCGTGAAGTGGACGAGGGAAGTATATATGGACAGGCCCTCGTTCCCTCGATTTTGACAGAGGGAGCGAGTCTACTTCATATGTACACTTCAGGCAGTTCCATATACCACAATGCAACACGATTGTGACATCACTGCAGATCTCGTCTAATCACCACCACCAAAAACAACTCTGTGATATATTAATTATATATTTTTTATATATAAAACAACCCAAACACACCTATACATTTGGATACTACATTTAACAAATTCTAAGGGTTGCCAACTCTCACGTACGCATCTGACGTGACACTCACGCATTCAGCCTCAATCTCACGGTCTCACGCTCAATCAAGAAATCTCATGCTAAATTAGACAATCTTCTGTGCTGTATTTTTTTTTTTCACTCATGTGCACTAATTTCCGAATTACTATAAACAAGTTCAGGCTAACTACTGATTGGACCACTGCATTTTCTCACGCAGAGAAAAATCACGGACAAAGAGGACACTGACACCGACAGACTAGACAGAGAAGTTTACTTTTGATATGGAACAAATTCTCAGCTGTCAGATTCTGTCAATATTTCCATCATTTTGGCGCTTTTAAATGTGACAGATCGCTGTAGCGCGTCAGTTCAAACTGCACGTGATACAGTAGCCTACAACTCTCAGCGATACAGAAATATTTCCCTGTGCGAGTTCTTGTTTTTAATATTTAAATGTGACACTCATTTGACATTGTTGAACAGTTCAACAAACATAAAGGTCATATCAAATGACGTACATTTTCAACAGTTTTGTCAATATTGTTTGCACAATGAAATAATAGTTCTAATGAAAGCCACAGCAAAACTGTTATGCATCTCCAACACACAACAGTGTTTCATTAGAGAACGAATCAGCAGTTTTTAACAAATCGGGAGAGTCAATGATTCAATGACTTATTCAAAAATACAGCCATTTGCTTTATTACTGAAAGAATGACTGACTTGATGACTAACTCATTAAGACAGTGACTTACTTCCACCTACTAGTAGTTTTAGTTTAATATTTAAAAATATTACTTAATTTTTACCATCATTTTATATTTCTCATCATTAACATTTTTGTTTTGTTTTGTTATTCACAACAATCTCATAACATCACTTATGCCATTGTATCTGCATTCAGGCCACCTCTGAGCAGCATTAAACAGTGTAAATGCATCTAGATGCAGCTTGTGCCATTGCAGTGCAAAGATGGCTATACTGGTTTCATTGGAACTTATACATGGAAATTATTGATTTAGTTTAATTTATTTATTATATCAATAATTACATTAAGGGAATTTTGACATAACATCACACATACAATTAACAGGGTAGAAAAACTTTGCCTTTATAAAAGTAAAAAAAGAATTCACCTGAAAATCAATACAAGAGGCTACATATTGTCCCTTGATGGAAGAGGTGCAGTCTAAGTGGAAGAGAGGGGGTACACAGAAGGATGTTAAATGCCTCAGGGGGTTTGCCACTCTAATAAGTTTGGGAACCACTGAAGTAGCGTAACGGACTGTTTTTGTACAGCTAAAATAACTTAAGCAGCTAAGAACTAAAGCCTTGTACAGTCAAGTTACAAATGGCCGAACCCTCTTGTCTCTTATGTTAAAAATAAGGTGGACACTATGGAATTCTAAAACATTCAAATATTTTATAAAAGGTCCGGTTCCAAAGATATTTTCTGTACAGTATGACAAGAATATGAAAGGAGGGCATGACGAGGGCAGACACTGGACAGCACCACAACCTAAATGTAAACCAGTTTTGTAACTTCAGGGGATGAAGGTTCCTTGCTGGAGCCTTTCTCCCTCTCTCTCTCGGTGTCCTCTCTTCCTGCAGGGTTCTGGACAGTTCAGGTTTAATGCTTCATTGGCTGCAGATGTTGCAACCATTGCGAAATCTGGAGTCTCCTTTCTCTCAACGCCAGCACATCTCCATACTTAGTCTGGTTTGGTCTCCTCTCAAAGCTCCTCTGAAGGCTGATTGAGCTCATCCCCTCAAATTGATTCTCAGCTCGTGGGATATGTTGTTGTGGTAATGATGAAACAGCATGTTTGCTGTTTCAAGTCTTCACTAGCTAATGTGATTCTGGTAAATGAAGCCATAGGCCTAATTAGGTTCTTTAGTCTGTATAGGTCATCTTGAAGTAATTTGTGGACTTTTGAAGAAAATGTATTACAAAACGGAAGGTTGGGGGATTGAACAAAGCGACGCTAACTCTTTTTAAAAGAACATTTGAGTTAAAATAAGATGGATATGAAATCAGATAATTATCCCAATACAAAGGTCACATTTACAGTGGGTATGGGTGGTAGGGATACTTAAAGGGATAGTACACACAAAAATGAAAGTTAGCCCATGATTTACTCACCCAATACATTCAGTCTGATAAAAGTGCATCTATCCATCATAAAAGTGTTCAACATGGCTCCAGGAAGCTAAAATACTTAATTTGTAAAATATTAAATATGAATATTTTTCTTATACAAACACATCGCTTCAGAAGGACTTTATTAACCACCTGGAGCCGTGTGGAGCACTTTTTGTCATGGATGGATGCACTTTGAAGGACTTCAAAAAAAAATATATACCCATTCACTCCAATTATAAAGCTTAGAAGAGCCAGGCCACAAACTCTGATTGTATTTGTCTAAAAGAAGAATGTCATATACACCTAGGTTGACTTGTAGGGTGAGTTAATCATGGACTAATTTTCATTTTTGGGTAAACTATCCCTTTACTCAATTACTCAAATATTTTGAATCCATTCACCAAAAAGATTAGTTAATTCAGTGGCCATTTCTGCAGGTTATATCATTGCACCATTAGGTGGCAACACATCACGTCAACATGTTCTGAGCGAGCTGTTGAATCACCTGTTTCGATTGAGTCATTGAATCATTCCAAATTTTACAGATTTGTTGCAAATCATCAAATCATTGAGTCATTTACGACTGAAATAAACATTTTTATCCCCTGTTAAAACCAAGCGGCAACCTTCCGTCTCTCTCTTGAAACCAACTTGGAAGTGACAAACTGCAATTCATCAACTGGCCGCTAGAGAGAGGCTGTAAAAGAGAGTCAATCCCATATACCTGTCTGTATAGCTAATTTTGCCCTTCATGACAACTATGAGGGGGTGAATTTTTTTATAACTCATCCGTTTATATATCCGTTATATTTAGCCTTAAATTTCTGCATAATTAAGGGTGTGGCCACTTGAGTGACAGTTGGATTGCTGCTGATGTCACTACTAGCCGTTTGTCTGCTGTCTGTCTGTTAGCCCTCAGCTAATCCCACCTTTTTGCCCATTTTGGGTTATTCGGGAGTGATGCGCGGTGACGCGCTACCAAGATGGCCGGCTCCACTCACTTTGGGCTTCAAAAATGCTCTTCAGAAACCTACGGGTGACGTCACGTCCATTTTGTTTTAGTCTATGGTTAAAACATGCGTGTCTACAAATCAAGAGTGAGCAGGTCCTCTTACAGAAATGAGGTGCCCCAGTCATTCAGTTTGTTCACTAATACAAATTTAGTTCAGCCTCAAAAACTAGCTTGTTTAAGGACAATCAATAAATGAGAAAAATAAGTTGGACATGGACATAAACAAGAATGATTCATTCTTCAAAAAAAATTGTTCACAAACAGAATATCACACAGATAAAATCCTTGTAAATTGTGTAAATACATAGTTTGTCCAGCAGAGGGCACTCCATTGTTTGCTACTGGCGACCCAGGTTACTGTAGTGACACCAGCCAACCCTTTCACTTCAGTAAGGAGGTCTCTTCAGACACAGTGTAAGATGCGCACACATTAGCTTCCACTCCACTGTCAAGGTATGAAACATGGCTAGCTAGCTAATGTAGCAAACGAGTATGATAATCTCGTTGTGAGAGTAAAAGACGGGGACATGTTTATTTACTTTATAGCATTGCGTCTCACCAGTTGACAACGTAGCGTTACAACTTCATTCAACAGACTCAAGCCACCACCGCACTGGTAACTAGTTAGCAACTTACCTTTAAGACACTGCTTGACTGCTTGTTTGCTGCTGCCTGAACAAGACACCGGACGCGATGCGACTAAAGACTGTAGAACCCATTATAATCAGTGATGTTGTCTAGTCAAATCAAGTCATCCTCATTTATATAGCGCTTTTAACAATGTAGATTGTTTCAAAGCAGCTTTTTACTGAGATAAACATATAATTTAAGGTAACAGAGATTGGTTTGTGTGGCGAACAGGACGAGATCGAGGGACGTGAGAGAATGACGGAAGGCCGGTGGTGCGAGTGTTGATGAGCGACACCTGTGAGGCACACCGGTCTCGCATCTCTCTCGGAGGAGCGGAAGCATAAAGGAGGAGCGACGACGTGAATGATCGAGAGAGGAACAGGCCTGTGTTTTGTTTGTTTGATTTTTATTTTCGGTAGCCAGCAGTCGTCCCCGAGGGGCTGCTGGCGGTTCTTTTTGGTTTGTGTTTGTTTTATTTTAATAAAGTCTAGACTTTTAATAAAGTCTTTAAAATGTTCGCCGGTTTCCGCCTCCTCCTTCCCTGAACTTTTGCTACAGTTTGGTTTTATAGTGGTTCTTGAATAATGTTTTTTCCAGCTAAAGTTAGTTTTGATTGATTCACTTCCATCGAAATTATATATTTTTATTAAATTAGGGGCCGCTAAGACGACACCGTTCTCTCTAAAAACAGACTTTAAACGCGAACCTGTGATAGACGCTGATGGCGTTCACATACGCATTAAGAATTGATTCTATAGTTATGTGCGTTTGAATATATGTGCACAGGTTTGCAATTCCCTACAAACCATGCCTAAACAAACTACTTGTCTTGCCTATAAATTTTTATTCAGAATTTTATATTTTATCACGTCGGGTAGGTACACGAACCGAAAATTCAACAACACTTTATCTGTAGAGTGCTACAGGCGAAGGTCCTTCGTCAGATCTGGAAACGGCCTGGATCCAGCAGGCTGCGGGAAAACCTTGGGATAAACAAAGACACTAAAATTAGCGTAGATGCCATTCTTCTTATGATGTAACGAGTACATCAGGATTTAAGGGAAGTGTCTACACCAGGTGTGCCCAACCCTGTTACTGCTGATCGACTGTCCTGCACAGTTCATCTCCAACCCTAATCAAACACACTTGATGCAACCAATTAAGGGGTGCTTCTCAATATCCCTCCTCGTCTCCTCGCTCCTCTGTCCTCGATCCTATGACCCGGAAACCAATCAAGCACAGCCATCTTGAAGGACATCTCAATTAGGGATGCAGCGATTACCGGATTTCACAATTAACCGCGCTTTAAAACGTCACGGTTAATTAATCGTAAAGACTATGCTACACCGAGTGTTCTGCACGGAACGGAACTTTTGCACCAAACGAAAACAAGGTTACACCAGCGGTGCACCAGCTTAATGCCGTGCTCGTCAACCACTATGGCAGGGGGACTAGCAGCGACGCTCTATTTCCACCGAAAAAACGCCTTAAGGGCCTGTTCACAGATCGCGTCTTTTGCGCGCTCAAGTTCGTTATTTCAAATGTAAGCGTGCGGCATGCGCGCTCATAAGGGAAGCGACGCGCTCGTTTTTTCCAAGCGCGTGCGCGCCGCATCGAGATAAAAACATCTCTACTTTTCAAAATGCCGCAAGCGCACCTTAGGTCAAGTGACAAGAACCAACACAGCAACGACAGACGCCTCCGGAGCGCAACCGCCCTAGCGCTTTGGAAAAAGGAGAACGTGGCGTGCAACTTTCAGCTTTCAGTGCAACGTAAAAAAAACAACAACCAAAAAACAGCGGAATGTTTTGGTTACCCAAGTCTGTGGAAAACAGAATGTGACGTGCTCTCAAGAGTTTCAGTCAGTGAACATTTAACTTAATATCCTATTGCTTTCTCCTGTAAATGTTAGGCTTTGTAGTTTTAATATGCCCGGTGTAAAACACTAACATAAGATCAGGGCCGTGTAGACTTCTAGGACTACCAATTAACTGCATTTCAGTTATTAATAACACTACATGAGAGATGTTCTCAGTTTCTTTCTATAATTTTTACTTAAACTTCAAACAAACAAACCAAAATAATGAGATTATAATAGATGATTTTCTAAAGGCACATGTAAAATTTGGATTAATAATTTAAAAAAGAGTATTAAAATAAGTACAATAATATTGGAGTGGATAACATGTGGACTATATTTGTTTTCTTTTAAAAGAAATACATAGTTAATATTTAGCTTACATTTAATTCAATAGAGCCAAATACTTTGGTATTCTTATTTTCATTGGGATTTATTATCCCAATAAAATATAAAATATATTTATATTTGTTTTTAAGTCAAATACCAACAAGATATTGTTTTCACGTTATCAAGTTTTCTACCTCAGGTTGAAAAAAAATTTAGAACAAACTAAACACTTAATCATTTTGTGATCTATTTCAATCAAAGAGCCCTGCAGCCATTGACTTAATTTGTTATTTTAAAAGAAAAATGCTGGATGTTTACAAAGCACTTCTCTTTAATTCCAAAGGAAGAGATTGATTATCGTTTGTCATTTTATAATTTTGTACTGTGTTGTGGCAAATAACACATGAAAATCTAGTGTTGAGTGTTCATGTGATATTATACATATAGTGTTGTGAAATTAATTGATGTATAATAATCGTGATAATCGTTAAATCGTGATTATTTCTCAGACAATAATCGTACTTACAAAATCTTTAATCGTTGCATCCCTAATCTCAATTCTCTAATTTCACCGTGAGGAGTCGAGGATCGAGGAGTGAGGAGGCTTTTAGAGGAGTCATGAGCGAGGATACACAGCTGTATCCTATGCGGAAGTGTTTTATTGACTAAACGTGATGCACGTATACATTCTCCTCCCCCTTCACATCGGTGACAATAATTTGAATTTGTACTTTACCCTTGCTGTTTTTATAACCCACACATCTCACATATTTCAACAGGGTATCTTGCTTTATTATTATTCATTATGAATTTCTTAAACAAACTTCAACAACATAAGGGCAGATCATTTGAGCGCTGCTGATGACGCTATGAAGTGACGCTCAAGTGATCAAGTATACCAATGTATAAAAAAGCTTTCATTCCATTCCTCCGTCCTCATTTTCTTTCCTTACGTCCTTTCCTCACAACCTACAAGGGGAGGAGCTGAGGCGCTAGGAAAGGAAGCGAGGAAAGGAAACGAGGATGCACAAATAAGAAATGAGAAGCACTCCTGGTCTTCAGGATCACTTGAAAATTAAAGGCATGTGTGTTATTAGGGTTGGAGATAAAATGTGCAGAACAGTCGATCGGAAGGAGCAGGGTTGGGCACACCTGGTCTACGCTGACTGGATACGGTGCGACGCAAGCGACAAATCTCCGACAATAAACTGATGCCTCATTCTATTTATGATGTACTGGGACGAAGGACTAATGCTTTACAATGGGAGCTTTGTCGCGTCCAGGGTAACAGTTTTACTTTTTTACTATTTTACTGTTTTGACGCGAGTGACAACGGCCACGTCCGGTGTAGACACGGTGTCAGGCCATTCTGCCTATTACACTATGTTACAACATCAAGCAATATTCCAATAATTAAGTTGGCTTGGAAAAGCCAACTTACTGATATTGTACTTAAACTTATTATTATTCTTCCGCTTCTTTTTCTTCTTCTTCTGAGCCAAATTTTAGACTGTATCTCCTCCTAGACCGTTAAAGCTACGACCACCAAACTTGGGTCAGACCTTCAGACTGTTCTGACTTGAGTTGCTATATCTTTTCAGACTGATTTGAGTTTCATTTTTCTTAAAAATTAATATTATAAATCATAAAAAATCCCATAGAGTTTCATTGACCAAATGTCCAAGACTGTTTGAACTGTTTAACTGCCAGAAGCCCTTGATACTCATTTAAGCTTTAAAGGGTTAGTTTGCCCATTTAAGACATGAAGTTGTATGGAATCCTTACCAGCACTATAGTGCATACACACTGACCCACTCTGTAGTCACCTCCCTGGTCAGAGTTCTGGCCGCTGGAAGTTTTTCAACAAAGTACTCCCGGTTAGTTTCCGGGGCCTCAAAACTGTGCGTTTTTACGTGAAAAAATAATTTGCGTTTCAAAGCTTGATTAATTTAACACACAAAAAACACGCCGGTCAAAATTCATACCTCAGTTTTAATCGGCACTATTTTCTTTCCATTTCTATCAATCTGCGCTGCTGTCAACGTCAACAGTGCGCACGTTCCGATCAGCTGTTCCATAGTGTTTACACAATCGATTACGAAACGACGATGGTGCGAACTTGTAAATTTCCAGGCTGTGACCACAAGAATGTGCAGGGATCACCGTTCAGATTCCATCGTTTTCCTGTTTCGGATATAGCTACGAGACAGCTTTGGCTGGTTGCCATCGGCTACTCTGCGGGAGCTAAAATATCCAGAATCAAGGATTATCGTGTGTGCAGTGCTCACCATTTGTCGTTCATCCTGGCTCTTGCTACAGCTGTGGGCCCAGCATCAACTTGGACAACTTCATCTCTATCCTCTCGCTCTCTCTCTTCCCGTTCTATCTCCATCTGTTGAAGTTCGGCATCGGTATACTCCGGTTCATAAAGGTATCCCTTTGGCGTTGTGCTAAAATTACTTTCATCCTCATCTGTTCCGTCTGACATTGTGCTAAAATTGGTTTCATCATCAGAAGTTTCGCAGTCAGACATGTCACCGTGTCGCGCTATCAACAGCTGATCGGAACGTGCGCACTGTTGACGTTGACAGCAGCGCGGATTGATAGAAATGGAAAGAAAATAGTGCCGATTAAAACTGAGGTATGAATTTTGACCGGCGTGTTTTTTGTGTGTTAAATTAATCGAGCTTTGAAACGCAAATTATTTTTTCACGTAAAAACGCACAGTTTTGAGGCCCCAGAAACTAATCGGGAGTACTTTCTTGAAAAACTTCCAGCGGCCAAAACTCTGACCAGGGAGGTGACTACAGAGTGGGTAAGTGTGTATGCACCATAGTGCTGGTAAGGATTCCATACAACTTCATGTCTTAAATGGGCGAACTAACCCTTTAAGCTATGCATCTTCTTTTTAACTAATAACTAATATTTCTTTATTTATTTCTCTCTCCTCTCTCTCTCTCTCTATCTTCAGACTGTTTCTATTTATCTATTTCTTTCTACCAAATTTATCTTTCTTTCTAACTAATCTTTCTTTCTTTTTAACTAATCTTTCTTTTTCTTCCTTACTAATCAATCTTTCTTTCTAACTAAGCTTTCTTTCTTTTTAACTAATCTTTCTTTTTCTTCCTTACTAATCAATCTTTCTTTCTAACTAAGCTTTCTTTCTTTCTTTCTTACTAATCAATCGTTCTTTCTTTCTGACTAATCCATCTTTCTTTCTTTCTTTCTTTCTTTCTAACTAATCTATCTTTCTTTCTGTCTTTTTCTCTTTCTTTCTGATCTATATTTCTTTCCAACTAATCTTTTTTTCTAACTAATCTATCTTTCTTTCTTACTGATCTTTCTTTCTTTCTTTCTTTCTAACTAATCTATCTTTCTTTCTAACTAATCTTTCTTTCTTTCTTACTGATCTATCTTTCTAACTAATCTTTCTTTCTTTCTTACTAATCTATCTTTCTAACTGATCCATCTTTCTTTCTTTCTTACATACTAATCTATCTTTCTATCTAACTAATCCATCCTTCTTTCTTTCTGACTAATCCATCTTTCTTTCTTTCTAACTAATATATCTTTCTTTCTAACTAATCTATATTTCTTTCTAACTAATCTATATTTCTTACTGATCTATCTTTCTTTCTAACTAATCTATCCATCTTTCTTTTTCTTTCTTTCTTACTGATCTATCTTTATTTCTAACTAATCTTTCTTTCTAACTAATCTATCTTTTTTCTAACTAATCTATCTTTCTTTTTAACTAACTAATATTTCTTTCTTTCTTACTAATCTATCTTTCTTTCTAACTAATACATCCTTCTTTCTTTCTGACTAATCCATCTTTATTTCTGTCTTTCTTTCTTTCTTTCTAACTAATCTATCTTTCTTTCTTACTGATCTATATTTCTTTCTAACTAATCTTTCTTTCTAACTAATCTATCTTTTTTCTAACTAATCTATCTTTCTTTCTTATTGATCTTTCTTTCTTTCTTACTAATCTATCTTTCTTTCTAACTGATCCATCTTTCTTTCTTTCTTACTAACTAATCTATCTTTCTTTCTAACTAATATATCTTTCTTTATAACTAATCTATCTTATTTACTGATCTATCTTTCTTTCTAACTAATCTATCTTTCTTTCTGATCTATCTTTCTAACTAATCCATCATTCTTTCTTTGACTAATCCATCTTTCTTTCTTTCTCTTTCTTTCTTTCTTTCTTACTAATCTATCTTTCTTTCTTTCTTTCTTATCTATCTTTCTTTCTAACTATTCTATCTTTCTTACTGATCTATCTTTCTTTCTAACTAATCTATCTTTCTTAATGATCTATCTTTCTTTCTTTCTAACTAATCTTTCTTTCTAACTAATCTATCTCTTTCTAACTAATCTATCTTTTTTTCTAACTAATCTATCTTTTTTCTTACTGATCTTTCTTTCTTTCTAACTTGTCTTTCTTTTGTTCTTTCTTTCTTTCTTTCTTTCTTTCTAACTAATCCATCTTTCTTTCTAACTTTTTTTTCTTTCTTTCTCTTTCTTTCTAACTATTCTTACCTTTTTCCAAACATTTGTTTCTTTCTTTTTTCCTAACATTTCTTTCTTTCTTTCTTTCTTTCTTTCTTTCTTTCTTTCTAACTATACTATCTTTCTTTCTTTCTAACTATTCTTTCCTTTTCCCTAAAATTTTTTTCTTTCTTTTTTCCTAACCTTTCTTTCTTCTTTCTAACTAATATATCTTTCTTTCTTTCTAACTAATCTATCTTTCTTTCTAACTAATCCATTTTTCTTTCTTTCTCACTATTCTTTCTTTTTTACTTTTCTTCGTTTCTAACTTTTTTTTTACTTTCTTTTTTACTTTTCGTTTTTCTTTTTCAAACTAATCTTTCTTTCTTTCTAACTAATTTATCTTTCTTTCTAACTAATTTATCTTTCTTTCTTTGTTTCTTTCTTTCTTTCTTTCTAACTAATTCATTCATCTTTCTAACTAATCTTTCTTTCTTTCTTACTAATCTATCTTTCTTTCTAACTGATCCATCTTTCTTTCTTTCTTACTAACAAATCTATCTTTCTTTCTAACTAATATATCTTTCTAACTAATCTATCTTATTTACTGATCTATCTTTCTTTCTAACTAATCTATCTTTCTTTCTTACTGATCTATCTTTCTTTCTAACTAATCTTTTTTTCTAACTAATCTATCTCTTTCTAACTAATCTATCTTTTTTTCTAACTAATCTATCTTTCCCTTTCAAGGGAACTTCGAGCTGCGTCAAACGCTGCGGGAACGCCCCTGCGTTGTGCGTCATGAAGCACGTATGGAATCAGCCCAATGGAGAGATGAAACGTCATAGGCGGGTGACGTCATCGACCAGGAAACTATAAAGCACCCCAAAAACACAAGCGCATTAGCTTCTGTGCTTTCAGTCGCGCTACATGTGAATCTGTCCCTGTGTGATATTGTCTGTCTTACATACCCTGCACCACACAAACAATTTATCCCTATATATATATATATTGAGAGATTATGGCGGACGAACAGCAGTTTAGAAAGTGTGTTCCTCCCTGCTCGCGTTATTTAACGAGCGGGGATACACATGATCTTTGTGTTGTTTGTTTGGGAGTTCAGCATGCCCAGTTTGCTCTCGAGGGAGCAGACTGTGAGCATTGCGAGCGTTTGCCGTTAAGGACGCTCCGCTCCCGCCGATCGCTCTTTGAGGAGAGCGGTTCGGTGCACGCTCCCCGCGGTTCGGGTCCCGCTTCTGCCGAGGCAGAGCGGCGGCGCTTATCGTGGGGATCGCAGATGGATCTCACAGCGGGGTTTGAGACGGGCTCTGCCTTATCTCTCCCTTCACCTGTGAGATCCAGTGCCTCAGTCCCGGGTTCGGAAGCACGCGCTGCGGTTTCTTCCGCTCGGGCTGAGGCACCAATGCTGCAGCTATCCAGTTCTGAGGAACTTGATGTTGTTAGTGTTGAGGGAGATGTGGAGGATTCGCCACCCCACACTCCTGAGAGTGATGAGCAGCATCATCTTTTAAGGCACCGGCATTACCCACCAAGCCTTTGAGAAACACTTCGGCTTTGGTGGGTAAAGCATATTCGGCAGCAGGTCAGGCTGCGTCATGTCTGCATACTATGTCAATCTTGCAGGCATACCAGGCTGATCTGCTAAGGGACATGAGTGAGGAGGTCAGTACTGACGTAGTTCGCGAACTGCGTCAGGCTGCTGATTTATCCCTGCGTGCCACCAGAGAATCGGCCAAATTAATGGGTCGTTCTATGGCAGCTCTGGTGGCCGCAGAAAGACATTTGTGGTTAAATCAGACTAATATTAAAGAGAGAGAAAAAGCTTTTCTTTTAGATGCTCCTCTTTCTCCCATGGGGTTGTTTGGTGATGCTGTGAATTCAGTTATCGATAAATTCCAAGAAGAAAAGAAACAAACTGCAGCTTTTAAAAAGTTTCTTCCCCTTAAAGTTCATGTCCCTGGGGCTGCTGGGCGGGAGCAGCCCCGGCCGTCTTCGAGCTCATCACATAGAGCGCAGCAGAGGCAGAGTGTCGCGTCTCGTGCTCCCCCTGCTGGACAGTGGGCTCAGCCGCGACACTCTCAGCCGAAGCCTTCTCCCAGTAGAACTGATCTGAGGACAGTTATATTGGCTAAGAAGGCTTCGGCTAAGAAGAAGTCCTGACGCCAAGCCGTTCAGGATGCTGAGGGTGGTCCCCACCGAGGCGGAAAGGTGTTCACCTCTTTTTACGGTGCCCATTCCTCCTCGGTGCCCTCAGGGGCTCGTTCTGCCAACCCCGCCTTTATGCCGGGGCACAGACGATCCCAGCGAGCGCTTTCCCGAGGGACGCTCGCTCCCTCTGAGGAGGGTCTCAGAGCGGTCAGACCAGTTGTTCCCTGCCGGTGCGCCGTTACAGGGCGCTGCGTCTGCTGCTCAAGTTACACCAGAGGCCAGTCTCGAGAGGCTGGTACCCTTAGTAGAATTTCTGGCAGAGTGGAAAAGCCTTCCAAAAATATCTCATTGGGTCCTGCAGACAGTAGAAAAGGGTTATGCTATCCAGTTCAGGTGTCGTCCACCAAAATTCAGAGGGGTTCTGCACACAGTGGTGGGCCCCGAGCAGGCTCTGGTATTGGAACAAGAGGTGAAAACGCTCCTTCAAAAAGAGGCTATAGAACGGGTTCCTCCTCCCAGTTTGGAGTCAGGTTATTACAGCCGATATTTCATCGTTCCAAAGAAGGATGGGGGGTTGCGTCCAATTTTAGACCTGCGCATATTGAATCGCTCGGTAGGGAAGCTAAAATTCAAGATGCTCACTATCAAGCAGATCGTGTCTCAAATCAGGTCCGAGGACTGGTTTGTCACGATAGATCTGAAGGACGCATACTTCCATGTGTCCATCCTTCCACAACACAGGAAGTTCCTGAGGTTCGCCTTCGGGGGCGAGGCGCACCAGTACAGGGTTCTTCCGTTTGGCCTAGCTTTATCTCCCCGCACTTTCACGGATGGCGGTTCGGCATCGAGATGTCGTCCTCGCTCATATCAGAAAGTTGGGGTTGAGGCTGAACGCAAAGAAAAGTGTATTATCTCCTTCCCAGAAGACCACTTTTCTGGGTGTCGTTTGGGATTCGGTATCGATGCGGGCGCGACTCTCTCCGACCCGCATCGCTTCGATTCTCTCAGCTGTGAAACAAGTGAAGCTAGGCCAGCTACTCACTGTCAAGCAGTTTCAGAGACTGTTGGGTCTGATGGCAGCAGCGTCCAACGTTATACCTTGCGGCCTGTTGTACATGAGACCGCTACAGTGGTGGCTCAGGACCAAGGGATTCTCCCCGAGGGGAAATCCGCTCCGCACGTTCAAAGTCACGCGGCGCTGCCTTCGTGCTCTGGTCATGTGGAGAGAAACTTGGTTCCTATCCAAAGGTCCTGTGCTGGGGGCTCTTTGTCGTCGCATAACGCTAACGACGGATGCTTCCCTCACAGGGTGGGGGGCGGTCATGAGTGGTCGCCCAGCCCAAGGTCTGTGGCAGGATCATCATCTTTCGTGGCACATAAATTGTCTAGAGATGTTGGCTGTGTTTCAGGCTCTGAAACACTTCCTAACAGACCTGAGAGGCCATCATGTGTTAGTTCAATCAGACAACACGTCGGTGGTCTCTTATATAAATCATCAGGGGGGCCTGCGGTCTCGCCGGCTTTACAAGTTGGCCCGTCAGATCCTCCTGTGGTCCCGAGGGAAGCTACTATCTCTGAAAGCAATGTATCTCCCTGGGTATTTGAATGTGGTAGCAGACTCCCTGTCGAGGCAGGGGCCGAGGCCAGGGGAATGGAGACTCCACCCCGAGGTGGTGGAGCTCCTTTGGTTGAGTTTCGGTCGCGCCGAGGTGGACCTATTCGCTTCCAAGGAGACCACTCATTGTCATCGGTGGTTCTCCATCACTCTTCCAGCCCCCCTGGGGTTGGATGCTATGGTGCAGCCGTGGCCGAGGTCACGTCTGTACGCCTTTCCCCCGATTGCTCTGTTACCAGGAGTTCTGGAGAGGGTCCGCCGGGACGGGGTCAGTCTACTACTAGTAGCCCCGTTCTGGCCGGCCCGAGTATGGTTTGCGGACCTGATTTCTCTCCTGGACGGTTCTCCTTTGGAGCTCCCGGTCAGGAGGGATCTACTCTCCCAGGCGGGGGGCACGATACTTCACCCCCGCCCAGAATTGTGGAAACTGTGGGCTTGGCCTCTGAGGGGGCCCAGCTCATAGACTCCGGTCTCTCAACCGAGGTTGTTGAGACCATTCTTAACTCCAGAGCTCCATCCACGAGGAAGCTTTATGCCTTGAAGTGGAAACTTTTCACTTCTTGGTGTGGAGAACACCTGCAGGACCCAGTTAACTGCCCAGTGGGTGCAGTGCTGGAATTCCTGCAGGAGCGCTTCTCCACAGGGTTATCCCCCTCCACACTAAAGGTGTATGTGGCGGCACTAGCTGCTTACCACGTCCCTTTCAGTGGAGTTTCTCTTGGGAGACACCCGCTTATAACTCGTTTCCTCCGTGGCACTTTGAGGCTGAGGCCAGCAGTTCGTACGAGGGTGCCGACTTGGGATCTGGCCATTGTATTAGAAGGTCTTTCCCTAGCTCCTTTTGAACCTATCGAAGAAGTTCCCGAGAAGTTTCTCACTTTTAAGACTATCTTTTTGCTTGCTATCTCTTCACTAAAAAGAATCGGAGATTTGCAGGCTCTGTCGGTTTCACCCTCGTGCCTGGAATTTGCACCTGGCATGGTTAAAGCTTTTCTGCATCCTAGACCAGGTTACGTTCCTAAGGTTCCTACTAATATTGTTAGACCTACGGTTCTGCAGGCTTTCTGTCCTCCTCCATTTATGTCATCGGACCAGGAGAAACTTAATTCACTCTGCCCTGTTAGGGCATTAGACGCTTATGTCCACAGAGCTGCCCTGTGGAGGAAATCAGAACAACTTTTTGTATGTTTCGGGCCACCCAGGAAAGGGTGTCCGGCGTCTAAACAGAGAATGAGCAAGTGGGTGGTTGAGGCTATCTCACTTGCTTATGAGTCGGCTGGCCAGCCTTCACCTTTGGTTGTCCGAGCTCACTCTACCAGGAGTATGGCTGCTTCTAAAGCTCTTTTGTCGGGGGTTTCCCTGAGTGATGTTTGTGATGCGGCTGGATGGTCTTCACCGCATACTTTTATTAAGTTCTATGACCTAGACTTAAGCTCTACCCCTGGGGCACAGGTGCTCTCGTCCTCTGTGCGCTAGTCTCACATGACGGTCATTTGGTCCTATGGCGACGTGGGTATTCGCGTTCCCGCAGCGTTTGACGCAGCTCGAAGTTCCCTTGAAAGGGAACGTCTCGGTTACGTATGTAACCCTAGTTCCCTGATAGGGAACGAGACGCTGCGTCGCTCCGCCATACTCCCGGCACTCCCGTTAGCGCTTCCTTCAAGCCTATCAGAAGCTAATGCGCTTGTGTTTTTGGGGTGCTTTATAGTTTCCTGGTCGATGACGTCACCCGCCTATGACGTTTCATCTCTCCATTGGGCTGATTCCATACGTGCTTCATGACGCACAACGCAGGGGCGTTCCCGCAGCGTTTGACGCATCGTCTCGTTCCCTATCAGGGAACTAGGGTTACATACGTAACCGAGACGTTTTTCTTACTTATCTTTCTTTCTAACTAATCTCTCTTTCTTTCTAACTATCTAAACTTTCTTTCTAACTGATCTTTCTTTCGTTCTTTCTTTCTTTCTTTCTTTCTTTTTCTTTCTAACTAATTCATCTTTCTTTCTTTATAACTTTTCTTTCTTTCTTTCTTTCTTTCTTTCTTTCTAACTAATCTTTCTTTCTTTATAACTATTCAATCCATTCTTTCTAACTTTACTTTCTTTCGTTCTTTCTTTTTCTTTCTTTCTTTCTTTCTTTCTTTCTAACTAATCCATCTTTCTTTCTTTCTAACTTTTCCTTCTTTCTTTCTCACTATTCTTTCCTTTTTCCTAACATTTTTTTCTTTCTTTTTTCCTAATATTTCTTTCTTTCTTTCTCTTTCTTTCTTTCTTTCTAACTATACTATCTTTCTTTCTAACTATTCTTTCCTTTTCCCTAAAATTTGTTTCTTTCTTTTTTCCTAACCTTTCTTTCTAACTAATATATCTTTCTTTCTTTCTAACTAATCTGTCTTTCTTTCTAACTAATCCATTTCTTTCTTTCTCACTAGGGATGCACCGATCCGCATTTTTTCACTTCCGATCCGATCCCGATACCTGAATTTGGATATCGGCCGATACCGATACTATTCCGATACCAGAGCTGTGTTTGCTTTAATATTATTATTATTATAATTGTTGATTTTATATGATGTTGCAATAAACTCCTCTCAACAGGCAAGTATGATATGTACGCATGTATGCATATGTCCCAAAAGGCAACTTGAGGTAAGTATAAGGTTAGAAAAGGAAGTCAGAAAAACAGGATTAACAGGAAAAATCCCATTCTGAAAATAAATATGCAACTGTAAGTGTTTCAAATTGATTGTCATGTCAATATTTATTACATTTAGGGATGCAACGATACCATATTTCTGAACCGATCCAATCCCATACCAAATATTCTGAGTATCGACTAATACGGATCCGATACCAGCACAGTTTTTTTTTTAAATCAAGTAGAATTTCTAGAACTCTGTGTTGAACTGGTAAACACTGTTAAACACAATCTACTTAATACAGACAACTTCATTATAAAGAAAAACAACAAATAAAAAAAAATTTATCATAACCTATGACAAAAATTATATTATACACTAGATTAGAACTCTAGAAATTAGAAATTTAGTCTAGAAAAATCACGAGTGCACAATAATTGTATCAAATCTGAACACAGTGAAAAAAACATTATTTAGCGGGGAACAAATAAGAGACAATAAGTGTAGGCACCAGCACTAAATCTGGTAAAACGTTACACATTGATGTTTGTATTGTTGTAAAATACATTCATGAAAAACAAGATAACAAAAATCAAAAAGATCAATTATTGTATATACATAGTCTAGCTACTATAAAATTAAGACATTTTTTATATGTATAGCACAGCTGTTTATTGAGGCAGCAACATATGATAGATGCGACATTTAATAATCTTTCATTGCGCAAAAGTATTATGATATGATTATGAAAGACTCAAATACAGTGCGGCACAAAGTGCTTATGCGCATCCCAAGCGCAGAATGATGCGCTTGAAGCAACACAGACTCACAGCGCGCACCGCTTCGAGTACGCATTGAAAAGTTCCAAGCACAAAGGAAAGACATATTGATGCGTAGTGTATTATACAGTATCTATCTACGCAATAGTTTATTCAGCCTTTTCTTTTAACAGTTTTAAATTTCAGTTACTGTGAAGAACAATTATAGTGCTCTCCAGTGTTGTGATCTAACAGACACACGGTAAAAAGTAACATGATTAAGGTACAGCAAGTCCAGCAAGATAGTCATTTTATACGAAACCATAGAGCTTTATCTACAGATCAAGTATACTAATAGTAACATTGAATCATCTTGGAGAGTTTCATCGAGTTGACCGTCATAACCGAACGCGCCGCGCTGTTGAATGCTGAATGGAGAATGATTGACAGCCGCAGCGGAGGTAAAAGTTTACGTGATCTTGAATTTAATTACTTAAATATTCATTTCTATCTCACATTGTACTATAGAATGGCTTCAGAACACTTATAATATAGTGCACGAACACTTAATGGTGCTTTATAATGCTTTTGTGGGGCTTAACATTAAAACAATAGTAAACACACAATATCGGATTTAGATCGGCCTCGTCTGACCGATACCCGATCCGGCAAAAATGGCAGTATACCGATACTGGATCGGATCGGCCCCATCCCTATTTCTCACTATTCTTTCTTTTTTACTTTTCTTCGTTTCTAACTATTATTTTTTTAATTTCTTTTTTACTTTTCGTTTTTCTTTTTCAAACAAATCTTTCTTTCTTTCTAACTAATTTTTCTTTCTTTCTTTCTTTCTTTCTTTCTTTCTTTCTAACTAATTCATCTTTCTTTCTTTCTTTCTTTCTAACTATTCTTTCTTTTTTACTTTTCTTCCTTTCTTACCATTCTTTCTTTTTTATTTTTATTTCTTTCTTTTTTACTTTTCTTTCTTTTTTCAAACTGATCTTTCTTTCTTTCTTTTTTACTTTTCTTCCTTTCTAACTATTCTTTCTTTTTTACTTTCTTTCTAACTAATCTATCTTTCTTTTTTTACTTTTCTTCATTTCTAACCATTCTCTTTCCTTCTTTCTTTCTAATCTATCTTTTTTCTTTCTCTCTTTCTTTCTTACTGATCTATCTTTCTTTTTAACTAATCTTTCTTTCTAGCTAATCTCTTTTTTCTAACTAATCTCTTTCTTTGTTACTGATCTTTCTTTCTTTCTTTCTTTCTAACTAATCTATCTTTCTTTCTAACTAATCTTTCTTTCTTTCTTTCTTACTGATCTATCTTTCTTTTAGGGCTGCTCGATTATGGAAAAAATCATAATCACGATTATTTTGGTCAGTATTGAAATCACGATTATGTAACACGATTATTTCACATGACTTTGGGAACATGTTGCATTTATTAAAAGACACCTTTCAACAATTCTTAAAAAAATCTAAATTTGAACATTTATTGTACTTTTTGAAATATTAAACAGACCTCTAAACTCACAAGTGGTGAAAACAAGTGTTGACATGTTTACAAAGTAATTAGTTGTAGGGGGTCACCAGGGCGTTATTTGCCTTTATAAAGGACAATTTATTAAACCTTACTAAATATGTTTCATGTCAAATTCTTACATTTTATCAAATTCAGTTTTAATAAAAAGGGCTGTTATCTATTAAATTAATTTACACTGCAAAATTACAACTGTATAAATATTATGAGATTAATGTTTAAACAAATAATAAAATAAAAAATAAAATCAATGATGCCTTTGCCTTTAAACAATAAATCAATAGGTGGCGACAAGTGACCGTCTTAATAAATGAATCATTGAGTCATTCATTAAAACGATTCGTTCAAAATAATAAATCACACAGTAACAAAACACAGCGCTTAGTGATGCTTTTCTTTTGTAACTATTTTCGTCGGTGAAATAGAACAAAACCAGTCAATATTCCGTCTAAAATGTAAGTTACTACATATAAACTAGGCTACTTGTTTATAAAACTATAAATTCAGTGTAACATTTGCAATCGTGATATTATAGAACAGCCCTTAGTCGTGTTATGTTACTTAACTATATCATATAGCCTATAATAAATAAAAAAAACTCAACATTTCTACCTCAGTATTTTTCTTCTGTGAGTTTTTGTGTGAGCTGTTAGGCTCATTTGTTTTGATTTGTCACTTACTGTATGTCTCTCTCACACAAAGGCAGCGCAGCTTCCAGAAACTACCGATCTCAGTTTACACTGACTGTACAAGATCAAAACCATCTCGCGTTTCGATCGGTCGGGCAAGTAAAACGCTCTTTCACTTGAAACTTAAAAATCCCCTTTTCCCGGACAAACAGACACGTTTTATGTCGCTCCCTGTGTTCATTCTCGATGTGTTTCGTGCTGTAAAGCGGAACAGATGATCAGGCCATGTGCGCGCGCGCTGCCGTTCGCTTGAACTGAGGCGATACAGTGATCGAGCAGAAATGAATGAAATTTTAGATGTTAAAGAGATCTCGACAGCTCGAGAGGCGTCTATGGTCTCACTCCAGTCTATATTAAATTAGCCAATTGTTATTGTGAAGTTTATTGTGCTTGCAGTTTATGAGGCTGAGAGAGTTTAAGGGCCCGTTCACATATCGCGCCTAAAAACGCGTAGAAAACGCTAGGCGCACGCGTTCTCTTTTTTCCAAAGAAGCGCTAGGGCGGTTGCGCTCCGGAGGCGTCTGTCGTTGCTAAGCAACCATCAGCTGCAAGTCATAAATTTCAGGAAATCCCTGGACCGCAATGATGAGCCGTTCCTCCATTTAGTTCTGCTGAGGTAACAAAAATGGCGAGGAAGCTGATTGGTTGGTTCGTGCCACGTGACCTACGGTGCGCTTGCGGCATTCTGAAAAGTTGAGATGTTTTTATCTCGATGCGGCGCGGACGCGCCTGGAAAAAACGAGCGCGTCGCACCGCGACCGCGTCGCTTCCATTATGAGCGCGCAAACCGCGCGCCTCCATTTGAAATAATGAACTTGAGCGCGCAAAAGACGCGATATGTGAACGGGGCCTAAGACTTCCGGAGGGACGGATGTGCGCGTGCACGAGTCATTCAGAACACAAGACAAAATAACATGAGAAAATTATCGTTTTTACTCGATTGTACTATTTTGGAGATCGTTGGGAGCTAAAATCGAAATTGAAATCAAAATTCGATTAATTGCACAGCCCTACTTTCTTTCTAACTAATCTTTCTTTCTTACTAATCTATCTTTCTTTCTAACAAACTAAACTTTCTAACTGATCCATCTTTCTTTCTTTCTAACTAATTTTCTTTCTTTCTTTCTTTCTTTCTAACTATTCTTTCCTTTTTCCTAACATTGTTTTCTTTCTTTTTTCCTAACCTTTCTTTCTTTCTCTTTTGTTCTTTCTTTCTTTTGACTATTCTTTCTAACCATTTTCTTTTTTACTTTTCTTCCTTTCTAACCATTCTTTCTTTTTTACTTTTCTTTCTTTCTTTTTTACTTGTCTTTCTGTTTTTCAAACTAGTCTTTCTTTTTTCTAACTAATCTATATTTCTTTCTAACTAATCTATCTTTCTTTCTAACTAATCTATCTTTCTTTCTAACTAATCTATCTTTCTTTCTAACGAATCCATTTTTCTTTCTTTCTTTCTTTCTCTCTCACTATTCTTTCTTTTTTACTTTTCTTCCTTTCTAACTATTCTTTTCTTTCTTTCTTTCTTTCTTTTTTCAAACTAATATTTCTATCTTTCTAACTAATTTATCTTTCTTTCTTTCTTTCTTTCTAACTAATTCATCTTTCTTTCTTTCTTTCTTTCTAACTATTCTTTCTTTTTTACTTTTCTTCCTTTCTAACCATTCTTCTTTTTTCTTTTTCTTTTTTTTACTTTTCTTTCTTTTTTTCAAACTAACCTTTCTTTATTTCTAACTAATCTTTCATTCTTTCTTTTTTACTTTTCTTTCTTTTTTACTCATCGTTTCTTTCTTTTTTCAAACTAATCTTTCTTTCTTTCTAACTAATTCCTCTTTCTTTCTTTCTTTCTCTTTCTTTCTTTCATTCTTTCATTCTTTCATTCTTTCTTTCTTTCTAACTATTCTTTCTTTTTTACTTTTCTTCTTTTCTAACCATTCTTTATTTTTTCTTTTTCTTTTTTTTACTTTTCTTTATTTTTTTCAAACTAACCTTTCTTTCGTTCTTTCTTTCTTTCTTTCTAACTATTCTTTCTTTTTTACTTTTCTTCCTTTCTAACCATTCTTTCTTTTTTCTTTTTCTTTTTTTACTTTTCTTTCTTTTTTTCAAACTAACCTTTCTTTATTTCTAACTAATCTTTCTATCTAACTAATCTCTTTCTTTCTAACTAATCTTTCTTCCTTTTTTTCTTTCTTTTTCTTTCTTTCTTTTTTACTTTTCTTCCTTTCTAACTATTCTTTCTTTTTTACTTTCTTTCTAACTAATCTATCTTTCTTTTTTACTTGTCTTCGTTTCTAACCATTCTCTTTCTTTCTTTCTTTCTTACTAATCTATCTTTCTTTCTAACTAATCTATCTTTCTTTCTAACTAATCCATCCTTCGTTCTTTCTGACTAATCCATCTTTCTTTCTTTCTTTCTTTCTTTCTAACTAATCTATCTTTCTTTCTAACTAATCTATCTTTCTTTCTAACTTATCTATCTATCTTTCTTTCTTACTGATCTATCTTTCTAACTAATCTTTCTTTCTAACTATTCTATCTTTTTTCTAACTAATCTTTCTTTCTTTCTTTCTCACTGATCTATCTTTCTTTCTAACAAATCTTTCTTACTAATCTATCTTTCTTTCTTTCTTTTTTACTTTTCTTCCTTTCTAACTAATTTATTTTTCTTTTTACTTGTGTTCATTTCTAACCATTCTCTTTCTTTCTTTCTTACTAATCTATCTTTCTTTCTAACTAATCCATTCTTCTTTCTTTCTGACTAATCCACCTTTCTTTCTGTCTTTCTTACTGATCTATTTTTCTTTCTAACTAATCTTTCTTTCTAACTAATCTATCTTTTTTCTAACTAATCTCTTTCTTTCTGATCTTTCTTTCTTTCTAACTAATCAATATTTCTTTCTAACTAATCTTTCTTTCTTTCTTTCTTTCTTTCTTACTGGTCTATCTTTCTTTCTAACTAATCATTCTTTCTGATCTATCTTTCTTTCTAACTAAACTTTCTTTCTAACTTAACCATCTTTCTTTCTAACTAATTTTCTTTATTTCTTTCTTTCTTTCTTTCTTTCTTTCCAACTAATCTTTCTTTCTTTCTAACTATTCTTTCCTTTTTCCTAACATTTTTTTCTTTCTTTTTTCCTAACATTTCTTTCTTTCTTTCTTTCTTTCTTTCTTTCTTTCTTTCTTTCTTTCTTTCTTTCTAACTATACTATCTTTCTTTCTAACTATTATTTCCTTTTTCATAACATTTTTTCTTTCTTCATTCCTAACATTTCTTTCTTTCTTTCTTTCTAACTATACCATCTTTCTTTCTAACTATTCTTTTCTTTTTCCTAACATTTTTTTCTTTCTTTTTTCCTAACATTTCTTTCTTTCTTTCTTTCTTTCTTTCGTTCTTTCTTTCTCTTTCGTTCTTTCTTCTTTTGACTATTCTTTTAACTATTCTCTTTTTTACTTTCTTTTTTCTTTCTTTCTTTATTACTTTTCTTTCTTTCTTTTTAACTTTTTTCCTTTCTTTTTCAAACTAATCTTTCTTTTTTCTTTCTTTCTTTCTTTCTTTCTTTCTTTCAACTATTCTTTCTAACTATTCTTTCTTTTTACTTTTTTATTTTTTACTTTTCTTACTTTTTCCAAACTGATCTTTCTTTCTAAGTACTTTTTATTTCATTTTTTTCAAACTAATTTTTATTTCTTTCTAACTAATCTTTCTTTAAAACTGATCTTTTTTCCTTTATTTTTTCAAACTGATCTTTCTTTCTTTCTAACTAATCCATCTTTCTTTATTTCTAACTATTCTATCTTTCTTTCTTACTATTCTTTTTTTCCTAACATTTCTTTCTTTCTTTCAACTATTCTTTCTAACTATTCTTTCTTTTTTTACTTTTTTATTTTTTCTTTCTTTCTTTTTACTTTTCTATTTTTTACTTTTTCAAACTGATCTTTCTTTCTAAGTACTTTTTATTTCTTTATTTTTTCAAACTAATTTTTATTTCTTTCTAACTAATCTTTCTTTAAAACTGATCTTTTTTTCTTTCTTTTTTCAAACTGATCTTTCTTTATTTCTAAGTAATCCATCTTCTTTCCTTTTTCCTAAAATTTTTCTTTATTTTTCCAAACATTTCTTTCTTTCTTTCTTTCTTTCTTTCTCTCTTTCTCTTTCTTTCTCTCTTTCTCGCTTTCTTTCGACTATTCTCTTTTTTTACTTTCTTTTTTACTTTCTTTTTTCTTTCTTTCTTTATTACTTTTCTTTCTTTTTCTTTGTCTCTTTCTTTCCTTCAACTATTCTTTCTAACTATTCTTCCTTTCTATCTTTCTTTCTAACTATTTTTTATTTCTTTCTAACTAATCTTTCTTTCAAACTGATATTTTTTTCTTTCTTTTTTCAAACTGATCTTTCTTTCTTTCTAACTAATCCAACTTTCTTTTTCTCTTTCTATCTTTCTTTCTAACTATTCTTTCTTTTTTCCTAACATTTCTTTCTTTCTTCATTCATTTCTTTCTTCTTTCTAAGAGTAGCACTTTCTATCCATCTCTAATCTTTCTTTCTAACTAATCTTGATGATCTATCAAGATCTAAAAGTGCAATGCAAACTAGTTTGGTTACAGCTCAAATGTATCATTCTCATTATATCATTCACCCTTCCTCTATTTTATATCTTTGTCATACAAGTGTTTGATCACTACATTTGAGTGATCATTGCAAAAAAATGTGTTTATATATGTTGATGTATACTGTATTCTATATACAGTAGCAGTCAAAAGTTTGTACACACGAATAATAAAGTGTGGCCAAACTTTTGACTGGTACTGTACTGTAATATACACATAAATAATATTGTTACTGTATTATGATATACACATAAATAATTTCAGCCTAAAAAAAAAAAAGTTTTATTATTTTAAAATGAATGTATTTTATTACCCAATAAATTGGTCAGTAATATGAGCCACTAAAATCGGTTGCCAAAATGGTCTATATAGTTTAGCACCATTTTACAAAATTTGACCACAGAATTCTGTGACTAACCAATCAGAATCAATTTGTCCAGAGAGCTGTACACAATTAAAATATTTACAGTAATGAAGACTTTTGACATCCATCTGGTCTAATAGCAGTTTGTTTGAGAGTCAATGAGAAAAAGCATTACCTCACACTTATATGCATCCCCTTAAACGATAGGATAAACCTTCTTAGACTCTAAACTCAAGTTGGACTTGATCTCACTTTCAACCCTCAAGCTTTAATAAATTCCTCCGTACCCCCTTCCTAGATGCCACCCAGTACTGAATCCATTCATTGGCAGAACGCCTTTTGTGTTTTTAGATCTCTCTCCTCTCTTCCCTTGGCCCTCTGGTTGTTGTTTTTAACTCAACAGGGATTGCTGAAAAAAAATTTTTTACTACAGAATATGCCTTGAGCACATTGTTAGCGAACAAGATTTAAAGAGCTCTTTTAATCAAACCCAGATCACGGTTCATGGCAGGGTCAGCAGTCCTTCTCTGCAGGGCACTCAGGACTGCAAATCTGTCCTTCGGTTGGACATCCAGGTGTGAGGATGAGATTTTAGGTCATAAAAGCTGCTATGCACCACCCCGCCCAACAGTCCTATGAACTCAACTGAAACTCTGCAACTATATAGCTCGGCTAATTACTGCCTATTGGCGTAGAATTTTATCAGATGCATTTTACAAACCATATTAACAAGAGGTGAATAAAAAGGAAGAATGGTAAAACAACAGTAAAAAGAAGTGCTGACGGGCTCCAGCCGCTAATGAAGGTACGATTTGTTCTTGTTGAATATTTGTGGGAATTTTGTGGGTGTCAAGAAGTTAACAACCATATTTACTGTAACTATTGCAATGCGAATAAAGATTAATAATTTTTTATCATTTACGCATGATATATGCAAGTAACCCACTGAGAACCTTTCAAAGGAATTAACAACATTTAGTATCGAGATTGAGGATAAGTGTTTGCTTTCTTTACTAATGTGGAGTACAAGCAACACCGGTAGCTGTAAGTATAAACAGCTCCATAAATATACTGAGTCCTAAGTGAGTAAATTAATAACTGCAAATGTTGTGCTCTCTACTGCTAGTGTCACATTCCTCACCTCCAGACCGTCCTGTTTGAAGCAATGTACCAATAAAGAGTAAACCGCTGGAGCTGGACACTTTTCCTGACTGAACTACCATGAGCTCCAGATGCCTGGAAAGCCATCAAATGGAGACGATCATTTAGAGCAGTATTTCTGAAATGGTGTCGTGACCCAAAAATGTGTCACAGTAGAGCTGCACGGTTACACAGACAAGCTTTTCAACCACACGGTATTGTTATTTATGTTACAAATTTAAATTATCACAGAATTATTACTTGGATAAAGTTTATAGTTCAGATTTAAACATTTATGTCTACAGCAGCGATTACCAAATCACCTTTTGAAAGTAACTTGACACTTGAAAAAAGGATTGTTTCGATTACAGTGTTACGCCACTAAGTTGCGACAAGTGATTGAAAAAAGTTATTTATCATTGAATCATTCATTCAAGAGATTAATTAAAAACGCTGATTCATCCAGCAATGAAACAAGTATTTATGAGCGAATCAATGAATTACTCATAAAAATTTTTTTTTAAATATAATTCATTTAAATTAATTTAACATTTTTAAAATGACTGCAGCAATTATTCTGTAAGACCATTTTTTTTTTGTCGGTTAAGAATCATGAGAGAATCGCAATCTCTATTTGAAACAAAACCAAAATAAAATCTCAATTTATCCAGAATCGTGTAGGCTAGTTCAGGATTGTTCGAAAAGAGTTGTGAAAAAATTGTGAATAATGCTAAAAGCAAATAATAAAATAAAACTAACAATATTTTGCATGTTAAGGTAGCAAAATAAATAGGCTTAACTAGGAGAAACTGCTTAATGCCCATCAATATTCTGATTTATGACCACCTGGCCCATCATGTGATGATGATGGATTATTTTATATATATATATATATATATATATATATATATATATATATATATATATATATAGGTGACACGTTGCAATTAGATTTATAAAAAAAAAACTTTTGTTATACAAATAGAAAATATTTGAAGGCCATATATATATATAGGTGACACGTTGCAATTAGATTAATACAAAAAAAACTTTTGTTATAAAATAGAAAATATTTGAAGGCCATGCTCCTTAGCCGTGTTTCTGCACTTACAAATATTACTGTGGTTATAGTATTATGGTAAAGTATCAAATGATAATACCATGATACTTTGATATATATATATATATATATATATATATATATATATATATATATATAATGTTACTGAATGATTAACATACATTATGCATGCCATGGCACTTAGACTTTGCTCCATTCATAGAATTCTGTATTACAATGGTACCTGTAAAACAAAGTGTATCTTTCTACATGCACAACTCAAGCGTGAGTTCTAGTAACCTAAAATTGCCCTCTTTGAATAGCGTCCTGATCAATAACATATGGCACACCTTAAGTAGGGTAGACTAAAGATATCTGAGAGGTATATATATATATATATATAGAGAGAGAGAGAGAGAGAGAGAGAGAGAGAGAGAGAGAGAGAGAGAGAGAGAGAGAGAGAGAGAGATGGAAAAAAAACATTCATGCAATGTTCTTTCTAAATCTGCAGTTTTCAATCGAGAACAGGCGCTTGTGTCTCAGGTATCTTGGACAGTATAGTGGAAATGTAATACTTTGCCAAACTGTATATGAACATGAATCAGATATGTGGGTTTGAAGCTAGAGTGATGACAGGTGGAACAGAAAAGAGGCATATGGATCCACATGGAATCCTGCAAAGTTCTCAACACAAAGAGAAAATCCAGCAGCGTAACTTTCCTTGAACCCTAAGAGGAATATTGATTCAAACGCATTCTCAAATGCTCTATCCTCTAAATCCGGTCTAGACTTAGGAGTCCTGTTATTGGGGGATGTAAAACTGGAACATCAAATAAAGGTGCAACATTGACCATTTTTCGCAGGATATGTTTAGATCATTAGAGTACATTCTAGAAAAGATGACTATAAACACACACAGGCACAGGATCTGCCGTCGTTACCTAACTCCAAACACATGTTGTTCGCGCGCAATGGCGCATTTGCCCATCCGTTGTGGGCCAAGTTTCAGCACAACACTGTGTAGAGCACACTACAAACACACAACTACCCGAGCCTATCACACTCACAACAGCAACAATATCCAACATTCGCGTAAATTACCCCGTTCAATGTAGTCAAACCTAAAGCTGAATCGGCTTACACAATATGAAGTAAACCGCATAACATACCTTGAGTTGCAGGCTCCATATACTGCCATGCGATCTTCCTCAAAAAATCCTCCATTCGGTTGTGCATTAATGTTACATCCTTCAAAAACTCCAGCAGAACTTACTGGGCCTCGTTTGTGAGTCATTAAATACCTTTCGGGGGGAAATTCTCTCATTTTGCCATAGAGTCATAGTTAACTTAAAATCGCAGTTTAACTGACATCTGACTTGATTGGGTCGTAGTAGACTCACTGAATCTTGACCCAATTAAATTTTTGTGACGATCTGCAGAACCAGTAGGCCTACAGTTATCTTTTTTTCTTTTTTCTTTTTTTTAAAATATGTATAAAAAAAGTTTAATTAATAGCCAACTTTTCATAATAAACAAAAAATAAAAATAATTGCTTAAAGTGCCCCTTATGCTATTTTAAAGGCTCCCATTTTTGTTTTGGAGGTCTCCTACAAAAGGTTTACATGCATCAAAGGTAAAATAACTGTTTCATTTTCTCATAATATCCTATACATTGCACATCATCACCACATTTTTCATCACTCAACACACAGAAAAGAAAATGGTACCCTTTAAAAAAATTCTAATTTTTACTATTTAAGGTAATATGTAATATGTAATACTAATATGTACACTGTTGGTACCAAATATACCTTTGAGGTATACTAATATGCACACAAAGGTGCACCTTTTGAAAGGGTACCACCCGAGTGACAGCTTTTGTACCTTTTTTTCTGAGAGTGAAATGACTCACCAGATGAATCAGATGACTTGACTTAATACCCACTTGAGCGGACTTGGCCATTTGAGTGGGTGTCCAGTGTGCACGTGACCGGATAAGTGCGCAAGACTGTCCCATGTCTTAAAAATGCCAAAGTGCAGTGCCCTTAATTCACACTGAACCCACACTATCTCGAATACCTCTTCGAGCATATCCCATCAAACTCATGTGCCCTGAATCATGAGATGTCTAGGAAAACATTCCACTGTGAGGTTAAATTAATTAATTTCTCATTAAAGATGCATATAATTTGGTAGTAAAAATGTAAAGTATTGCACATTTTATCGGTGCAAAGATGGGTATGTGTAGGCCTATTTTGTAGGCTACAACATTTGCAACTGTTTTTGTCATTTAATTAGAAGCACCACAATTTTAAATTTGTGTCTTCAGTTAGTTACATGGTGACTGCTGAACAGACATGTAGAAATTTATTTTAAAATGCAAAATTGAAAATATAATAAATAAAATCTCTGTAAACACTTGCATTTTTTGCAAGACTTGTGTCCCATTGAGTAAAATTCCTACACACACTTGCAGTCTTTACATCTACTTGAACACTTGTGCCAAATATACATCATGCAAGTAGACAATTGGTCAAGTGCAAAAAAAAAGTGTGGGTATTTGGACAAGGCAAGTCTCTCTAAATCTCTCCTTTCCACAAGCCCAGAGCCATATAGAGTTGCGACAACTCCATTCACTCCAATGGAACGTTTTTTTTTACAGCAATGGCAGCATTGGTATATTACGTATATGTCATTGACAAATAAAGTTTCAAAAAAGGTGTTTTTAAAACATCTTTTCAAAACTGATGTAATGTATATTAATGTATATTAGTCATGAACAATTTATTTAAACAAGTTTCAGTTGTTAAGTATTTAAATTCACCTGACACGTGTTTAAATTCACCTGACATAGAAAGTGTACCAACCTACCCATACTTGAAATAAGCAGTTTTTACCAGTATTTGAGAGAGATCTACAAACATTTTTCACTCTTCCCAAGGACCATTTAGTCAGCTCTGGACGATTCATTATCATGTATTATATTCCTTGTAATTAACTTGTCAATTCAAAATAAGAGCCATGTTTGCACTCGTGCCACCCTGACATGCAAATTGCCGGTCAAAAGTTTTTCACTTATCTCAACAGCTTCAAAATGTGTTCATATGAAAGGTTTTAAACCTAAAATGATGCCATAGAATTTCGTTTTTAATTTTTTATTCTTAAGACACCATTTTAAATAGTTTCTTAGTCTGTTCATTTGTGCGAACAGTTGCACAACCTGAAATTTTAGGGTTTTAATGGACTGTTCGTTTTTTATTTGAGGGGCCACCAGAGGAGTTTTGAGATCTGTAGTCAAAAAAGACTTGACCCCTCCTTCGCCAGTAATAATTTTTTCTATGACCCTCCAAAATGATTGTGACAAAAGGCATGACCCTCCCCTGGAAAAAGGCATGACATCTTTGCGCTTGGCAAAGATGTTCAGATAGCCATTGTTTTCTTACAACCGCGACAAACGAATAAACTCCGGCTTTCTCATCTTACTAAGGCTGTAACGATAGACCAAACCTACAATTCGGTTCGTATAATGATTTTTTATTTTAGATTTTAAAAAAAATCATGTTTTCGGTGCTGATGCAGTGGTGACGTGTTCATGTAACAAGGGTGGCGCTCCCAATAAAGTAGCCTATCTTAAAGCTGCCACAAAGAACCGGCAAAAGTAATGATCATGAATATGTCAAATATAGCAAGGAGAGATTTTAATTGTTTATTAATAAACAAGGTTTTTCTGTGTCAGTGTGTCGGCTTCAAGATGAAGTTGACGATGCTGACTCGCGATCTTCACAGTGACGCCCCAGAGAGAAATGCAGATTTCATACGGATTATAAGCAGAGCAGAGAGCTGTTTTTCGTTTTTAAATGTTCTGTTTAAAAGTAGACATCAAGCTTTCTATATATTTCTCAAGTCTGTGAGGCAAGAAGTCTAAATTATATGCTGAGTTTCGGTTCATTTATGAGAGTCCAGTTCACGCGCCGGCGACTCCGTGTCATGATGATCTAATTTCTACTATATTTACTTCTTATTTATTAAATCCAGGCAATTGGTTGATGAAACATTAATTAAAATTAAGATACAATTTATAAAAATGAAATTTACTTTAAAGAAAGGCTTTGTGCTTTCTGAAGTCGCTTTCAGAGCGGTCATGTCTGTAACTGAGAACTGTCACGTCCATAACATTGTTTTTTTCCTCATAAATGCGAACACGAAAAATAAAATAAAAAATAATATTTTATGTTCTGTGGAGGCCGACCCTTCTTCATCCGGTTATTAGCCCACTTTTGTTTTACACAGTGTGTGTATAGCCTAATTCGTAGAATTATTTAAAAACTATTTTGCCACCTAAAAGTTAAAGATTTGTTGTGTCATGTCACATGTGTATTTCGCTCATATTAAATATAAAACGCATGTGTAGACTGATATTTTTCTAATGTCTTGACTCCTTTATTAAGGGGGTATGGATATATAAACAGACGTTTCAGTATTAAATGCATTTTCTGATCATTTATATTTCAAGTTTTGACTGCAAGTGTCACGTCCATAACGCTGGAATTGCCCAATTTTAAAGAATTTTTCCTCAACTATTTGTTTGGTGTAGGTCTTCATATTTTATTATGTTAAAGGGCACCTATTATGCAAAATTCACTTTTACGTGGTGTTTGAACATAAATGTGTGTTGGCAGTATGTGAGCAAAACCACCCTAGAATGATAAAAATCCACCCAGTATTTTTTTTACAATCTCAATAAATCATAAGCACTGTCTCAGAAGGAGCTGTTCTAAGATTCGGCTCAGTGTGACGAAGAATTGAGCAAGCCCCACCGACGTGGTTTGATTGACACTATGGTTTTGGCATAGACCCCGCCCTCGGTGATCTGTTCACCATCCTCCATTGTTTCAATGACAGCCGGTGTTTTTTTTTTATTTATTTTTTTGTTTGTTTTTTATGACAGCCGGTGTTCTAACGATTTGTTCTGCCTTGTCGAAAATGTCTCCTAGGAAACATAACTGTTTTGTTGTGGGATGTAATAATGTTCATAGTAGGTTTCACTTACTTCCGACATCAGAGCCACTGAACACGCAGTGGATGGATTTTATTTAGGAAGGAAAGGCGCCACTTAAACTTCCAAAATACATTTATGTTTGCCCGAATCATTTTCTGACAGACTGTTTTGTGAACGAGGGTCAATTCAAAGCAGGTCTTGCTTCAAAGTTAATCCTCAAGTGTGGATCTTTGCCTACTGTTCGCGATCCAACGTCACCTCCAGTAGAAGTAGGCTAAGTGTATTTTATGATTTTTGAGCAAATAGTCATTTCAGTCGATGTCAGCCAATTCAACAACAAATGAGTCTAAAGTTGTTGTTGTCGTCGTCGTAGGATGTCTGTGTAATAATTTAAACCTTGTTTGTAGGCCTATAGTGTGACCACACGTTTATAAATATATTTTTTAAAGATATTGTATTAACAACTGTGCATGTTTTCTGTAAAGAAAATACATCAAAATTGCTGTTTCATCCGTCTTGTAACCTTCCATACAACAAATAGTGTCAGACAGTTTTATGTCAACATTATTTGCAACAATTACAAATGTAAATAATTTACCTGTTCTATCCCCTGCAGCATATATTTTCTTGTTCTGTAGCCATCTTCTCACATTTGCCACATAAGCACCTGTACAACAACTAATGTAAACATGATGAAACAGGTCCCTCGCATAAATGTAATTTCGTTTGTATGTAGCAAACGTTATCACAGTATTTGTGTTTGTAGTTTCAAAAAATTGCGCCAACGTTATCACAGTTTGTGTGTGTCTGTGTGTGTGTTGCACATCCATAATTGGGTCAATGACGTGACGCCTAAATTTTCTGTCCGATTGCATTTGTTCAGGTAAAAACGGGTTTAAATGCATAAAAAGATACTGTATATTTGTAGTACCTCTCCAATGTACAGTATGTACTCATTTTAACTTTTAAAAAAACGTAGATATTTGTAACTTTTTTTGATATTTTAAGTGTCAAAATATCATGTGGTGCGACCGTCCGGCCCTAACTTCTGTTTTGAAAACGTCTTTGAAATTACTCTAAATTTATTAAAAAATATTTTCTGCACTCTTTGGCATGATTTCTAAAGTGTTTTGTAATTCTGTAAAAAAATCAAAGCATTTGTAGTTATATTTCCATCATAATATACAAACAAACTTTGTCCGATGATGTCCATTTTATGAAATATCATGTGGTGCGACCATCAAGGAACTACCATTTTGGGACTTTTATGTTGAAAACTATTCAAACACAGGAAGTTACATCATATACCAATTTACCAAGGAGCCATGGAAGCCACAAGCAGGTTTGTAATTCTCTCAAATAGGGAAAAAAATAAACCTTTGTAATGGTTGGTATGCAGTTACCAAAGTTGGATGTCATGTGGTATGACCTTAAAAAATAATAATATTAAAGTTATTTCTACAAATATATATATATTTTTATTCTAAATTTTATATTGACTTTTTGTGGAAAGCTAGCTTGTTTTGTTTAGGTGACCAATTCTGTGCCTGTAAATTTTGACTGAATTTGAAAATATCATGTGGTGTGACCAAATATCATGTGGTGTGTTCTGACCCTGCAGGAAGAGTGAAGTACCTTGCTAGGATAAGAGTGAAATATTATTACAGTTTAAAAAAGCTGGTTTCTATGTGAATATATATAGTAAACTGTAATTTATTCCTGTGATCAAAGCTAAATTTTCAGCATCATTACTCCAGTCTTCAGTGTCACATGATCCTTCAGAAATCATTCTAATATAACGATTTGCTGGTCAAGAAACTTGATTATTATCGATGCTGATCTATGCTCTAGATCTAACGCTCAATTTCCGGATTGAGGATTTTAGTTATACTATTTTTGTTACTACTGGAAATTGTGGAAATTGTGATAATTTTTACATGTCAGGATTATTTGATGAATAGAAAGTTCAAAAGAACAGCATTTATTTTAAATAGAATATTTTGTAACATTCTAGCCTAAATATCTTTACTGTCACTTTTTTTTAATCAATTTAATTTATCCTTGATTAATAAAAGTATTAATTACTTCAAAAAAAACTATTGACCCCAAATGTTACCTATATAAAATATTTGTATGTATACAGTATATATATATATATATATATATATATAACATTATTTGTTAGAAAGAAATTCTAAGTCAAGTTAAATGAAATGGTGCACTTATGTTTGCGATGTGATTTTTTTTATAAAAAAAAAGTTTATATAATGTTTGTTCAGGAAAATTCTGTGAATTTTGTATAAAATTTGGTTTAAATCTATTTTTTGTATAAAATGCATTGTTCATTCATATTCAATTTAAAATAAAATATCTTATTTCTGTGGCTGAAATATGAATCACTGATAAAGTATGCTTAAGTGAATGATATTTTTAAAACATTTTTATCAGTTTTATGTGATTTACAGGAAGAATAAGTCTGTTAACTAGATTTAAGGCGGCAACTCTAAAATTATAGAACAAAAAAATGTGATCATTATTTACAAAAACTTAAAAGAAATGCAAATACTTTGTTTCTAAACACTAACTACCAAGAACTTGTAAAAAAAAATGTTAAGCATGTTAAGGAAATTAAATAATTTTAAGATAAATCACGGTCACACCGCATGACATTTAAGCCTATGGCCAATTCATCTAGATGAAAAAAACACTAAAATCACTTAAATTAAATTTTTTATATGAATTTATGTGTACACAACATCCTTAATGTTTGAACAATTGCAAGAGGTATTTTTTTTTTTTGTATTTTAAAATCGGCCTGTTGAAAATCCTTATACGTCATTGACCCAATTGCAAAGGGGGACGCGATTACAACTCCAAGTACATACATGTTTTCATTTGTGTTTCTTCTGCCCGAGTCTCTTCATCTGGGTCTGATTCCGGTTCAAACATGTACGGCTGAATGCCATACAAAACAGCGGGTCTCTCACTCTCAGCCATTCTGCTTCTACATACTGTTGTTTGCAAGTTACGCCCTCATCCAAAGGCTGGGCGGGGATATCCAGCTCATTTACATTTACACACCAAAACAGCTCTTTTTAAAACAGGCCACAAAAATGACATTTTCAAATGGTTATGATAAATTAATTGTGGGGTATTTTGTGCTGAAACTTCACAAATACATTCTGGGGACACCCAAGACCAATATGACATCTTGTAAAAAGGGGCATAATAGGTGCCCTTTAACTTCAAATAATTCTAATAGTAATTGAAAAATGTGGGATCCCTATGTCTAACACATCACACTCCACTGTTACGGTGGCAATTTCAGTAGATTTACTCACTAACATTGTTGTGGAAACACAATAAGACTGGAAACTAAAATATGGTAGTATCGTACAGCGCACATTCTATCAGCTGCAGTTCTGGCGCCTCAGCCCCAATACACTCAAGGTACATTCATATCACATGTTAATGCCGCGGGAGTTACACTAACAGCACTTATTCACAATCACAAAAGTTCATTATTTGCTCGTGCTTTAAAGCTATGCCGGGTAAACATTTCATTGGCACTGTACATGATGCACTTTTTCTGAGCGCGTACTGAAGTGCGCGCGCACTGAGCCAAACTGGATTTTTGTTGGGTCAGACCCATTTGATAGCGATTGGGGACCGAGACCGAGAGAGCTACATAAAGCTACATGGAAAAAATATGCACCGAACAAGCCACTTTGCATTTTGCTGTTTTCATGAATACAAAAGTTGGGTGACCCTCCCCCTAGACTAAAAAAAGTTGAATGACCCTCCCCTCAACAAAGAATAAAAAGACATGACCCTCCCCTATTTTCCTCTGGTGGCCCTTTCCATAAATACCGAACGGTCCCTAAGATAACAAAACATAAAATATGTATTATTTAAATGTACTAAAAATGAATTCAAACTTGTTACGTTCCCCCAAAACGGTAAATCCAGGGGAAGGGGAAGCAACAATAATTTAAAATACCCAGGGCAAAAGAGAACCGGAAGTCAGAGTCATGTGCAGTTGAAATGTGTATTTATTATAATATGGACAAAGAAAAACCAATACAAAATTACTCTCTCACAATGAGACAGCAAACAAGCAAGATAAGGCAAACAATAAACACAAACTAAATAACTGAGAACAAAAACAAGATTCAACATTAACTGGACTACTAAACAATCCTCTCTCCACTGAGGAGGTTAACACACAAACAAACAAACACCAAACACTGTTCTAAACTCACAACACGATGCAAGTTGGTGTTCAACCCACAGGTTGAATAAAGTTGGTCTGCAATTTGGTCACAACTGGAAGGAAGAGAAATGAACAGAACCAGCACACATCTCAAAACAACACACTCAAACTGTGCTAAGAACAGTCTTCTTATCCTCCAGGTACTGAGTGTTAATCAGGCACACATGTTGCCACTCACGCATGCAGCCCAGACATGGAGTGGGAGGGGCCACCACCTGAGAGAGAGAAGAAATACACCCCAACCAAACACATGACCCTTAGGGTCGTAACACCCCCTCACTTAAGATCAAAACCATAGGTTTTGTTAACAGAAATCACCATCATTCACCATATTATATAATAGTCCTAACACAGTTATGTTTATCCATAATACATCACTTGTGTTCTGATAACAAGTTAAGACACCTCTTACCCACGAGACAGAGCATCGGCAACCACATTTTCCGACCCCTTCTTGTGTTTGATGGTGAGCTGGAATCCCTGGACCATCAGGGCTCAACGCATCAGACGCTGATTGTGATTATACATCTGATTCAGGAAAACTAGAGGATTGTGATCAGTGTACACAGTCACAGGAGATGGGCTGGAACACACATATACCTCAAAGTGCTGTAATGCAAGTAACATGGCCAGCGTCTCCTTCTCAATGGTGGAGTAATGCAGTTGGTGGCGATTGAACTTTTGTGGAGAAGTATGAAACGGGGTGATGCACACCATCTTCTCCAACCTGTAACAAAACAGCTCCAGCTCCAGTACCACTAGTGTCCACCTCTAACTGGAAGGGAAAAGCAAAGTTAGGCGCAGCCAGTACAGGAGCACTGCACAACAGGGACTTAGCAGCGGCAAAGGCATAATCACATTCAGGTGTCCACACAAATGGTACAGCTGGACTACAGAGCTTAGTAAGAGGAGCCACTACCACTGAGAAATTCTTACAAAAACATCTGTAGTATCCTGTCATGCCTAAGAAAAGCCGGAGCTCTCGTCTGGTTGTAGGAATTGGATAAGTCACTATTGCAGCCACTTTAGCCTCCACTGGTCTGACCTGCCCCGGTCCTACCTGTTTCCCTAAATAGGTGACAGTAGCCCTAGCAAAATCACATTTGGCTAGGTTAAGGGTCAATGCTGCGTTAGCAAGCCGTTCAAATACAATTTCCAGGCTAGCCAAATGACTTTCCCATTCATTTGAATAAACCACTACATCATCCAAATCTACATTACACTGGGGCACATCTCCCAGCACCATGTTCATGAGTCGTTGGAAAGTGGCTGGGGCATTTCTCATGCCAAAAGCCATCACTGTATATTGAAGAAAGGGATCTGGAGTCACAAATGCTGATATGTCAGAAGCTCTATCAGTCAACGGGACCTGCCAGTATCCTTTAAGAAGATCCAGTTTGGTGAGAAAACAGCAGAACCAATGCTATCTATGCAGTCTTCCATACGGTGTAATGGAAACGAGTCTGGAACCGTGACTGCATTGACCTTTGTGAAATCTGTACAGAACCTGTGGGTACCATCTGACTTTGGTGTCAGCAAACAGGGTGAACTCCATTAGCTACTGCTAGGCTTGGCTAAACCATTTTCTAACAGATAAGTAGCCTCCTTCATCAACTCTCTTTTTCCAACAGGACACCTATAAGCATGCTGCTTGATTGGAATAGCAGAGCCAACATCAATATCATGCAGTATCACAGTTGTACGAGATGGTACATCACTAAAAAGCATGGGAAATGAGTTGAACAAGGTAAGTACCTTTCCCCGCTGAGTGTCAGTAAGGTAGGAAAGCTGTGCCCCCACTTCAGCCAAGAACTCTGTATTAGATAGCCTACCACACTGTTGCCCCTCGGATACCACGGTCAAACCATCATCCCCTTCAGCACCCATGAACGCACCATAAACCATGGACGCAGAACTAGTGTCGGGAAAAAACGCTTCCACGCTGCGTTTCTGCTCCCCTTGATCATTCTCCCTGGAATGATAAGCCTTCAACATGTTAATGTGACAAACGCTTTTTCCTCCTGCGCTCAGGGGTGTGGATGACATAGTCGGTTTCTGAGACTTTGCCCTCCACTACATATGGATCTGAGAAGCGAGCAGAAATAGAAGAACCGAGCACAGGCAGTAATACCAACACTTTGTCACCAGGCTGAAACTTGCGGTCAACAGCGTTTCTGTCGTACTGCTGTTTCATGCGGGCCTGAGAAAAGGAGAGGGCTTCCTTAGCCAAGGAAGTGGCGCGAAGCAAACGTTCCCTACACTGTGAAACAAATTCTAACACATTAGACTTAGAGGAGCCAGCCACTAACTGCTCCTTCAGCACTTTTAACGGCCCACGGACATTGTGGCCAAACACCAGCTCAGAAGGACTGAATTTCAGGGATTCTTGTTTGGCATCTCGTATGGCAAACAAAACAAACGGCACACCTTCGTCCCAATCTTTCCCGGTGTCATAACAGTACTTTTTTAGCATCGACTTCAGGGTTTGGTGCCAGCGCTCTAATGCTCCCTGTGACTCTGGATGGTAAGCACTGGATACAGAATGTGACACTCCTAAGGACTGCAGGGACTGTTTGAATGCTCTGGACATAAAGTTGGTTCCCTGATCAGTCTGAACAATCTTGGGCAAACCAAATGTAGTAAAAAACTTAATCAATGCTTTTGTGATGGCTGGTGCCGTTATTTTCCTCAGAGGGATTGCCTCTGGAAAACGAGTGGACATGCACATAACAGTCATTAAGAAATGGTTACAAGCTTTTGTTCTTGGTAACGGACCCACACAGTCCACAAGAACATGTTCAAATGGCTCACCTACTGCAGGGATTGGTCGCAGTGGAGCTGGATGCACAACTTGATTGGGTTTGCCTACCATCTGACATGCATTACATGTGTTACAGAACCGAGTTACATGAGATTTCATTCCTGGCCAGAAGAAGTGTTTAAGGACACGGTCATAGGTTTTTGTGATGCCTAAATGACCAGACCACGGGTGTTCATGAGCTAATCCTAGAACATGCTTACGCCAACCAACCGGAACTACTATCTGATACACTGTTGAAAACCTCACCAGTCTCATCAGTTACTGCACCTGTATGCGAAGACCACTTTCGCATCAGTACTCCATTTTCCACAAGAAAACACTGACCTTTCCTACACTCGCTCGGGTCAGCAACAACTGCTGCAAAGCACTTTGTCAGTGAGGGGTCATTTTCCTGGGCACCAATGAGTCCTTCACGTGTCAACGGCAGTGGTACTTCAGGAGTGGCAAAAGTCTCTGGCACCGTTTCATACACCTCTGTCGACTCTCCACCAGCAAACATCCTGTCCTCAGAAAAAACAGAAGGGAACATAGAATCAGACAAAGTTACCTCCTGATCTTTTTCCCGAGCTTGAGCTCTAGTCAACACACTGACTGAGCACAGTTCTGAGTGTTTTGAAACCAGCTCATCTGACTCACTATCAGAAATGGGTACAACCACAACTTCAGGATCAGGGTACACTTTACCTCCCGCAATGTCATTACCCATGATGAAGTGTACTCCCTCCACAGGAAAACTTGATCTTACAGCAACAGGGAACCAACCAGAAACAAGCTTAGATTGAACGTGGATACGATGAAGTGGGGCTGGGACATAACACATACCAATACCTCGAACAACTATACTGACCTCACAGGCTGACTTAGCATCTAAAGGCAAGACACTAGAAAGGATGAAAGACCGCGAACCACCAGTGTCACGTAGTATGTTGACCCGCTGCCAATCTTCAACCTGCCCTGTGAGTGATACAGAGCCCGAAAGGATGAACGGTTTAAAACATTCATCGGGCTCTTGCAAAGAGGTATGCTCACTTCCAGAAGTGACAGTTTTTATTAATCCCACTCCCTTCGGCTGTTTGGTAACTGAACCCTGCTGCTTTTGTTTCATAGTTATACAATCTGCTTTGAGGTGACCAGGTTTATGACAGAAAAAACATAGTCTATCTGTTTTAGCACTTGAAATAGAGTTAGTTAAACCAACTCGGGGTACCTGTCTGTCACTAGACTTCTTGCTAGCACTAATATATGGTGGAGAGAGAGGAAGAGATTGGTTTACTGAAGACACCTTTATGTGTTAAAGCAAACTCATCAGCTAGCATCGCCGCTTGCTGTAGGGTAGCCACTTTCTGTTCGTTCAAGTAAACAACAATCCTCTCAGATACACAGTTCTTGAACTCTTCCAACAATACCAGCACACCAGCGATCGAATAAAGTTACCTTTTCCCTAGCAAAGTCTGCATATGTCTGGCTAACAGCTTTACTGAGACCCCTGAACCGCTGTCTATAAGCTTCAGGCACTAGCTCATAGACCCGCAAAACTGCGCTTTTAACTTTATCAAAGCACAAACTGTCTTCCACTGAAAGTGCAGCACAAGCCTCCTGAGCCTTGCCAGTCAACTTGCACTGAAGCAAAATGGCCCAAACTTCCTTTGGCCAACGAAGAGCTACTGCGATTCGCTCAAACGCGCTAAAATAACCTTCTACTTCTGATTCTCTGAATGCAGGCACCAGTGCTATGTTTTTACTTACATAAAAAGTAGTGTTGGATGACGGCCGAGTATCAGGGGGAACTGAGGGGTGCACAGCAGCATTAGCTTGCAGCTCAAGCTCACGCATCTTGAGAGCCGTGTCCGCCTCCAAGCGTTTCAACTCTAACTCTCTACGCAGCTGGAACTCAACCTCCCGCTCCTCCTTGTCCAACTGTAAACGAGCTAATCGAACTTTCAATCAGGCGACATCTTGTGGTGAGGAAGAGGATTCTACAGAGTGTGGTACAAAACGAGGTAAAGTGAAATGTTGCCGTTCAACCTCACCCTGCTTTACTTTGGGCGTGACAACATCAGCCTGCTCTGACGGGTCTGTTACCTCTACCTGGCCATCTGGGGAGGTCTCACCTACAACCAAGCTAAAAACTCCCCTCTGCACTAATCCACTCACCACAGCATCCTTCAGCTCTCTTTTCACTAGAGTACTACCGACAGGAATACTAAAGTGATTAGCAACAAAATATAAATCAACTTTCCGACACAAGTCAAGCTGATTTAATGTAGGATTCGCTAAAAACTCCTCCCGGTTAAAGACAACAATACTAGCCACCCACTAGTACTTAGACACTAGCCACTAAGCTAAACCAAATGCAAGCGTAACACAAACACTTACAATACTCACCATCCAGCGCTTTGTGCAACACCACAACTTCCCCAGATCCTGCTATCAATTCTTTACCTAGTCTATCTTCTGGAGCGTGCCGGGCTCGAGGCGACTTTAAAGGCAACAACTTCGGTGGCCGAAACCCCGAAACGCCTACCCCCACCAGGGAATTAATCCCAACCCAGGATTACTCCAAACATAAAAAAGGCAAAATAACAAATGGTGTCCGAAGGAAGAACTGTGACAGTTCAGCTGGGCACCTCTAGTCTAAACTAGGGAAGTTAGTCATGCGTTCACAACCCTGGACAATGACAACAACACAATACAAACTAGCACAAAAAAATCTGATCTCCAGTCTCCTTTAAATCCTGGACGAGCCCCCAAATTGTTACGTTCCCCCAAAACGGTAAATCCAGTGGAAGGGGAAGCAACAATAATTTAAAATACCCAGGGCAAAAGAGAACCAGCAGTCAGAGTCATGTGCAGTTGAAATGCGTATTTATTTATAATATGGACAAAGAAAAACCAATACAAAATTACTCTCTCACAATGAGACAGCAAACAAGCAAGATAAGGCAAACAATAAACACAAACTAAATAACTGAGAACAAAAACAAGATTCAACATTAACTGGACTACTAAACAATCCTCTCTCCACTGAGGAGGTTAACACACAAACAAACACCAAACACTGTTCTAAACTCACAACACGATGCAAGTTGGTGTTCAACCCACAGGTTGAATAAAGTTGGTCTGCAATTTGGTCACAACTGGAAGGAAGAGAAATGAACAGAACCAGCACACATCTCAAAACAACACACTCAAACTGTGCTAAGAACAGTCTTCTTATCCTCCAGGTACTGAGTGTTAATCAGGCACACCTCTTGCCACTCACGCATGCAGCCCAGACATGGAGTGGGAGGGGCCACCACCTGAGAGAGAGAAGAAAGAAATACACCCCAACCAAACACATGACCCTTAGGGTCGTACCAAAACTAAATAGGTTTTATAGATTAAAGTGATGTATGTTATGAATTTATCAAATTATGTTAAAAGGAAATATTGCACTTGGACACGGAAATAATGTGTGTCTGTGTATTATGTATTAGTAATTAGTGCATGGGGTGCATATGCATTGTAGACTTTATGATTAATGAAATTCAACTTAATGAATTTTTACTTGTTTGCAATGGATTTTTTAAGACAATCACCGGTCACCCGCAAGTGTCCTTTCCTTGTGAAACCATATAGTGAACATTACGTGATACCCTTAACTAACATACAAGTTTAAGAACACAAAAATTCTTCAAAACAACTGCATCACGGTCTTTAACCTAGGTTAGCCAGAAATATGTTAACAAATGCAGGCAACGCTGGTTGACCACACTGATAATTAAATATTCATTAAACAACATTGCTGTATCTACATACTAAATTCACATGTCAGTACATTATATACATATGTAAATCAATGCATTTATTGACTAAAAATTACCAAAAATCACAGTTCTACTCTCTAACTCCATCGATTTGAGTTGATGCTGAAGCACTTCCTGGAACTATATTATGAGGTCTACACGAATCACTTGACGACCAAGCATTTTGAACATCCGTTGTCACAAATCTATCTCTATATTGCTCTGCACAAGCCCAGAGCTGTACTCTGCTATGATTGGTCAGATGACCCAGGCTGTTGTGATTGGTCTACCGCAAACAGTGCCTGTTTCGGAAGCTAAACGCCCATTAGCTACCATAACTGTACTTAAAGGGACAATGTGTAGTTTTTTAGGTATTTTATTATCCAAAATGAATATTTTTATTCATAAATATGTCCTCAACGGTGTTCAAATACCTTTGCCAATTATCTGACTTATCCTCGTAACAAAGAATTTATCATCTTTATATACATGTGACGGGTAGGTCCACAGAGGCTTCCATGTAGTGCCGCCATCTTGAAAAACACTAATAGCAGAGAGGGTCAAAAAGTACTAGGCCAACGCGTTTCCACAACGCGTTTTCGTTCAGAGCCAGCGTCACGTAACTGAAAGCAGCAGAAACGGAGAAGCAGAGCAGAGCAGTGAGAGGTGCTTGTCACTGCCCCGGCAAGTCAGTCAGTAATTCATACTGTAACATTTGTTTGTTCGTTGTGTCAAGTTGCAGTTTGTTTGAAATAACAAACCTGTTCACCCGAAGGAAAACTCAACGAAGTGCTATTAGAAGACATTCTGTCATAGCTTTTTGGTCCATAACAGTTACCGTAGATGCAACACGCATTTGAAAAAGCGAGGCGCTGGAGAGCACAATTAGTTGAATGCAAAATACAATTTCACAGGTAGATAAATTCCTACACAATTTCCCTGCTCCGTCCGGAGGCCGCCTAAAGTTCAGCGATTGTACACATCGTTAAGACGTAAACTCAAAACTAAGTATTTTGAACACCCGGTAGAAAATACCGTAAAACTTCAAATAATAGCCCGGGCTTTTATTTACCCAAATCGTCGAACTGCACCGGCTTGTATTTGAGACAGACGTCTATATGAGACAGCTTCATAATTTAGTGTTGAGATGTTGTTCATTGAGATGTTGTTCCTAGAGTCTCTAATCTCTAAAAATCTCCAAATGCTCCATGTGAAACTGCGGTCTTCCGACCTTTTACTATCGTGTCAATTGATTTTGATTAATATGCACGAGAGAGAAGGAGCAAGACAGCGCTCGTGTTGTTTGAAGACGTGAGAGTGCGCGCGCGCGGCCGGGGCGCTCTCTCTCTGCTCGTTTGCGGCCTGTCAAGCGCAGCAGTCCTTCTATTCTCCATCACTCACCGATTAAAAAAGGCTTTGGCGGGACACAAATTTGCTTTGGCGGCCGCCAAAAAGCGGACGATCTGACGGGTTTTAGAAGATTAAATACAACCCGAAACAAAAAAACAGACCCTGCACGCATTTTGCAAATCCCACGTTGAACTCCGAGATTTGAAAAGCAATCGTCAGTAAAATGACGTTTGAGGGCTGGTCAAGTTGCTCGCGGACATTATGCAAATGTATTTTCTACTGGCTTAGAACCGTCACGCAGTAAGATTCGAAATACAAATGACTAATATTGACGGTTCAGAGTCGATTCTTTCTTTTGGGAGACAATAACTTTGTTTATCGTGCACTTTCGACTTTACAACTTGCAGAACGTTTACATTCACAAACAACTATATTACACTGCATGAAAGGGAATATTTGAAAAAACATTCAAATAATAATGACTGAAGATTAGAGATGTGAATTTTGATTCATCAGTGAAATCATTTAAATCTGTTCATCGAAAAGAATTAGCTTTGATGTGACACTTACTGCAGGGCACAATGTTACAGGTGGCAGGTGAACAATGGTGGCAGGTGAACGTTTGTATTTTATTAATCAATAACTGATTGAATCATTCACTCAATCGATTCCTTAAAGGGATAGTTCACCCAAACATCTAATTCTGACGTTGACAGCAGCGCGGATTGATAGAAATGGAAAGAAAATAGTGCCGATTAAAATTGAGGTATGAATTTTGACCGGCGTGTTTTTTGTGTGTTAAATTAATCAAGCTTTGAAACGCAAATCATTTTTTCACGTAAAAACGCACAGTTTTGAGGCCCCGGAAACTAACCGGTAGTACTTTCTTGAAAAACTTCCAGCGGCCAAAACTCAAGGTGACAACAGAGTGGGTCAGTGTGTATGCACTATAGTGCTGGTAAGGATTCCATACAACTTCATGTCTTAAATGGGCGAACTACCCTTTAAAGACCTATTTAAATGCCTCTGATTGGTCATTGCATTCGCACGATTAACAGATATGTGATTGGTTACAAATCCCAACAAATGTGTTGTAAATAGAAACCTTTATGCCAGTCCAGTAAGTAAATTGAACGCTTCAATGCACTCACAATTAATTAATCGCTGCAGGTGCAATCTTAATTTTACAAATAGGCCACTGACAACTATCTCTGAGATTATAATAGATTACCTTTAACCAACCAATGACAATACTGCCCTTTGTAGAATGTAGCACTACTTTCAGAATCAGAATCAGAAATCAGAATCAGAAAGAGCTTTATTGCCAATTGTGCTTGCACACACAAGGAATTTGTTTTGGTACTGAGGCTTCCAGTGGACATATACAAATACAACAAGAAACATAATACTACAAATTATAAGAATAAAACATTAAAATATAAATATATGAGAATAAAAGTATCACAGTTGGGTTTAGTCAGAATAGACATTTTCAGATTTACTGTTCCTGTGCCGAGATGTTCTTGTGGCCAGTGATCTGAGTCGCCGTCTTGACGGTAACAGTTCAAACAGGTGGTGTCCAGGGTGAGTGGAGTCTGTGATGATTTTACCTGCTCTTTTCCTCATTCTGGAAGAGTACAGGTCCTGGAGGTTTGGCAGAGGGGGCACCAATAATCCTCTCCACAGTCCGGACTGTCCGTTGTAGTCTCCTGATGTCTGATTTGGTAGCTGAACCAAACCAGACAGTGATGGAAGTGCAAAAGACAGACTCAATGACGGCTGAGTAGAACTGAATCAGCAGCTCCTTTGGCAGGTTGAACTTCCTCAGCTGGCGAAGGAAGTACAGTCTCTGCTGGGCTTTTTTCACAATGGAGTCAATGTGATTGTCCTACTTTAGATCCTGAGAGATGGAAGTGCCCAGGAACCTGAATGACTCCACTGCTTCCACAGTGCTGTTCATGATGGTGAGTTGGGGGAGTGCTGGGCTGTTCCTCCTGAAGTCCATGATCATCTCCACTGTTTTGAGCGTGTTCACCTCAAGGTTGTTATATCTGCACAAGACAGCCAGCTGTTCAACCTCCAGTCTGTAAGCAGACTCGTCACCGTATCGGATGAGACCGATGACAGTGGTGTTGTCGGCAAATTTCAGGAGCTTGACAGTGGGGTCTTCAGAAGTGCAGTCATTAGTGTACAGGGAGAAGAGCAGTGGGGAGAGAACGCACCCTTGGGGGGCACCAGTGCTGGTGGTGAGAGTCCTGGATGTGAGTTTCCCTAGTCTCACTCGCTGCTGCCAGTCCGTCAGGAAGCTGGTGATCCACTGACAGATCGAGGATGGTATGGAGAGCTGGGTCAGTTTGGCTGTGAGAAGACCAGGCATGATGGTATTGAAGGCTGAACTGAAGTCCACAAAGAGGATCCTTGCATAAGTCCCTAGTCTGTCGAGATGTTGCAGGATATAATGCAGCCCCATGTTGACTGCATCATCCACAGACCTGTTTGGTCTGTAAGCAAACTGAAAGGGATCCAACAGGGGTCCAGTGATGTCCTTCAGGTGGGCCAACACCAGTCTTTCAAACGACTTCATGACCACAGATGTGAGAGCGACAGGTCTGTAGTCATTAAGTCCAGTGATTTTGGTTTTCTTTGGGGACAGGTAGTGATAGTGGAGCGTTTGAAGCAGCATGAAACTTCACACTGCTCCAATGATCTATTGAAGTTCTGCGTGAAGACCGGGGCCAGTTGGTCAGCGCAGGCTTTTAAACAAGTAGATGAGATGCCGTCTGGGCCTGAGGCTTTCCTAGTCTTCTGTTTTTTGAAGACTCTGCTCACGTCCTCCACACAGACCTTAAGCTCCGGTTGGAGCGTCTCCACACAGACCTTAAGCTCAGGTTGGATGGCAGGAGGGGGGAGTAATGGGAGTGCAGGAGGTGATGGTGAATGTGTGAAGTGCAGGTCAGAGCCGGTCTGTGGTGTTGAAGGAATACAACTTTGTCAAATGTTTAATTTAGTTTCATATATAAACTGAGAAAGTTCTGTAACTTGAATTTAGCATTCAGCTGTGGAGCACGAAACTCCTGTTTTATTCTGTGTCTCTATATACAGCTGTCAGACGGGTTTTCTTTCTAGTGTAAGTTAAATGAAACATGTTAATGAAACTCTTGGAGACTCTCGCGAGCTTTTGTCTTAGCAAGAGAGAGTCCTGTCACTCCTGTTCTGGAGTCTCAGGGTTTGAATAAGTTTTCCCCTCTCTCTTTTAATACCGGTTCCTAAACCTGTATATGAGTTTCCACCATCACAATGTAATCCCTCCCTCTTATAATGTATATATATTACAATGTTTGACACAAGAAGTCAGACGATGTTGGAATGACTGCAGCTACCGACAAGCAATAAAGAACTTCTGCTTGGAAAACTTCCACCGTCTCCTGGTCTGAGCTTCTAACTTTTCTACAAGGAAAAAGTTCACTACAGTGTGAATGAGGGCTTTTCAAACCTGCAATAAAATGAGTTTAAATCATCAGTGTGGTGTGAATGAGGGCTTTTCAAACCTGCAATAAAATGAGTTTAAATCATCAGCCAGATGTTGACTGTCTACAGATCGGGGGGAGGGTGACTTGTAGTTGGTGATGTTCCTCAGGCCATTCCTGTCACGTGATAATCAGGAAACATAAACGAGGACTCAATTGCAGGAAAACAAAAGGTAAGATTTTAATTAACAAGCTAAACAAAATACAAAGTACAAACAAAACTCCCACGTGGGGGGAAAAACCAGAACAATACTAACAAGGCAAAAACACTAGGAACAAGAAACAGGAATTTAGACAAACGAACCAGCACCGGACTGAAAACACAAAGGAGGCTATAAAGGAAACACACACAGGAGGGTAACGAGACAACAGGTGAGGAATGTTAATTACTAAACAGATAACGAGAAGGGAGGAGCTAACAATTAGACAAAGCACATGGCACAGGAATAATCAGGAGCCATGTGCTCACTTGAAACTAGACTAAGATAAACACGAGACAGACAGGAAATGTCACCACACAGAACTAGTAAGAAAAAGCAGAACCATGACATTACTCCCCCTCAAAGGGGACGCCACCTGGCGTCCCAAACTCAGGGACATCAAACAAAACCAAAAACACACAAGAAAACAAACAGACCAGACAACCACATCAGAAACACTAAAACAGGGAGGGAACCCAAACCAGTCCATAATCGCATAGCGGTAAAAAGTCCAAGAAGGCCAGGGAGGGATGGGAGGGTTAAACCAGGTAGTGCAGGCCTACAGGGCGAAGCAGGCTGTGTAGGCGGCCAGGGCGGAACAGTTCGTGCAGGCGGCCAGGGCGAAGTAGGCCGTGCAGACGACCATGGCGGCCCCGGTTGTACAGACGACCAGGGCGGAGCAGATTGCACAGACGGCCAGGGTGAAGCAGGTCGTGCAGACGACCATGGCGGCCCGGTTGTACAGACGACCAGGGCGGAGCAGATTGCACAGACGACCCAGGCGAAGCAGGTCGTGCAGAAGCAGGTCGTGCAGACGACCATGGCGGCCCCGGTTGTACAGACGACCAGGGCGGAGCAGATTGCACAGACGACCCAGGCGAAGCAGGTCGTGCAGATGACCAGGGCGGAACAAGCTGTTCGGGCGATCCTAGTGAAGAAACCCTCTCGTATGGCCCAAGAACAGTCTCTGGATCGGCAGACATAGCATGAACAGTCTCTCTATCAGCAGATATGACAGGAACAGTCTCTAGACAGGCAGCCGTGACCTGAACAGTCTCTGTATCAGCAGATGTGACCGTAACAGTCTCTGAATCCTCAGACTTGACCTGAACGATCTCTGGATCAACAGACGTGACGGGAACATTCTCTGAATCATCAGACGTGACCTGAACAGTCGTCTCTGGACCATCAGACGTGACGGGAACATTCTCTGAATCATCAGACGTGACCTGAACAGTCTCTGGATCATCAGACGTGACCTGAACAGTCTCTGGATCATCAGACGTGACGAGGACATGCTCTGAATCATCAGAAGTGACCTGAACTCCCTTCTTCCTCCGCTTTCGTGAGCGGGTAGTTTCTACCAGCTGCTCTACAACCCCTGAGGTCTTAGCAGGAAGAGTAAAGCCCTCTGGAACCCTTGAAGAAGGATCATCCAGGACAACCGGGGTTGGGACCGCCGAAGTCAAAACCTCCAGGACCACCGGGGTTTTCTTCCTCCTGCGATGATCAGTACAAGACGGTACAGGCAACCCCGCCTCTGGGAATGCAATGGCTGGCCACTTTGGAAGTTTCCTCTCGGGATCCAGAGCATTGATGAAACCCCAGAAGTCGAACTCCTTCAGTACCCCCATCTCCACTGCACTTAGTGGTTTGTCAAGAGCAAAATTAAACAGGTCCTTGAGGGCCATCTTCCCCAGGCTCAGTCCCTCAGCCGCTGAGCTGAATCTTAGGGCAAAGTCTCGTATCTTCATACCCTCCTGATGGAGAGAAACCAACGCATTGAATTTCATAACCCGTTCATATTGAGGGCAGGTAATCGAAGGGCCTGGTGACTGGTATGCCGTTTTCCGCTGAGTCCTCATTCTGGGCTGGTTCGTTCTGTCACGTGATAATCAGGAAACATAAACGAGGACTCAATTGCAGGAAAACAAAAGGTAAGATTTTAATTAACAAGCTAAACAAAATACAAAGTACAAACAAAACTCCCACGTGGGGGGAAAAACCAGAACAATACTAACAAGGCAAAAACACTAGGAACAAGAAACAGGAATTTAGACAAACGAACCAGCACCGGACTGAAAACACAAAGGAGGCTATAAAGGAAACACACACAGGAGGGTAACGAGACAACAGGTGAGGAATGTTAATTACTAAACAGATAACGAGAAGGGAAGAGCTAACAATTAGACAAAGCACATGGCACAGGAATAATCAGGAGCCATGTGCTCACTTGAAACTAAACTAAGATAAACACGAGACAGACAGGAAATGTCACCACACAGAACTAGTAAGAAAAAGCAGAACCATGACAATTCCAGACTGATGATGGGTCGTTGGATGAAAACCGTTTTTTCAGTTTTTCAGAGTAGCTTCTTTTAGCAACTCTGATCTCCTTTGTCAGTCTGTTTCTGGCCTGGTTATACAAGATCTTATCCCCACTTCTGTAGGCATCCTCTTTGGCATGACAAAGGTGTTTGATTTTCCCAGTAAACCATGGTTTATCATTAGTAAATGATAAGAATGTCCTGGTAGGAATGCATGTATCCTTACAGAAACTTATATATGATGTTACAGTATCTGTGAGCTCATCCAGATCATTGGTAGCACCTTCAAAAACAGTCCAATCAGTGCAATCAAAGCAGGCCTGTAGATTCTGCTTTGCTTCATTAGTCCATCTTTTTACAGTCCTTATTACAGGTTTAGCTGATTTCAGTTTCTGCCTGTAGGTCGGTATGAGATGAACCAAACAGTGATCAGAGAGCCCCAAAGCTGCTTGTGAGACGGAGTGATACGCATTTTTATTGTGGTGTAACAGTGGTCCAGTATATTACTGTCTCTGGTGGGACATGTAACATGCTGTCTGTATTTTGGTAGTTCACGGGAAAGATTTGCTTTGTTAAAATCCCCCAGAATGATTAAAAGAGAGTCAGGATACCTTTGTTCTGTTTCAGCTATTTGTTCAGCCAGCTGTTGTAGCGCCGCGCTCACGCACGTGTCTGGAGGTATGTATACATTCACGAGAATGAAAGAGGAAAACTCCTGAGGCAATTAGAAAGGTTTAGAGTTTATGCAATGTGCCTCTAAATTAGGAGAGCACATCTTCTTCAGTGTTGTTACATCTGAACACCAACTTTCGTTAATGTAGAAACACAATCCACCACCTCTTGTTTTCCTCGTTAGCTCCGCGATGCGATCCGCTCGGAACGGCTGGAAGCCCGGCAGATGTAATGTGTTGTCCGGTATGGCTTCACTCAGCCAGGTTTCAGTGAAGCACAGAGCAGTAGAGTTTAAAAAATCCTTGTTAGTGCGGGTGAGGAGAAGAAGTTCGTCCGTTTTGTTAGGAAGGGATCGGGGTTCGCAAGATGAATTCTGGGGAGTGCAGTGCGCAGGCCGCGCTCGCGGAGTTTAACCAGCGCGCCGGCTCGCTTCCCGCGTTTGCGGCTGACCGCGCGTTTGAACAACAACGTTGCCCCTCCGACGAGAATGTCCTGCAAGACGTCTGAATAATCAAAAACTGTAGAAAAGTTATCTGGTGTGTGTTTCCTAATGTCCAGTAGTTCGTCTTTGGTGAAACTGATAGGAAAAGAATGACTAAATGCAGAACAAACGAACAAAAACAACACAATAGCTGGAGAGCCCCACACCAAGGCAGCCGTCTGCGGCGCCATCTTGTGCCAATCCATTCTTTCTCTCAGACAATCATAATCACTTCATGAGAGCTCCAAACACTCTTCTTGTCTGTCAAGCGATGCATTTGACTCATAGAACATCAAATGTTTCAGACAGGTACAGTACAGTTGAATGTTTTTGTTTTTTTACATTATGTTTTTATACATCCTTGAATTTACTAATGCCCTCCATTTACACACACTTCAACCAATGCCTTACCTGGTGAACTAAAGTCTGCAGTTGTGTCCATCTTATGTGCATTTTTCATTCTAGACTATTTTGTTTTTCCAAACACAACTGGAGTTGAAAGGGAGGACACATTTAGCCCACGGGGTAAAGGATGGGGACAAAGTCCAAATCACCAGACCAAATGGGTTTCAACCACTGGGATGCGCAACGTCTCGGAACATTTAAAGAAGCAAGAAATCAAACAAAGCCACATTTGACTCGGGTAAGGCTTTTACAGGGCCCTCAGGAGGAGTTTGAATCCATTCAACATTGTGGTCTGGAAGAGTGACCTTCCAAGAGAGGGATTCTGTCATCGGTGGAGAAAGAACGGAGAACGTGAAAGAAAGGGAAAAGCAATAAATCATCCTTACAGGGACAGCCTTTGTGGTTCAAACCTGATGGGAGACTGTAATTTATCAAACATTTTATAGCAGAATGATGGACCTGTGGTAGGCTGAGGAGTTTTAATGGCTGATTTTACTTCATACATAATGGGTGTGGTTTCAACCTGTAAACTAGAGGACAATTGACTGAAACAAATGGAAGCCATTGAAGACATACAAAATCTTGGCATGGAATCTGTTAAAGATATCAGATCAGTCATAAATAAAGACTTCAAACTCTGTATGTCAGCACAGATGGAGACAATAATAAATGTGAGCTGAAGGTCAACAACCTCATAATTTTTCACATTAAGTCATCATTGTTACTGTGAGAGAGATGACGACCATATATGCATTGTTTAAGTGCATGAATAATTATTAATTACCAATTATTAATTATGATATGCAAATTCCCCACGGATTAGATCCAGGAAAGTCTTTACACATTGTTAAAGTGCATAATTGTAATAAAATAAAACAATTTTTTGTTATTATGTTGGTCGAGCCGGATTTCTTCTTCAGAGCTTCAAACTCTTTCCTTGTCATGTCTATGCGGGGCCCGAAATACACTACTGTAAGAAAAAAAAATCAGTAGAAACTGGATAATGTCCTGGCAGAAAATAATCAGTACCTTATTTTCCGTACCCGACATTTCCTTCAACCCTAAAACACAACACAATGCAATGCATAACTCAAAATATGGGTAAAGCAACTGTGAAAAATCAAGACAATAATATGCTGTAATGCAATGAAATTTTTTTTTTAAAAATCCAACTTAGCAGGAGGTGTTTATTATTTTGTGTTCATCTGAACAAACAATTTTACGTTGAACAATGTTTAGCAAGTTCCCAGCAGGCATTTCAGCTTGAAATAATTATGTATTAAACATTAGCATTGCTTAACATTTATCGGTATTAATTTATACTGCTTCTGCTTCATATTTGTATAACAGGGTAATTTTCCTCTAGTTTTATTAGTTAAATAATGCCCATGTCATGTAGTGGGCTTTGAAAATCAAACAAATGATGAGGGAATGAGATTTCTAGCTCCTTACATTGCAAAATGCTAAATAATCTTTAGTTGCCTTGACAGAAATATTTATGTTCATATAGATGAACAAAAAGTGTTAGTTTAGTTAACAAATTGACTGGTACAGGTTGCCATATTTTTAAATTTACAAATCAACTTTTTTAAGTGTTCCTGTCTGTGCATCATAATTAAAAAAGGGAGAGAGAAACTGAGATGAATGAAAACTGAAAAGTAAAAAAAAAGGGATTAAGGGGGGAAAATTGAAGAAAAAAAGATTTTAAAGTTCAAGCCTCGCACAGACAGGCGGTCAAACCACTTGCAGCGATGGTAGAATTTTCCATTCTAATTTGTCTGTGAAAATGACAGCTAATAACTTTTGAACTGAGGCTGTGTGCATTCACTTACACACACACACAGGCCAGTTTTAAAAAAAAAGACTCTTCTCTAGTAATGGAACTGGCTGATGCGTGGTCAACCTGTTCCAGCTCTTGTGTTTTTCCTCTCTGCAATTATCATCCTCAATTCAAATCCACTCTCCTCTCTCTCTTCTGCTTCTTTATGGGCCTGTGCCGCAGCAGCCGCAACAGTCCATGTCTGGTTACCATATGGAACAGTGACCTGCTAATATTATAGTTCAGCCAAATACAGATCACTTCTTAAACAGTATGATAAATATCCCCTCTTTTTTTTTTAAGCCAAGCACAGTGGCTAATATAGTTGTAAATCTTGCTAAATTAAAGATGTTGTTCCTGCATCTCCATACTGGAACACCGCTGTTTTGTTTAATCTGTAAATAATAGTATCATGAGGAGGCATTTGGGTCAGAGGCAAGGTGAGCTTCTGTACAGACATGACCATACTTTACTCACCTTGAAGATGGAATTTGATCATAGCAGTTTAAAATTCCTCAGTCTGCTAAACATATGCCTGATTACTTTAAAGCACCAGAAAATATTCTACAACAGTAATTTGCAAAAGAAAACTGAAAAGCAAATACTATAAGTAGCTGTCGTGTGAAGTGTGCCATTTAAAGTTTTTTTCCCAATTAACTTTATTTAGGTAAGATATGGTTACAATAGGCTAAAATATGGACATTGATGGTTTTTAAAATTTCAGTTTTATTATTTAATTATAAAAAAAACAGTTAAAGATGACATCAAACAGAAGTGGCAATAGTTTTTTCTTCCCTATTGTGACGTGTATGGCGTGACTTGATTCTGTCCATCGGGAATTGATTGGATGGTTGTGGTTTGCTATTGCTGTGATGTCATGTCATGTGAGTGACAGGTTGTCCCGCCCTCACACCAGTAAACACGTCATCAGAGAACAGAAGAAATGATGTTCCAAGAGGGAGGGGAAGTTATTTTGATTAAAGATTATGAATTAAAAAATAATAATGATGTGCACAGATAAATCATTTATAATTAATTCTGCAATATTCCATAAAAAAAATAAGAATGGTCAATTTCATGGTGAATTTATTTTTTAGATTGCAGAATTTGACTATTTTCCAAGGAGGGAACATGCAGACTTTAGGTTCATCTATGTTCAGTGTTTGTGGGAAACAGAGCTGGTCGGATTGTGGTTTAAACAGTAGCTCTGTGTCAGATATATATATTTTTTAAAGATACATTTTGTGACATAGTATAATAAGAACATCATGATTTTAGGTATCTGAATACAGCTGCCTTGCTTTAAAAAAATGATAAAATTTAGCCTACTTGCAATTAATCTGTTAACAGCTACTGTATTAAAGCTACAATATTTAAGATTTTTGTAATAAAATATCCAAAAATCACTTGCACAGTGTGATATATTTCCTGCAGTTGTGTACTTACAATATCCCAAATGTTCCAAAAGATTTTTAATTTCAGAGAAATTCCAATTTTAAAGGGGACATATCATGCTTTTAAATCGTTCCTTTTTACATATAAATCATACATTTGTGGTCTATATAAAGCGGAACTGCAATGCTTGGGTCTGAATTCCTCATTATTATAGCTCCACAGTCCCCTTTTCTACCCCTTTTCTGATGTGCGTCTGAGAGCAACTCGTTTTGGTGCGGTCTCTTTAAATGCAAATGAGACACTTCATACCCCGCCCCCTCTCCAGGTTGCAGAGGTGACACTCATTTCAAATCCAACCCGTTCGTCTATTTTTGTAGTTTGATAGCAGAGATACGATTATCTAGCGGCACAGAAAGTTTTTATTCACACGTTATTAATAAAATGTCAACAACGGAAGACTACTCCATAAAGCCTTACATGTTCGAGCCAGAGCCGGACCCAAAGCGAGATGAAAATGAAGACGACGAACCTGCAGAACAACGTCTTCATATGGATGTATCGCAATGGTATGTTACTGTATTTACAGTAACTTCTCCATCTATGCCCACTACTGTAATAATGCATGTTTTACAACGACTATTTAACACTCACAAAACAAAATATAAGTTATATTATAAACAATTAAAGAAAAGCACTAAAGTATAATATGCTATGTTTAGAAAAGCATCAGAAAACACAGCAGCTAAATGACCATTGTCATGATGAAATTCAACAACAGTAATACTGCCACAGACGTGTCCTTAAAAAAAAAAGAAAGAAAGACAAAGGTACTGCTAAACCATGACCACCGTGTGTTTTAAGAAAGTAAAGTACTTTATTTTTATTAACGCTATTTACAGCTTACCTAAGTGCTCTGTTCGTCGTCTGCAAAGATAGAAGGAATTGACATCTCAATCAGACGAAGTCTATCGGCAAATTCTTCTTTACACTGGCGGAGGTTGCTGAAGTAGTTATCCTTAAAGTGCTTCGCGCACACAAGAATGACTTTACCCACAGATGTGGGTACATTTCCATGAAAAGTAAAACTCAACAAATGTACGTAGAAGAGGTTCTGATGCTGGGAGACAGTGTAATGAAGCGTGTGGGTCACTAGATCCAACAACCGAACATTTTGACTTACCCTCTCGTAACTTCTGCATCTTTGAGCTTAGATAGAAAATAGAAAAATCGGAACAGGTTGCAAAATATGACCAAAACAGAATATAAAGATATCAACGAAGCACCTGAAGAGACTAATTTCAACTTTTATGTACTTATAAACACTCCAAATATACAACAAAATGCATTTACGGGCTAAAGTGGATTTAGCATGATATGTACCCTTTAAATAATGTCTCGTCCATGTGCACTTGTCGCCTGTCAATGACTTAATATCCGCGTTATCCCTGGTTTCTGCTCGTACTGCCATAGAAACCTAGGTGACAGACGTGGACAACTGCATTACGTCTAGCGGCACGCTCACGCTGTTGTTGTTCCGTTCAAACATTAAGGACCATGGCAAGCTTACTTTGAGACAAAAGGAAAACTAAAATGAGGATCAATATCAGCATGGCGTTTTCGAGATGCCAAGAACTCCACGTCCACGACTAACTTCGACTTGACAGAGACGACACTCTTGCTGTTACATGTGGGTTTTTGTTGTGTCTTGTATATCACGTGATCCCTTGTTTGTCATGTGATCCTGCCATGTGTCTTGTCTTTTGTTTGTTGTTGCTCAGTGTCCACAGGTGTTCCTCGTCCATGTTTATTAGTCTCCCCAGGTGTTTCTCATTAACCACGCCCCCTTGTTATCTTGTTTAGCTTGTTTGTCTGTGTATTTACACCCCTGTGTTTCAGTTGTTGGCTGTCGGTTGTTGTTTAATGTTACTTTTGTCCTGTTCTGAATTCCCTGGATTATCTGTTTGTTTTTGTTTAATTAAACGTGCTTGCTATTGGATTCACTCTCTGTCTCGTTCCTGACTGGATGTAACAGAACAACGGACCCAAAAAATGAATCCAGCAGCACGGATCTCGCCTGATCTTCCCAGCATGAGCTTGGAGTTCGCTGGAAAGACCGCGGCCCTAGCCCTGAGGAGCCCTGATTTGTTTCAGTTCACCTGGGGGTTTGCCTCACTTGTTGCCTCCTGCTCTCTAGAGGATGAGGCGATAAAACTATGTTACCGGCTGGTGGCTAAGGAGGTCAATCCTAGGGAGCTCCCCGATCTCTCCGGTCTGGGCTGGAGAGAGGCGCTCTCCAAATGTTTGGAGAGCTTCATCCCGTGTCACGCCCGGCCTTCAGCGCTGGTTCCGGTTCCGGTGGTACCGAGTCCGGGGGTCCGCTGGCTTCACGCCAGCCACGTCCAGCCAGAGCTTCACGCCAGCCACGTCCAGCCAGAGCTTCACGCCAGCCACGTCCAGCCAGAGCTTCACGCCAGCCACGTCCAGCCAGAGCTTCACGCCAGCCATGTCCAGCCAGAGCTTCACGCCAGCCACGTCCAGCCAGAGCTTCACGCCAGCCACGTCCAGCCAGAGCTTCACGCCAGCCACGTCCAGCCAGAGCTTCACGCCAGCCACGTCCAGCCAGAGCTTCACGCCAGCCACGTCCAGCCAGAGCTTCACGTCAGCCACGTCCAGCCAGAGCTTCACGTCAGCCACGTCCAGCCAAAGCTTCACGTCAGCCACGTCCAGCCAGAGCTTCAGGTCAGCCACGTCCAGCCAGAGCTTCACGTCAGCCACGTCCAGCCAGAGCCGGTCCTCGAGCAAAAGCCAGAGCTTCCTTCGCCGCTGACGCCGTCCTGCCCAGAGCCCTCGCCGCTGACGCTGTCCAGCACCGAGCCTTCACCGCTGGTCCCGTCCAGCCCTGAGCCTTCGTCTGCTGATCCAGAGACTGTTCAAGTCACGTCTGCCGATCCAGAGACTGTTCAAGTCACGTCTGCCGATCCAGAGACTGTTCAAGTCACGTCTGCCGATCCAGAGACTGTTCAAGTCACGTCTGCCGATCCAGAGACTGTTCAAGTCACGTCTGCCGATCCAGAGACTGTTCAAGTCACGTCTGCCGATCCAGAGACTGATCAAGTCACGTCTGCCGATCCAGAGACTGATCAAGTCACGTCTGCCGATCCAGAGACTGATCAAGTCACGTCTGCCGATCCAGAGACTGATCAAGTCACGTCTGCCGATCCAGAGACTGATCAAGTCACGTCTACCGATCCAAAGACCGTTCACGTCACTTCCTCCGAGCCAGTGTCTACGGACAAGATGGCCGCCTCTGAGCCAGTGTCTACGGACAAGATGGCCGAACCAGAGACTGTTCACATCACTTCTGCTGATCCAGAGACTGTTCACGTCACTTCCTCCGAGCCAGTGTCTACGGACAAGATGGCCGCCTCCGAGCCAGTGTCTACGGACAAGATGGCCGAACCAGAGACTGTTCACATCACTTCTGCTGATCCAGAGACTGTTCACGTCACTTCCTCCGAGCCAGTGTCTACGGAAAAGATGGCCGCCTCCGAGCCAGTGTCTACGGACAAGATGGCCGAACCAGAGATTGTTCACATCACTTCTGCTGATCCAGAGACTGTTCGCGTCACTTCCTCCGAGTCAGTGTCTACGGACAAAATGGCCGCCTCCGAGCCAGTGTCTACGGACAAGATGGCCGAACCCGAACCAGTGTCTACGGACAAGATGGCCGCCTCCGAGCCAGAGTCTGTTCCTGTTCCCGAGCCAGAGTCTGTTCCTGTTCCCGAGCCAGAGTCTGTTCCTGTTCCCGAGCCAGAGTCTGTTCCTGTTCCCGAGCCAGAGTCTGTTCCTGTTCCCGAGCCAGAGTCTGTTCCTGTTCCCGAGCCAGAGTCTGTTCCTGTTCCCGAGCCAGAGTCTGTTCCTGTTCCCGAGCCAGAGTCTGTTCCTGTTCCCGAGCCAGAGTCTGTTCCTGTTCCCGAGCCAGAGTCTGTTCCTGTTCCCGAGCCAGAGTCTGTTCCTGTTCCCGAGCCAGAGTCTGTTCCTGTTCCCGAGCCAGAGTCTGTTCTGTCTGTTCCCCAGCCAGAGTGTGTGTTGTCTGTTCCCCAGCCAGAGTGTGTGTTGTCTGTTCCCCAGCCAGAGTGTGTGTTGTCTGTTCCCCAGCCAGAGTGTGTGTTGTCTGTTCCCCAGCCAGAGTGTGTGTTGTCTGTTCCCCAGCCAGAGTGTGTGTTGTCTGTTCCCCAGCCAGTGTGTGTGTTGTCTGTTCCCCAGCCAGTGTGTGTGTTGTCTGTTACCCAGCCAGTGTGTGTGTTGTCTGTTCCCCAGCCAGTGTGTGTGTTGTCTGTTCCCCAGCCAGTGGGTGTGTTGTCTGTTCCCCAGCCAGTGGGTGTGTTGTCTGTTCCCCAGCCAGTGGGTGTGTTGTCTGTTCCCCAGCCAGTGTGTGTGTTGTCTGTTCCCCAGCCAGTGTGTGTGTTGTCTGTTCCCCAGCCAGAGTGTGTGTTGTCTGTTCCCCAGCCAGAGTGTGTGTTGTCTGTTCCCCAGCCAGAGTGTGTGTTGTCTGTTCCCCAGCCAGAGTGTGTGTTGTCTGTTCCCCAGCCAGTGTGTGTGTTGTCTGTTCCCCAGCCAGTGTGTGTGTTGTCTGTTCCCCAGCCAGTGTGTGTGTTGTCTGTTCCCCAGCCAGTGTGTGTGTTGTCTGTTCCCCAGCCAGTGTGTGTGTTGTCTGTTCCTCAGCCAGTGTGTGTGTTGTCTGTTCCCCAGCCAGTGTGTGTGTTGTCTGTTCCCCAGCCAGTGTGTGTGTTGTCTGTTCCCCAGCCAGTGTGTGTGTTGTCTGTTCCCCAGCCAGTGTGTGTGTTGTCTGTTCCCCAGCCAGTGTGTGTGTTGTCTGTTCCCCAGCCAGTGTGTGTGTTGTCGGTTCCCCAGCCAGTGTGTGGGTTGTCTTTTCCCCAGCCAGTGTGTGTGTTGTCTGTTCCCCAGCCAGTGTGTGTGTTGTCTGTTCCCCAGCCAGTGTGTGTGTTGTCTGTTCCCCAGCCAGTGTGTGTGTTGTCTGTTCCCCAGCCAGTGTGTGTGTTGTCTGTTCCCCAGCCAGTGTGTGTGTTGTCTGTTCCTGAGCACGAGCCAGTGTGTGTGTGGTCTGTTCCCGAGCCAGTGAGTGTGTTGTCTGTTCCCGAGCCAGTGTGTGTGTTGTCTTTTCCTGAACCTGAGCCAGTGTGTGTGTTGTCTGTTCCCGAGCCAGAGCCAGTGTGTGTGTTGTCTGTTCCCGAGCCAGTGTGTGTGTTGTCTGTTCCTGAGCCCGAGTCAGTGTGTGTGTTGTCCGTTCCTGAGCACGAGCCAGTGAGTGTGTTGTCCGTTCCCGAGCCAGTGAGTGTGTTGTCTGTTCCCGAACCGGCGTCTGCTGTTCCCGAGCCGGCGTCGTCTCCGCCCTGGCCGCCCGAGGGGTCTTCACCGCCCTGGCCGCCCGAGGGGTCGTCTCCGCCCTGGCCCCCTGCACGAACCTGGCCCTCCGTCCCTCCCCCAAGACCGCCTCCACTTCACCACCCTCCTAAACTTTAGTGTTTTTGTTTCAGGGGCGTCGGGAGCCGCCCATGGGGGGGGGGGGCTATGTTACGTGTGGGTTTTTGTTGTGTCTTGTATATCACGTGATCCCTTGTTTGTCATGTGATCCTGCCATGTGTCTTGTCTTTTGTTTGTTGTTGCTCAGTGTCAGCCACGTCCAGCCAGAGCTTCACGCCAGCCACGTCCAGCCAGAGCTTCACGTCAGCCACGTCCAGCCAGAGCTTCACGTCAGCCACGTCCAGCCAGAGCTTCAGGTCAGCCACGTCCAGCCAGAGCTTCAGGTCAGCCACGTCCAGCCAGAGCTTCACGTCAGCCACGTCCAGCCAGAGCTTCACGTCAGCCACGTCCAGCCAGAGCCGGTCCTTGAGCAAAAGCCAGAGCTTCCTTCGCCGCTGACGCCGTCCTGCCCAGAGCCCTCGCCGCTGACGCTCTACGGACAAGATGGCCGCCTCCGAGCCAGTGTCTACGGACAAGATGGCCGAACCCGAACCAGTGTCTACGGACAAGATGGCCGCCTCCGAGCCAGAGTCTGTTCCTGTTCCCGAGCCAGAGTCTGTTCCTGTTCCCGAGCCAGAGTCTGTTCCTGTTCCCGAGCCAGAGTCTGTTCCTGTTCCCGAGCCAGAGTCTGTTCCTGTTCCCGAGCCAGAGTCTGTTCCTGTTCCCGAGCCAGAGTCTGTTCCTGTTCCCGAGCCAGAGTCTGTTCCTGTTCCCGAGCCAGAGTCTGTTCCTGTTCCCGAGCCAGAGTCTGTTCCTGTTCCCGAGCCAGAGTCTGTTCCTGTTCCCGAGCCAGAGTCTGTTCCTGTTCCCGAGCCAGAGTCTGTTCCTGTTCCCGAGCCAGAGTCTGTGTTGTCTGTTCCCCAGCCAGAGTCTGTGTTGTCTGTTCCCCAGCCAGAGTCTGTGTTGTCTGTTCCCCAGCCAGAGTCTGTGTTGTCTGTTCCCCAGCCAGAGTCTGTGTTGTCTGTTCCCCAGCCAGAGTCTGTGTTGTCTGTTCCCCAGCCAGAGTGTGTGTTGTCTGTTCCCCAGCCAGAGTGTGTGTTGTCTGTTCCCCAGCCAGAGTGTGTGTTGTCTGTTCCCCAGCCAGTGTGTGTGTTGTCTGTTCCCCAGCCAGTGTGTGTGTTGTCTGTTCCCCAGCCAGTGTGTGTGTTGTCTGTTCCCCAGCCAGTGTGTGTGTTGTCTGTTCCCCAGCCAGTGTGTGTGTTGTCTGTTCCCCAGCCAGTGGGTGTGTTGTCTGTTCCCCAGCCAGTGTGTGTGTTGTCTGTTCCCCAGCCAGTGTGTGTGTTGTCTGTTCCCCAGCCAGTGTGTGTGTTGTCTGTTCCCCAGCCAGTGTGTGTGTTGTCTGTTCCCCAGCCAGTGTGTGTGTTGTCTGTTCCCCAGCCAGAGTGTGTGTTGTCTGTTCCCCAGCCAGAGTGTGTGTTGTCTGTTCCCCAGCCAGAGTGTGTGTTGTCTGTTCCCCAGCCAGTGTGTGTGTTGTCTGTTCCCCAGCCAGTGTGTGTGTTGTCTGTTCCCCAGCCAGTGTGTGTGTTGTCTGTTCCCCAGCCAGTGTGTGTGTTGTCTGTTCCCCAGCCAGTGTGTGTGTTGTCTGTTCCCCAGCCAGTGTGTGTGTTGTCTGTTCCCCAGCCAGTGTGTGTGTTGTCTGTTCCCCAGCCAGTGTGTGTGTTGTCTGTTCCCCAGCCAGTGTGTGTGTTGTCTGTTCCCCAGCCAGTGTGTGTGTTGTCTGTTCCCCAGCCAGTGTGTGTGTTGTCTGTTCCCCAGCCAGTGTGTGTGTTGTCTGTTCCCCAGCCAGTGTGTGTGTTGTCTGTTACCCAGCCAGTGTGTGTGTTGTCTGTTACCCAGCCAGTGTGTGTGTTGTCTGTTCCCCAGCCAGTGTGTGTGTTGTCTGTTCCTGAGCACGAGCCAGTGTGTGTGTGGTCTGTTCCCGAGCCAGTGAGTGTGTTGTCTGTTCCCAGCCAGTGTGTGTGTTGTCTTTTCCTGAACCTGAGCCAGTGTGTGTGTTGTCTGTTCCCGAGCCAGAGCCAGTGTGTGTGTTGTCTGTTCCCGAGCCAGTGTGTGTGTTGTCTGTTCCTGAGCCCGAGTCAGTGTGTGTGTTGTCCGTTCCTGAGCACGAGCCAGTGAGTGTGTTGTCTGTTCCCGAGCCAGTGAGTGTGTTGTCTGTTCCCGAACCGGCCAGTGTGTGTGTTGTCTGTTCCCGAGCCAGTGTGTGTGTTGTCTGTTCCTGAGCCCGAGTCAGTGTGTGTGTTGTCCGTTCCTGAGCACGAGCCAGTGAGTGTGTTGTCTGTTCCCGAGCCAGTGAGTGTGTTGTCTGTTCCCGAACCGGCGTCTGCTGTTCCCGAGCCGGCGTCGTCTCCGCCCTGGCCGCCCGAGGGGTCGTCTCCGCCCTGGCCGCCCGAGGGGTCGTCTCCGCCCTGGCCGCCCGAGGGGTCTTCACCGCCCTGGCCGCCCGAGGGGTCGTCTCCGCCCTGGCCCCCTGCACGAACCTGGCCCTCCGTCCCTCCCCCAAGACCGCCTCCACTTCACCACCCTCCTAAACTTTAGTGTTTTTGTTTCAGGGGCGTCGGGAGCCGCCCATGGGGGGGGGGGCTATGTTACGTGTGGGTTTTTGTTGTGTCTTGTATATCACGTGATCCCTTGTTTGTCATGTGATCCTGCCATGTGTCTTGTCTTTTGTTTGTTGTTGCTCAGTGTCCACAGGTGTTCCTCGTCCATGTTTATTAGTCTCCCCAGGTGTTTCTCATTAACCACGCCCCCTTGTTATCTTGTTTAGCTAGTTTGTCTGTGTATTTAAACCCCTGTGTTTCAGTTGTTGGCTGTCGGTTGTTGTTTAATGTTACTTTTGTCCTGTTCTGAATTCCCTGGATTATCTGTTTGTTTTTGTTTAATTAAACGTGCTTGCTATTGGATTCGCTCTCTGTCTCGTTCCTGACTGGATGTAACACTTGCATGTACTTTATTAGACAGGTGAGCAAATGTACATAAACCTAATCAATGATATACAGCTCAACATGATGAAATGTTAGAATATGATCAGTATGTTATTCTAATGTTGATATAGCTATTTCAACACACTCAAATGCAGTTTAGTATGATAGAGTAGACCAAGTGAAACAACGCCGCGTTACCTCACAAGTTTCATTCGTCTAATAAACTGACCTGTGTGAGTATGAATTCAGCACTTGCGGGTAGTTCGGTACACTAGCGGCGCCAGGAATTTAATTGTAAGTGGGCCTCCAGAAAACTGGATGGGCCAGTTAAAATAAAAATAAATAAAAAAGGGTTCCTCTTCATCTCCGTTTCAGCACTTTTCTGCGGCACTGAGGACAGTGACTCAGTAGCCTACCTGTGTGGCTCTTGCGTCGATGTCCTCAGCTCAGTGCAGTAACGTTAGCCTAATGCTGCGTTCCAGGCAGGTTTTTGAGCACGTGAATCATGACTTCAAACCATGACTCACGACTTTGTAGCGTTCCAGGCCAGTCACACCGAACTACATCAGCGCTATATACTTAATGTTTCAGAGACACATACAATTGTAATACTTAATCGTGTGTGCATTATTATCATTATTATATTATTATTATTTGACTGAAACGTTATATTGTCCTAAAGTGTATTCTCACCGTGTGTGTGTCTGTGTGTGTGTGTGTGTGTGTGGGGGGGGGGGGTGAACCAACAATGTCAGTGAACCAACAATGGTTCACTGACATTGATGTTTTGTATGGTTTTGCGGGCTATGTGACGTCAGAGCTCGTAACTGGGAGTACATCGATCTAGTACGAGTTCACGGGTGGGAAGTCACGGGTTTCACTGCCGTTCCAGTGCACTTTCACGGGTATAAGTTTGGAAAAACATGGGTTACAGGTTGCCTGGAACGTGGCATAACTGGGGGGTCGCACACTGGACAAGAAGCGCAGTGCTGTGCCGCGTCGCGTCTAGGACAACTCGAGGTATCGCACACTGGACGCGCAGTTTCTCAGTTTATGGCCAGCAATACTGTTATGTTTAAGGACATTATGGAATTAAGATAATGTCTGTACTATGTTATGATTGTACTGTATACAATTAAATACAATCGTTGCTGACATTGCAGTCTGAACACTTTACCTCAGAGCGTCCGTTAACTGAATGAATTGAGAATATAAATAGCATGACTTCATGGGTGTGTGTACTGTCCTGGGCCCACTAACTTCACCAGGAATGGCATGGCCTATAGAGAAAGACATAAAAAAAGATGTGGAACTGAGTGTAATGTAGACCTTGTCTGGGGAGGAGGTAAATTGCACACGTCTGTTTGGAACACTATGACTAGCTTTTATAAGAATTCACCGAAGTCTTGGTTTGAAGGAAGGCTAAAAGGGGATAAAAGTTAAACTTTAAGGTACAAAGTAGGTCTTAGAAGGTTTACCTCTGTGCTGTTCTCTAGTGTGGAAAATGCATCACTAATGTATCAAGTGAAAGACTATGGCTGCGTCTGGAATCACATACTCTCTAGAGTAAGTACTTATTCTGAATAATTACTTTATAACTGCAAAAAAAAAAAAAGTACATTCTATTTAGTATGGATGTGTGTAGTATAAATGTAATCCAGACGTACTACATTCGCCATGTTGTCATTGTCATGTGACCTTCCAGCGTCAGTGGCCTCATGGGGTAGTAAAGTGTCCATGTATGCACACTTTAGAATCGCGCCGGAAGGTCATCCAGGTACTTTTTACCTACTCTTTTATGAGTACTGTAAATTAGGACATACTACTTTTGTCACATACTGTTTTCCCCCTACTATATAGTAGGGAAATATGCGGTTTTGAATGCAGCTTAAACAGTATGTGAGGCTTTATATGCGTGTCATGTAACAGTGGCTCAGTGGATAACACTGTCTCCTCATAGCAAGAAGGTCCCCTTTCTGTTTGCATGTTCTTGCATGGTCTGGGTGTGATTCCCAAGCTATGTGGGTAAAGACCTGCAACCTACCCCGAAAAAAATCATTGTCAAGAAAATTCATGGACAGTCTTATGTTCATGGCATGAGATGGCTATAGAATCAACCTGTCACTTACATGTCATCACAGCAATAGCAAACCACAATAATATAGTGATCAAATCAATTCCCCTTGGACAAAATTGAGGCCCGTCCTACATTTTATTTTGTTTGCGAAGCCATTTCACTCTTATAGTCTATTTATCACAATAGAAAAAAAGACTATTGCAACTTCCGTTTCATGACGACTTTAAGGGACCATTAACATTAACTGTGCATTTTTTATTTATTTTTTTGCATTTAAAAGTCCAAGACACATGTCAGTGGAAAAAACAAAACAAAACAAAAAATATTTGAGAGACGTGATATGTTAATGTTATTTTGCTTATTTTTGCATTGTATTACCCACCAATTTTGTTTACAGTGTAATGCTATTGTAAGACTGGAAAACTGGAAGGACTTTAAGAGAGGGCCACTCTCTGAGAAAACAAAGGAAATTAACATTTGAACTCCCCCTCATGCACTATTGAGACGAAGGTCTCACCTCCCTCATCCTAATCTACATTTCTCTCTTCCATTCTTCATCCTGGTAGAGATCTCCCAAACTCACACAAGAATCTAAATGGTTTAATGTGAATGATTATCATCAAGGTTTATACATGTTTGGTATTATTTGAAATGTCTCGGTGCGACTGGTAAAAATGTCTCATTCCCAAAGAAGTAAACCCAAAAGATAATAAAGTTCTTAGGAAGTTTAGAAACATCTTCCACAATGGAGGGTGTGTCTTTGAGTTAACACCTTCTGACCATTTACTGACTGAATGCTAATTTTCCACTGCTAGCAAATGGTGACTTACCACTGTGGATGATGTTTAGATTTGAAATGAGGTCTGGGTATATAATGAAACGCAGCGAGAGCTCAGGGTATTTTTCTATGTCTGAGATCGGCCCGTGAGGCTGAGAGTTGCGAGACTCTCAGCCTCACGCATTTCTTGTCAGGTAAACTTTTTCCTCTTTGTTCGAGAGCATTTGATGTTTTGCATTGATTATCTTTGAATTGATTATGAAATTATAATGATACATTTACCTGACATATTAAATTGTGACATTTGATTATTCTAATTGACTTTGACATTATTTTCATGATCAAGCCTGTTATTTTTGAATAATCGTGTATGGGCTGGATATATTACTTTATTTAAACAACTTCAATTTGATCTAATCATTGATGATTGCATTGTAAAGTAAGTGTATAAAAAATGCAAACATTATTGTTCAATACATTTTCCCCCCAAACCTTTAATTCTATTCCCCCCAAAATAGACGTTAGTTGTAATTAATATTTTAAGCTGTCTAATTCTAATACTCTTTAATGTGATTTGTTGTTTGTGTAGCACCCTGCTAAATTTACATATTGTTTATTTTGTGTTCTGTTAATAGAAATACAATATATCCTGAAATATGGGCCAGTTCAATTGTCCCTGGTGTATAACACAACTTTGTATTAATACGTGTTAATGCAGTTATAAAGTGGAGGTCAGAGAATGTCTAATATGGGGAGAAGTTTCACTGGCAGTAAACTTCCGGGTTCTGAACTGGTTGCAGTTCCACTCTTGCTCCATATGAGGGCGCTCACAGGACAAGTTCAGAATGAATGGAGGTCTATGGAGCTATACCCCTAAAATCCACTTTTCTTAGGATGTAATTTTTTGTCTAGTAACTTGAATGTTGTTTTCGAAAGGAGATGCAAAGAAATTACAGATTACTGTGTGTTAGATTTTTTAGAGTCACTTATTTGCTTTAAAAAGTCTTATAAAATGGCAATTACGTCATACACATCGTACGACCAGAGAACTGCTTTACGGCAATCCTTCAGTCAATTTGATCCTTCAGGCATCGACAACACCGCTGACACAGGTAAATACAAGTTTTTGTTTTGTTGTTTTAAAAGACCACGTCGAAAATACTTCGAATGCCACGATGCCATCAAGCGGTATCTCTGGACGTAATCAGTCCTTCACTGACCAATCAAAGTCCATTAGCAGAAAATTTATTTTTTATTGGGTGGCCAGTTGTCAGTTTGTTGGTTATCAAATCAGTGCCATCCATACAGCAGTTGGGCAACCTATCGGGTTGTTAAGGGGGCGGGACAAAACAAAACAAAAAGATAGAGTGAGACTGGAAAACAAGAGTGACGGAAAAAAAACCCGGAGAGGTAGTTATGAGCTAAGTTAGTTTTAAGTTCTGTATGATTGATATAGTACTGGTCATCGAAGTTAAGAGCCAGGGGGATTTTATTTATTTTTTTGTCAAGTGTGTAACCCTGTTAAAACGGGAGAGCGAGCTATGTTTTGGAGCTGGTTAAAACGTCCACAGAGATTCTACTGAAGTGAAGCTAACGCTTTATCCACGTGCGAACTGCTATTACATAGCCAAAAACCCGCTTTGCCACAGAGTTTCTGAGTGAGTACGGACATTGTGAACTAGAATGGAATTGACATTTTGTTTTTGACAATTGCTCAGAGTTTGTGAATTTTTGGCTAGTGTGCGTCAGGTGCTGCCACCCATGTTGCTGCAATAGATGTGCTCAGGATTCGCGCTGCAGGCCGGAGGTGTCGCGTTTGCACATGGATTGACGGAGTTTCAGGACGGGTTCCCTCATTGCGTATCTCACCATTGGACGGGCTGGTTTGGATAGACGGTCACTATTATTTTTCAGTTACCGAGGAATCGTGAGTACAGACAATATTGTTTGGAAAGGTTTCAACTGAGCTCCAACAAGCGCGCCAACGTTGTGGTACCACAATACTGAGACATAAAAAAAGAAAAAGACCCCGGGGTATTGTTCATTGTCATTTCATTTGGAACATGAGGACATTTTAAAAGGTTAACTCACCTAGTTCTAAAAAAACAAACAATATAAATACATTTCAAGTATAGGATTCAACCGTTGTGGTCTGATATTTAAGTGTGTGTGATTGAAATGTGATTGGTGTGAGTTTAGTTTCATTGTTGCAAATAAGGGTTTTAGTGGCTAAGTATATTTGCATGGGAGTTTTATGCTCACAGTAAAAATAAAAATAAAATAAACGAACACAGTATAGCTGTGTTAAATATATGTCTTGAATATATTTAAGCCAAACAAGCCTCTCTGCATGCCCGAAGTTTGTTGCTGTGAATACATCCTGATTTTATATTCTAGTAATCTCTCACCAATTCATTCCCCATGCCCATGCTAACTCCTAAAAGTAAAAGTGGAATTGTGTAGGAGGGTTACACTTGTATTGTATTCTTTCAGTTATGTAATAAAAATAGGTGATCAGACTCTAAAGTATTGTGCATACACAGTATGGATTTGCACGCTCCTCTTTAATTAACGAAATATGCGGCTGAATATTATGACCTTTTTTCTTTGTTTCACAATACTCAATTAATGATTGTAAACTGAAGTTGGTGTCTTTAGAATAAGAAAGGGCATTAAAATAGGGCCTGATAAACAGAGCCTTAAAAGGGAAGAAAAAAAGTGGTATACATTTTTTTTTGTTGCAAAAAATGTTGCTGGTCTAACCTTAATTTTGTTCTAATTCCCCAGTACAGGAATACAGTCTGCTGCTTGAATAAAGAAAGTCTTGTTCTGCTGAATGTGGGGCTGACAGGGACTCCTACACCCACATTGCCTTCACTTCCCCACAAAATGTAAAAAAAAACAAAAAAAACAAAAAAAAAATTATTGCCAATTTGTGAGGAAAAATTATTGCAGAATGAGGGAAAGGAATGAAAACAGACATCCAGTTATATAGCATCTGAATGACACGTTTTGGGCTCCATTCTGAAGCAAAGCCTGTAAAAATGGCAGGTCAGGTTTTCTTCACCTCTTGGTTTTATTTCTAAAGAACATTGGAGCGTATGGAGATGAATGAAAATAGGATAAATTGGCAAGAATTAAGATTTAACATGATATATAAAGCTGGAATGAGATGCACTTGCTGACTTTCCACAAATTTTTTACCTTCAATTCATGCATATTTAATCAGAAATTCTGTCATATTTAGCAGTAAATAATGTTTTTATTGAAGAGTTATAGAGATTATTGACACATATACCTGATTAAATTATTTTATTATAAATATATTTATCCATGTGTATTTTAGGCCTACAGTGTTTTTTTTTCTTTTTTTAAAAAACAACTTTTCTTCTCATTTATCATTTCATAGCTTCTTCAAATATTGTGTGGGAGGCAAAGGACTGTGTTTTCTGTTGCAGTTCTGTTGTTTCTTTGATTTATAGGTCTTGCATCAGCACAGCCTTATTTAAATACCAAAGCGCAATCGGTCATATAATTTCAGACACCTTCTGAATAAACAGAATAAGGCTCCCTATTGGTTGTTTTGAAGTTGTAAATACAAAGCTTGACTTGATGGCTTGCCATTAAAATTAAAAATGGTGAATATAATGAATGTTCTGCACTTGTTTTGACCTTAAAAATACATGCAAGCAGAGGCCCAGTACACATTTAGGAAAGCAATACTTTATTACCCAGACATCCTCAGGGTATCATCAGTCACTACATGACCAATTGATCACCTGCTTTTGGCCAGAGTACCTTTCCCTTTCCACAAACACACACACACACGCACACGCACACGCACACGCACACACACACACACACACACACACGCACACGCACACGCACACACACACACACACCTACGTATTACATGTATGTGTATGTAAGAAAAAAACGCATACACAATGGCAGCAGAGGACTAATCAGTTGTTGCATTTTAGCACATAAATTCATCTCCATCGTTGAGATGCACATTACTAACACACGCTCAGACACACACACACACTCTAAGTAATATCTCAGCATTAATATTCCTCTTGAGACACGACCTTTCTAAGTGGAATAGAAAACAAAGGCAGCGCTTATGTGCGCTTTCTTGTCCAAGTTTCACATGTGATTTATTGTGATAACAGCAAAAACGTTCGACTTGGCAGTCTCCACTTTACATTTTCACAAAGGTGATTTTTTTCCTCAGCTGTTTGTTTTGGTCGTAAGCTAATAGCAGGGCCTCCAACCAAGGTGCTTTGAATTTCCAGCTACTGAGAACATGAATTCAAGTATTTTTCTAACTGTGCTGGTTTCTGTCAAATAAATTATTATTTTTAATAGCCATTGTATGAATTTAAACTTTTTTTTGTTGCAAATGTTCCCAATATTTTACTTTTTGTGTTTAAACTACTATGAGAGATCAGATACTCTACATCTCAAAGATCAAACAAGTAGATGTTTTCTACTGCCACACATGTTTGATTTGAGGTTAGAACTGAAATAGTTTTATTACGCTGATGACATGTGAAATGTGAAAATGTGAAAACCTCTCTGTGGCCTGAAATATGAATGTTTTATTTATTATTAAGCTGGAGTTCAGACAAGCTTAATGTTTAATTCCAGAAATTTACAGCCATTCTAATATTTCATAATTTCTCAGGAGCTAAAGTATTGAGAGAAAGACTGGGAGGTCCTGCAAAGAACCATAAAAAAAAAAAAAAAACTTAAGACAGGAAGAGAATGACAGGAGGGATGAAACTGAGGTTAGTGCAAAGAGGCAAGTCTAGAAGAGTTAAAGTAACTCACATCCACATGAAAACCGTGCCATTAATTCACACCTTTCTCGATTTACTTTTACTAATGTTGATACATATTAGGAAACCATTACTGCATATCTTCTAAAGCCTCAAAAATTGAAGTTAATATTCATTCAGAATTGATTCAAACAGCTACTGCAAACTCCCTGGAGTTCTGCTTCTTCCACTCTGGCCAAACATGAGAGCGTTTTAACAGGCCTGATTGAACGAGGATTGTTTTGTTTATGCTGGCTTTCCATTCATCGTGCTAATGGTCCATAGTGAAATAGCTGAAAAGACGAGGGCATGTTCCAGACATACTGTAAGACTAAAGTGAAGAGAAATATGGTCTGAAATAATTATTTTCTTAGCCAGATGTTCTGTTGCCCTGAACTTGTGACATTTACAAAAACTAACAATGGTGTCTGTCTTGTCACTCACTTTTCGTGGTGGTACATTCTTATATTCTATATTTTTCTGCAAAATGTGGACACTTTTTTATCATGTGATCACTGATGATCATGGATATGGAAAACTTTTTGAATTAAAGCAACAGTTCTACTGAACATGAAAAGTCATCTTGTTCCAAAAATGTGTGAATTTCTTTTGTTCTGTGGTTCGGTGGTACTGGAAAAATGGGTAGCTAATTTCCATGCAACTAAATTAATTGAGTCTAGAGCTTTCAAGTTCTACCAGAAAGACTCGGGAGATATAGTGATGTAACAAAGCATTAATTTATTGACAGCCCAGCAAGCAATTATTTATAAAGTTCTTCGGCGTAGGCCCCGTCCGTAGTTCTTTATCCGAGGGTAGCGGATCTGCATTTCCTGCCTGAAGACGAAGGCAGGGGTGCAGCCGACCCCACTGGGAGGTATGGACAGGACCATCCTGGTGGTGGGTAGGATGGAGGTACAGTAGTGGTCGCGTCAGCATCTGCGAACTCAAACGTAAGTACCAATCTTTTATAAAGCAAGTATAAGGACATGATTGGATAGATGTGGAGGTAATAATTGACATAGTAATTAAGTCTTCCTGGTAGAGCTTTCATTTACAAGAAAGGATGCAAACACACAATAAAATAATTACTAAAGTGGCCCACACTATATTTCAAGTCTTTTGAGCTATATACAAGCTGGGAGCTATACATAAAATACTCATGTCACACATTTGATAGCTTTGTATCATTAACAGACCAAAAAGTCATTATTCACTGATAGTCAACTGTTAACTGCTGCAAACGGATTGAGTCAAATTACTGAGTTGAATTCGAGGACCAAAAAGGTCTGATTTGTGAATGATTCTGTGGCGAGCAGGATGAGGCCGAGGGCCATAAGAGAATGGCACGAGGCCGGTGGCGTGATTGCTGATGAGCGAAACCGTCTCGGTTACGTATGTTACCCTAGTTCCCTGATAGGGAACGAGACGCTGCGTCAAGCTGTGGGAACGCCTCTGCGTGTGTGCGTCATGAAGCACGTATGGAATCAGTCCAATGGAGAGACGGAACGTCATAGGCGGGTGACGTCATCGACCAGGAAACTATAAAGCACCCCCAAAACACAAGCGCGACAGCTTCTGATAGGCCTGAAGGAAGCGCTAACGGGCATGCTGGGAGTATGGCAAAACGACGCAGCGTCTCGTTCCCTATCAGGGAACTAGGGTTACATACGTAACCGAGACGTTCCCTTTCAAGGGAACTCGAGCTGCGTCAAGCTGTGGGAACGCCAATACCCACGTCGCCATAGGAGCAAATGACCGTCACGTGGGAACTAGCGCACAGAGGACGAGAGCACCTGCGCCCCAGGAGTGGAACTTAAGTCCAATTCATAGAACTTAACAAATGTATGCGGTGAGGACCACCCAGCCGCATCACAAACATCACTTAGCGGTACTCCTGACAACAATCCTTTAGAAGCAGCCATACTCCTAGTAGAGTGGGCTCGTACAGCCAAAGGTGAAGGCTGACCAGCAGACTCATAAGCAAGTGAGATGGCCTCAACCATCCACTTGCTCATTCTCTGTTTAGACGCGGGACACCCTTTCCTGGGTAGTCCAAAGCACACAAATAACTGTTCTGATTTCCTCCACAGGGCAGCTCTGTGGACGTAAGCGTCTAACGCCCTAACCGGGCAGAGAAGGTTAAGTTTCTCCTGATCTGATGACACAAACGGAGGAGGATAGAAAGCCTGCAGCACTGTAGGTTTGACAGCATTAGTAGGAACCTTAGGAACATAACCTGGTCTAGGGTATAGAAAAGCCTTAACCATACCAGGCGAAAACTCCAGGCATGAGGGTGCAACCGACAGGGCCTGCAAATCTCCGATTCTCTTAAGTGAGGAGATTGCAAGGAGAAAAAGAGTTTTATACGTGAGAAATTTCTCAGAAACTTCCTCAATAGGTTCAAAGGGGGCCAAAGAAAGGCCCTCTAGTACAATGCCCAAATCCCAGGTCGGCACCCTCGTACGAACTGCAGGCCTCAGCCTCAAAGTGCCACGAAGGAAGCGAGTTATAAGTGGGTGTCTCCCAAGAGAAACTCCACTGAAAGCGACATGGTAAGCAGCTAGTGCCGCCACATACACCTTTAGTGTGGAGGGGGATAACCCTGCAGAGAAACGCTCCTGCAGAAACTCCAGCACTGCACCCACTGGGCCGTTAACTGGGTCCTGCCGGTGTTCTGCACACCAAGAAGTGAAAAGTTTCCACTTCAGGGCATATAACTTCCTCGTGGACGGAGCTCTGGAGTGAAGGATGGTCTCAACAACCTCAGTTGAGAGACCAGATTCTATGAGCTGGGCCCCCTCAGAGGCCAAGCCCACAGTTTCCACAACTCTGGGCAGGGGTGAAATATCGTACCGCCCTCCTGAGAGAGTAGATCCCTCCTGATCGGAATCTCCAAGGGAGAGCCGTCCAGAAGAGATATTAGGTCCGCGAACCATACTCGAGCCGGCCAGAACGGGGCTACTAGAAGTAGGCTGACCCCGTCCCGGCGAACCCTCTCCAGAACTCCTGGTAGCAGAGCAACCGGGGGAAAAGCATACAGACGTGACCTCGGCCAAGGCTGTACCAGAGCGTCCAACCCCAGAGGGGCTGGCTTCCATAGATGCCTCTCTGCGGCCACCAGGGCTGCCATAGTACGGCCCATTAGCTTGGCCGACTCTTTGGTGGCGCGCAGAGATAAATCTGCAGCCTGACGTAGTTCGCGAACTACGTCAGTGCTGACCTCTTGAGTGTCACTCACATCCTTTAATAAGTCAGCCTGGTATGCTTGCAAGATGGACATCGTCTGCAGGCACGCCAAGGCTTGACCGGCCGCCAAATACGCCTTACCCACTAAAGCTGACGTACTTCTAAGAGGCTTAAAGGGTAAAAGTGGTGCTTTAAAAGAAGATGCAGGTTCAGCAGAAAGATGACTAGCAAGCGCCTCTTCTGCTTTGGGCATCGCCCCATGACCATGAGATTTAGCCCCCACAATTTTTGAATAAGTGGAAGTTTGAGGGCTAAAAACACGATAACAGACCGGCTTTTTCCACGATCTCGAAACCTCTGTGTGGAGATCAGGGAAGAAGGGCAAGCACCGGCGTGGAGGTTGAGAACGGGAAGGCAAAAATCTTTCATCTAATTTAGATTTTTCTCTAGACTCCTGCCTAACAGCTGGCCACTCGATGCTTAATTTAGAAACAGCACGAGTGAGCACCTCCATAAGCTCCTCACTTTCGGGAGAGCGAGATGGCGAATCATCGACATCTCCCGCATCCAGACTAACAACATCCAGATCCTCAGAACTGGATAGTTTCAGTACTGGGGCCTCAGTTCAGGGGGAAGAAACCGCAGAGCGTGCTTCCGAACCCGAGACTGAGGCACTGGATCTAACAGGTAAGGGCTGAGATAGGGCAGAGCCCGACTAAAGCCCCGCTGTTAGATCCATCTGCGATCCCCACGAATGACGTCGCCGCTCAGCCTCGGCATAAGCGGGACCCGATCCACGGGGATCGCGAACCGAACCACTCTCCTCAAAGAGTGATCGGCGGGAGCGGAGCGTTCTAAGAGGCAAACGCTCGCAATGCTCACAATCAGCCCCCTCGAGAGCTGACTGGGCATGCTGCACTCCCAAACAAACAACACATAAGCTGTGTGTATCCCCGCTCGTTAAATAGCGCGAGCAGGGAGGAACACACTTCTTAAATTGTTGTTCGCTCGCCATTGTCTCTCAATATAATATATATATATATATAGTTTTTTGAAATAGTGAAACTCCTGCTTAGTGACAGACAAAAACACTTGAGACAGATCCACATATAGCGCTTACTGAAGGCAAAGAAGCTGTCGCGCTTGTGTTTTGGGGGTGCTTTATAGTTTCCTGGTCGATGACGTCACCCGCCTATGATGTTCCGTCTCTCCATTGGACTGATTCCATACGTGCTTCATGACGCACACACGCAGAGGCGTTCCCACAGCTTGACGCAGCTCGAGTTCCCTTGAAAGGGAACTGCGCGACGCACCGGTCTCGTATCTCTCACGGAGGAGCGGAAGCATAAAAGGAAGACCGACGTGAAGATCGAGAGATGAACATGCCTGAACTTCTGTTGTGTTTTGTCTAATTATATGTGACAGCACTGAGGGGCTGCTGTCTTTTACTTTCGTTTTGTATTTGGTTTATTTTTGGTTTTAAAATGTGTGAACATTTGTCGGTTCCCGCTTACTTCCCACAACATCTAACCTTGTTACAGATTAATTTGCATATTATTCATATGACTCAAAAGAACAATTTGTTCACAAATCAGGTATTGCATGAATCATATCGACTACTTTTATGATTGTGTCTTTTTTGTTGCTTGACAGCTCCAGTTCTTATTCACTTTCATTATATTCAAAATAGTGATCGAGATATGCTTAACAAATCTCCTTTGTGATTTACAGAAGAAAGAAAGTCATACATGTTTGGAACGACATGAAGGTGAGATTACTGACAGAAATATACCAAATTTTCCTTTTTGGTTGATCTATCCCTTTACATGCTGCATAGTTCATAAATAATACAAATACCAAAGTCAAAAAGTACTCTCATTATTTGTATAATTTATAGCCTAACACATAAAACAATTGAAAATGTGAGCATGCCATGGTCCAAATCAAACATACAGTAAAAACTAAAAAATATTTCCTTTTTCATTCTTTGTAATGACCATGCTAATCTTTATATGTCTAGCATATAATGTGAATATTATGACTCGACTGTAAAAAGTCCACACCCAAAGCATTTACAGAGCTGTAACAGATTAACTAAAATGTGGCTTAGCACTGAACTCTAATAAATGCCTACCTTATTAAGAAATTGCTATTTGTGAATCGTTCCAGAAATCCAGAAGTACCACCCTATGAGAGGGCAGTTGCTGGGACTATGAACACAACTGTGAACCTTGACCCTGGCAACCATGTTGATTGCTTCTCTGGGTCGATTATTGGGCCTCTGCCAGACTGCAAAGGACCCTGTTCTGCACGGTACCTCGACTTCTAACGTTTTTAGCCCAGCATGCAATGAAATGTTTTGTGGCCTTTTGGGAACGACTTATGGAAAATCAGAGGAGGCGTGTGGCCATTAGTCCTGCTTTGCAACCAACTGGTGCCAGAATCATAGCTTTAGAAAGGCAGAGCGAGACAGCAAATAGTTTTTTTTTTTGTTTGGCACTAAAGGTTCATCTCACCCTCTCTTTCCCATCCCTTATGTTTTAACATGCGGTAAAAGAGAAGCAGTTGTCATAAAGAATTCTTGCAAATTTTTCCATTTCAATAGCCCATGGCGTCATTGTAACCACACAGATTCTTGAAAACAGAATGTTAAGACTAGAATGCTGTTCGAGTTGGTGGGGTCAGCGTTGCTGGAGGATGATGGGCTTTGTTTTAGATTGAGGGGGACAAGACCGTGTTAAACTGTGGTTTGTGTGCGTAACACCAGCCCCGAGAGAGTGGCGAGTAGGATTGGAAACCGAGAAACCAGTACTTGTTCAAAACCGTAGTTCCATTTAAAGAAAAAATAACTGAACCGTATTTTTTTTATGACGTTCGGTCCGTTAACTGTTCTCCTGCCCTCATTCTTCATGCTCCATTCGTGCTATAGTGTAAATGGAAAGTGAAACTCTGAAACTGATCTTGGCATTAATATTCAGTGTGAAACATATAGCGCAGCCAGATAAGTTCGATTCCAGAGTGAATATGTATGCCCTTTCTTTTTAGTGAAGGAAAACTTGGTGTGACCAGTGAAATCCGATTCCCGAGCTAATGATCCAGTCATTTTTACTAAATAAAAAACGTATAGCGCAGCCAGTGGTGCCTGATGAGTTAATGACTTTTATGAGTCGCTACTTTTTAGTGAGTCAAAACATACAGCGTGACGAGTAAAGATATCCAAGCAAAAGTCTTGTAAAAGCTGATACTTTTTAGTGTATCAAAAATATACAGTATGACCAGAGAATTATGATTGAAAAATTGAATTATGATGAAAAGACGCTGGGCCGTCCGCGGTGGTCCCAGTCGTTTCTTTTAGAGCTCCACCGGATGATCAAATGTCGGTCGCTGCATCGGAGAGTAAGCTAATGTCCTCTGGGGATGAAGACTCTGCTGCGCTGCCACCTTCGGGTGCGCCAGCGTTACCCGAGTCAGACCCAGAGCTCACGGCTATGCTTTTCCGGGCCGCCGCAAATGTCTGCCTCGAGTGGAACCCTCCACCGTGTCCCAAAACTTCACGGCTGGATGATTGGTATCTCGGGTTGGCCCGTGCTGGTTCTCTGCACCCCGCCCGAGTGCCTTTCTTTACGGAAGTGCATGAAGAGGTTACCAGAGCATGGACGGCACCTTTTTCTTCCCAAAACCGTTCTGGTGCCACTTCCTCCCTCACTACCCTCGACGGCGGAGCAGCTAAGGGTTACGTGGAGATCCCCCGGTGGAGCGGTCTGTGGCGATGCAGCTGTGTCCCAAGACCGCTACCTCCTGGCGGGGAAATCCGTGCCTCCCCTCCTGGACGTGTAAGTTCTAGTTCCCTCTTTAGCGGACAAGGCTTATTCAGCCTGGGGAGAAGCTGCCTCCACCCTGCATGTCATGGCGCTCCTGCAGGTCTACCAGGCCAAGACACTCAAGGAATTGCACAAGGGTAGTTCCGATCCTGGGGTTATGCAGGAACTGCGTATAGCGACGGACCTCGCCCGATGAAAGATGTCCACGTTAATGGTCCAGGAGCAACACCTGTGGCTGAACCTGCGTAGGCCTCTTCGGCGACTCTGTGGAAAACTTTGCCCAGCAGTTTTCCACAGCACAGAAGCAGATGTTTTCAATTAAGCACATCCTGCCCCGACGACCAGCTGCTGTCTCCACCCAGTCGTCGCGGCGTCTTCGCCTGCTCGTCGCCGAGGGCGCCCCCCTGAGGCCGCCTGCTCAGCCTAAGCAGCAGCCTCTACCTAGGCAGCAGGTGGCCGGCCGCAAAAGGCGTCCAGCCCGTCCAGGCCCCCAATCAGGCAGCAAGCGTAAGGGCAAGCGGCCCTGAGACGGGCCACCCAGCGATGGAGGAAGTTGCTCTCCGGGAGATAGTGTCCGCACCTCTCCCTCCCCCGGAGGAGGACCGGGTGGAGAATCTTTTGTTTCATTTTGTCTCCGTTCCGCCAATAGCTCCCCGGAGTCCAGTTGTACCCCCATTTTCAATAAAAGAGCAATTTCTTCCATCTCTGGGTCATAAGAGGGTGCGGATTGCAGTGAGCAACGCTCCCATGCCTTGCCACTCCTTTCCCTCTCTTCCATCGCCAGCGGGCAGCAGTTTGCAGATCGAGGGTGCCACCAAGCCTTCCCACGCACCCTCTGCCCCACTATTGAACCAGGTAAGTGTGGCACAACACACTCAGACTTCACTTCAGGCCGCCTCAGTGCCTCCTGAGCCGAGTCCCTGTGTTCCACCTCGCTGCCCCACCCTGGGTACATCTGTGGTCCCGTTGGTCCCGCTTACACAGTGTCCGGGAGCCTGGCTAGCACTTCCCAGCCCGTCTCGCTGGTTCATCCGTACTGTCAGACTCGGCTATGCAATTCAGTTCGCCCCGCGCCCTGCCAAGTTCAGGGGCATCCACTTCACCTCTGTACGGAGTTGCGATGTCCCTGTCTTGCGGGCAGAGATCGATGTCCTACTGGCAAAGGCTGTCCCTGTCGCCCCGCGTCTTCATGAAACTCGCGGAGGCAGCCATTGTTCCACTCCGAGAACGCGGTGACCGAACACAGTGACATGGTGCTCCGTCACCTCAGCCTGTTGGGCCTTCGGGTCAGACTCTCCTCTGTGCCGAGGATCTCTTATCTTGGTATGGAGTTAGACTTGGTCAACCAGACACCGGTCAGTGTTGAACTGCTTGAGTACAATCAAGAGCAGGACAGCGGTCCCACTGAAACTTTTTCAGAGGCTCCTGGGCGCATCAATTGCCTCGAGTTGCTCACAGTCATTTAGTTTCACTCAAAGTGGATAGGCTCTCCCAAGCGATCCCCATTCGTCAGCAATGACGTACATCTCCGTTCCCTTCGTCTGGGAAAAAGGGTTACCATACGTAACTGAGACGTTTTGTCACTGGTTTTATTAAAATAAAGGAATGAATGAAATATATTTGAACCAACATTTTTGTTCTAAGTTGTTTTACATTTATCAGGCTATTGAAATGATCCCAGCATTTGGCAACTGTTTTGGCTTTTTTCTTGGAACATACCTGTTGTCACAGACTGACTGTGACCCAAGACTTTTATTTTGAAGGGATTGATTATGGGTATGTGCACACAACAAACTGTTTCCACCATTACACATACACACAAACTAAATGCCGGCAAAATACACAATTCTTTTTGTGGTTGTATGTTTGTAGCCATTTTGGGGTTTATTTCATTTCATTCAGTTACCAAGTTAACTTCATGCATTTCAAACAGCTATACATACCTTCTGGTACACCCTCACTTGCCAAACCAGTACACAAGGAAAGTAGACATATTTAAACTAGTATGTGCTCATGGAAGATTACTCCATCTGATTCTGACCTCATGGGGGAGGGAGGTAACCCAGTATGTAAGTTTTCTTCTTATATGTATTGTCTTTATTGTTTTGAGACCTTTAAATTGTACTAGATATAAATGATGTACAATTTAGAGTTGAAATGTCATGATAGTTTGTTTGTTTATGTCTTGTCACCTCTTTGTAATTTATAGGTTTCTCCCTAAAATGGCATTTTCCAAAAATAGGAGGAGCTTAGGCCTATAAAAATGGCAGCCATTTTAGGGGAGAAGGTGGGTGTGGAGAGGTTGAATCTCGTTTGTATTTGTGGGCCTGTACATTGGCATAGCCAACTTACATCCGTGTATTGTAAACAATTTTGATTTATTTTCTTTAGTATTATAATTTTTGATAATCTTTTTTTTCTATTATTTCCCTATTCCTATTGGATATTGATATTTTTGCACCTTTTTGAATTAAAACCACTCTGGACTGTGTTTTTCTGCCTTTGTCACGTCATTTATACCTCTGGCCGTTGGTACTTTCCTAACACCTGTATAACCAGAATCATAAAGAGGAATCGGAATTGTTCAATTTGCTATGATTCCCTTTCCAATTCTTTGTTCTTCTAATTAACAGATTTGTAATTGATGCCAAAAATTGCTATGCTTTAACTGTTTTGACAGACAAAAAACATTTTGGATTTTTATGTGGGATTTTATTTTTATTATGTGCTCATGTGGCTAGGATTAATGAAATAGTTTCTGCTACAAAATACGATCATGTCTGTAACTAAGGTACAGTTGGCACACAAAATATGGCTACTAATCTTTTTTATGAGTGTAATTGACAAGAGCAATTACAGGGTGCTTTATAAGGCCCCAAGTCTGTGTGGCGCAGCTCACACATTGCTTTCATTCAATAATTATTATTTGGAAACACTCACTGTAAAACAGTATTAATGTATGATGGTTGTGCAATAAAACCACGTAGAAACACAATGGAGCTCTGGTGCTGTTTTGGGGGACCAGCACTACACATATTCCATCTGGTTTAGCATTTTAAAAATGTGTAGGGTCTATTGGATAAAGCTACAACCCGAAGTTAATCTAAAGTGCTTGGCTGATAAACTGCAATGTGAATCGTTACTGTCAAGATGCTGAAATTTTTGCACAAAAAGTAAATAAAGAGATAAAGAGATAAACATTTGGTGCAACATTGAGCAAGAAATACAAGAAAAATCATTTGGACAGTACAGTTGTCACAGTGACACAACCATCTATCAGCCCATCATCAACAGATCAGCATGCTCCGCCGTCTAATTCACTCTCTCCGGACTACTGATTCAATGGCCCTGCACCTCCTCATCAACCTGCACTATGTATACCACACACAACCTGCACACAATTGTCTCGTCTTGTCTAACCACGTACAGACTCATCTCTTGCTACAACTCCCATTACCAGCCTGAGACTTACCTGCCTGACCCATCTTTAGGTGACCATCTTCTATCTTCAGTTTTCTGTCGTCTGATCCCGAGCCATTGTGCATGTTCAGCCTGTACCATCCTTCAACCACCTGCACTTGTGATCATCATATTCCATCCAGCTAAGTCACAGTGCAACTGCTTGAACTTCACATTCACCCTTCCATCGATCAGTGTTTGTTCCACTCATGACATTCTTTTACTGTCTATGCTCATGACGTTCTAAACTGCCATCAGGCAGTGAAGCCACCGGAAGTGTTCGAGCGGCCATCTTACGATTCCCTACCAGCAGAGGGCTCCAAAGCCCGCTATACAGAGATTGGTAGGCCCGACGGCACTTTAAAGATGAACCAACCGCTGAGCAGCATACAAGTGTAAAACGACGTTCACAAAAGGACGTAGAAAAACTGCCACAGGTTGTAATTCAAGCCCTATAAGTAGTTAGTTATATGCAAAATTGTCGCTATGCCCGTGTTGTTTTCTCCATGGCAAGAGTAACGGTAATGATGCTGCTTCTTTAACAAGTAACAATAAAACAGTCAACAGTAGCCTATAAGAAACATCATAGCAGCAATAATCACAATTAAGTGTCCAATAGCAACACCATTTAACAGCTTCAAAATAGCTTTGTGTAGAGTCCGTTTACCGTTACATTAACCCATACAATTTGTATTATGCATTTCCTGAACACGTACTTGCTAAGCAAACACTTTATATGAACAAACTACTAATCTATAAAACACAATCGGTCTTCCGACCTCGTTGAAGGTGGTGAGAGAGTGCGCGCGCGCGGCCGGGGCTCTCTTTCTCTGCTCGTTCTTATGCGCCCTGTCCACTGATCTAAATAATTTGTTGTTACGACGACTTTGTTCCCTCATTTTAATAAATCGTGGACACGTTGAACTAATTCCCTCCCTCGTTTTGATTTAACGAATTACAACGTGGCCACAATATAGTAAAACGAGGGAACAAATTAAACGTATAACGTGCTGATCGAGTATTATTAATTTGTGGCTACTAAACAATATTCACCTGAATATTCACCAATTCACAAAAATATAGGTCTTTAGCATTCACTATATAATTAATAGTATCAAACTGTTTTTCTTACCTGTGAAGATAGCTCTTCAGTGAAGGCCGACTAGTGTTCTGTAGCTTTTTATTACTTTTGCAAAGAAATTGCCGTTTTTTAATAAGATGGAACAATTTCCGACTTTAAACAAATACCCATTTAAATGCTTAGGATGTTTGCGTTGTGAGAATGTACAGGGATACTTTAGATTTAGAGAACTGTGTCTCGTTAGGTAATGTTTTTTCAGTCAAATCATAAAATTTCCTATTGATTCTATAGACCTTATGTAGCCCCGCCCCTTTTCAGCGCTGCGCTCGTTGTCTTTTGACTTCCGGTCTGTATTTTCACAGCGATCTTGCATAGGTATGAATGAACTGATCGTAAAAAAATTCCCGGTCGACATTTGTTAAGACATCTGCTTTACAATGCTTATGATAAACATTACAATGCTCATGATAACTTTTGTTAACTCTACAATAAGTAAATCCACTTCACCAGCTAATTACTCCTGGACAGCGATGCCATAGAAAAATACAGAGCGACCGCAAAAACGGAAGTTCAAAGACAATATTCTAAAGATGATGGCGCCCACGTTTCTCTGGTGGATAAGGTCTATAGAACGCGTGAGCTCACTAGGGAATACCAATATGGCGGCGCGGTGGCTTCACTGTTTATGACGTCATGAGCTATCCAGTCATTCTATATAGATCAGTGGTTTGTTCCCTGCATCCTATTAATAAATTTTGTTTATACTATTACCTGTCTGTTCTCTTCCGTTGTGACAACAGTATGGTGCAAGTACAGACATGATTACGGTAAGGGATGTCTCTTACTTCTAAACATGACTGCAAACAAGTATAATCCCATTATGTTTTTAATGGAATTTAATTTGATCATTGTTTGATTATGCTTGGTAGAATCGAGGGAAATGTGCTAGGCCAGCAGAGGAAATTAGGATTTTATTTAGTAGACGATTTGTAGACACTCTCCTTTTGAGCTCAACACTCATTCAACTCATACTTTTGATGTTTGAAGCCAAGAAGAAAAAAACGTTCTCTGGTTATGATTTAATAACCTCTGACATGTAAGGTGTTAGTCTTTTTCATTATGGAAGCACTGGCTCAAGGCGAATTCCTTTACTCTGGATTCAAAGGAATTCTTTACAGGTCAAAGCCAAACACTAACTGTTTCCAAAGAAGTGACAGATTTTGCTCCCATTATGGAATCAATACCTTGTTTTTGATCATACCATGTCTTGAAAGTCTTCTTTGAAAATCAGAAAATTTTAACTTTACAAGCTCCACATACTAGGCCCTAATGATTCCGAACGGGGAAGAATACCAAAAGATTTCCCATCTCTAAAATGAGGGGTTCACTGGTTGGCAGATGCAACACACAAATCAATAAAAATAAAAATAAAATTATGAAACATAATAATCACCACTTTAAAAACCAGAAATATTGTTTTTGACTTTTTTACTGATACCATTCCCCTTTGGTTTTATAGAGGTGACTGAAAGGTTGAGGAAATTTGGAGGGAACTGCATTCTGCAGAACTGGGAACAAATGTGAAACAAAAAAGAACATCAAACAGCAACAGGATATTATATCACAAAGTAATTGAGTTGCCAGTCATTTGATCTATTAAAGTGTTTTGCAATGCTATGATTCATAAAGTTCATAGGTCCTCTCTTTTTGGAGGCAGCATACTAGAAAAGTCACAGAAACTGTGATAAATTGATTAGAAAAATAAAAAGTGAAATTAACATGCTCTCAAACTTTTCAAAGCCACATTTTTAGACCAGACAGCATTCCAGCAGATTCCAGTGTTTCTCTGAATGGTAATAAAGATGTTAACCATGTTATTACTTGAAAAAAATAGTTCCTTCGCCACACTGTATCATTTTCCTTGTTTGCATCAGTAAAATGGAATGATGAAAATGTCCTGTCCAGAACTAATTGCAAAAATTGCTAGTTAAACACCACTTATGCCACAGTCTTTTGTCTTTGGTTTAGGAAAGCTTTTCAGAATATAGTGTGGTAGATTTGGAAATGTCATGGTGATCAAACTTTAGGTCATGTAGAAAGCCAATGGTATATTAATAAAAACAGGTACCAACATGTAGACACCAGTCATTACACAAACGGGATTTGTCAAACATGTAATTTTACGCCTTCTGGTTCTGATTTCTCTTATTAATAATTGTGGCCCCTTAATTGTTATATTATTAAAAATTGTGCTTCTAAGCAATAGATCTTTTTTTTAAACATTAAAATATTTGGGGGAAAAATACAATTTCATATTGCCAAATGATGATGATATAATTTCAATAATTTAATGTAAAAACATTTTACAAAATTTACTTTTGTAGTCAAATAATTGTACTGCCTTTACTATGTATAAGTCCACCAAACAAAGCCGCCCGTGTTTGATTCACTAACAAGAACCGACTACTTCCAGTCATTCTTTCAATCAGACTACACTGGTTGCGCTGTATGTTTCTGATTAATTGAAAAGATCTGGCTCAAAACAGTATTTTGTTTGTGAATCAAATTACTCTGGTTGCACAGATGCAGTATTGTGCCGCTACTAAACTCTGTCAAGATACTTTAGTAAGGCTATGTGCACACTCCAACCCTTAAAGGGATAGTTCACCCAAAAATGAAAATTTGGTCATTTAATCACCCACAAGTTGTTCCAAACCTGTATGAGTTTGTTTCTTCTGTTGAACAAAAAAAAAAAGATATTTTGAAGAATGTTGGTAACCAGACAGTTGATGGTAGCCATTGACTTCCATGGTAGGAAAATAAAATACTATGGAAGTCAATGGCTGCAGTCAACAGTCTGGTTACCAACATTCTTCAAAATATTTTTTTGTGTGTTCAACAGATGAAAGAAACTCATACAGGTTTGGAACAACTTGAGGGTGAATAAATTATGACAGAATTTTCATTTTTGGGTAAACTATCCCTTAAAAGCTCAATTCTGATTTATTGCTCCGATCAGATTTTTAATATTTTTTTTTTGGCTGGTCACATTATCTTTTAAATGTGGCCAATATCAGATTTAAGTGTGAACTGGTTACGGTCCTGAACTGACCATATGGGCAAAGGAACGATAACAATGAAGGCACCCAGCACGCTATCATCCGTAAGCAAACACAGAGGTTACTGAAGTCAGCATTAATGTGTTATTTTATAAGGTGATGTGCCGCAGAAGCCAGTGAATTTGTGCGCAGACGATAAGGAGGATGCAGACAAGTATGAGGAGTAAGAGAGCAACAGTTTTTCTCATACAGGTTTTGCTTGTAAAGAGCCGTCACCATAACACTTATGAGTTTAACAGCTCTCGTCCCCCCACTGATTAACTTCGCTGCTGTCTTCCATATTCAAAGAACTGACGGGATATATAATCTTTAGAGTGATGTTCATCAGCACAGATTTGTGGCGAATGTCATTGGCGAATCTAGATTGACGTACGTGTCACATCAACTCCGATATGACTGTTCAGACTGAGGTCGCTGACCTGTATCGGATTTAGGACCGAGAAGTGCAGAATCGAAAAGATCAGATTCCATTGTGGTTTATGCTGTTCACACAATCAGATCTCAGTCGCATATAAGCACAGATTTGGGCCACTTTTGCCTGTATTGTGAACATAGCCTAGTGAACAAGTTGTTCTGTCCTGAAAAATTGTAAACAGAACTGAATGTCATTCATAATGTGTTTTGCATAAGTAATAGATTAAAACTAGTAGACGACACTAGAGGTCAGTTTTATGATTTGTCGGTAGAAATACAACATGAAAATGACATACTTTCTCCCTCCCAGCTGATCGGAAACCACCAGAATGTGCTGTTTATGCAGGTTTGGTCAGCTGCTCAGATGTTTCCCTAATTAAAATGAAAATCAATGTGAGTGTAATAGAGGGCTTTCAGCTGTAATTGGAAATGGGAACATTATACACTACATGTTATTTAGCACCCTGTTTTGCTGGAAACAAAAGAATTGTGGGCACATCTAAGCATGGGTAAAATGAAGTGGTAAAACCAAATACCACTGGGGACAACAATGCAATTTCCCACAACAAAGGAACACAATGTTCTAGCTGGAGAAGACGACCCAAAGGGCTACATGCTTAAAGCTAAGAGCTTAAACTCCCACATTACAGCTTCAAAGCAAAGGACATTTTTCACTTCCTGTTAGCTGACCTTTAATGCTTCCTCCTGTTGCAATGAGAGGAAAGAGGCCGTCTGTGTGAAGTTTGGTTCCCAGGCATCATAATGTGAGACTGATGCCTTTACATCTGAAATACAGCCAGTAACAACCGAGTGGCCGCAAGCCACACACTTGTCTTCCATCACTAAAGGTCCTGTAAGGACTCATCTGAGCTCATCTTTCTTCTTGTCGTTCCACACCCTCGGCCCCTTCTGCCATCATAAACTTCGAACCACAAAGGGTTAATTTAATGTCTTTATAATCAGCATCCCTTGCGTTCTGCAGATTGCGTTTCGGTGACTGTAGATGTGATTTTCCCAGCAGTTTTCTCCTCTGCTCCCTTTCTTTTTTCTCATCCTGTTCTCTGCCGCTTACTGTCAGGCACTGTGGTAGGTCGAGCTAATAGCCTGTTTGGAGGTTTTGTGGATGTGAACTAGGCAGACCTGTAGCAGGAGCTTTTATTGTCATGGTCCAAACTCAAGGATAGGCTGTGAGCCAGACCCATCTCAGTAGGGCATCACATGTGTGTACCACTCTGCTGCTTGCAGAATGTATGGAACGGGGCAAACAATTATGCATACTGTTCCATAAAACCATCTCCTTTGTTGTTCCCATGAGTGTACAAGGGTGAGAGGGCACAGTAAGGCCACCTGGCCTGTTGTAATGGGAAGATCTTAGAATTCAGAATGAAGTAGGTATTTATATTGTTAAAGCACATTTGCATGTATGGATATGCTGAAATGTACAATATGGACATACTGACAGCATCTAAAACATATTTACAAAGTAAAAAGCATCTACATATGCATAGAAACAAAAATTTCAAATCTAAATACCTATATACAGTTGTAATCCAAATTATTCAACCTCCAATGCAAAATCAGGTTTATTGGCAAAATTTACAGATGCTCAGCTGTTTACAATGAACAAATCAAACAAAAGTAATTGAAATAGCTCAGCACAACAAATGTTTCAAGTAGTTTCCCCAAATTCAACTGAAAATGCAACTTTTAATGACTTCTGCAGTCTCAAAATTGTTCATCCCCTTCATGGCAAGCATCTTTAGTACTTAGTAGAACACCCTTTTGCTGCTATGACCTGCTGCTGAGATGTATAACCAGACAACAGCAGCTGAGGAATCTTGGCCCATTCCTCATGAGCAATGGCCTCCAGTTCAGTAATATTCTTGGGTTTGTGTGCTGCAACCGCCTTCTTCAAATCCCACCAGAGATTGTCTATGGGGTTCGAGCCAGGTGACTGATGGCCACTGTAGAATATTCCAGGACTTCTTCTGTAACCAAGCCTTGGTGGAATTTGAGGAATCCTTGGGATCATTGTCCTGTTGGAAGGTCCAATGACGCCCAATCTTCTGCTTCCTCACTGACGGCATGACGTTGTCTGCTAAGATTTCCTGATACTTCAATGAATCCATCTTGCTTTCCACATGCTACAGGTTTCCAGTGGCAGAGGATGCAAAGCAGCCCCAGAGCATCACCGAGCCCCACCATGCTTAATTGGAGGCATAGTGTTCTTTTCAACAAATGCTTCATTCTTCCTCCTCCTCCAGACATACCGTTGATCCATAGGGCCGAAAAGTTCCAGTTTCATCACTCCGCAGAACAGAATCCTAAAACTTCTGTGGCTTATTTATATGTTTTTGAGCAAATTGGAACCAACTTTTCTTGTGCTTTTGGGTCAGTAGTGGTGTACGTCTTGGATGTCTGGTATGCGCCTTTCTGTGCCTGTTGCCACCAAGTCTTGCTGCAGTAGTATAACGTCTCGGTTACGTATGTAACCCTCGTTCCCTGAGTAGGAGACGTCTTGTCAGAGGAGTTTCCAATGAATTGGGATCACGCTAGGGAGACCAACTGCCTTCAAGTGAACTAAAACGAGCCAATAAACATTGGAGCCATTGAGTCCTCCGTGAAGGTACAGCAGCATGGCGATGGGACGAGACGCCTCCGTTCCCTACTCAGGGAATGAGGGTTACATACGTAACCGAGACGTTCCCTTTCGTGGGAACTCCTACGTCTCGTCGGAGGAGTTTCCAATGAATTGGGATCACTAACAAAACGCCATGGTGCTGGCCCCTTCCAGCGCCCAGCTTAACTACCCGCCGGAGCAGTTTCTTATCATCTTTGGTGGGAGCTGCTAGGAAAAATCACACCGCTGTTCTGCAAGACCCTCTCAGTGGATATGGATAACACTGGGAAAGCGTGCCCAACCTCTGGGAGGGAACGCTGCGGAAGCCCCTGCCCACCCGAAGGGAGGGTAGCTGGATCGTGGAGAAAAAGGGTGTCGCCGAAGGGACCACTGTAGGCCACCCAGTCTACACACAACTCCTACGAGAGGTAATAGACCTGGCGCCGGGCAAACCGCCTCGCTTGGTACCAAAGGAGTGATGGAGGAACTCACAAGGTTAGCCGTTTGTTGGGGAACCAACGAGTAAGAAGACGCACGTATCCGGCCGAGAGGCAGGAATGGCGTAGCAAGCCGACATAGCCTAATTCCTCACGTTACTGGCCGTAGCGAGTACACGGAAGGAAACAGGTTCAACACGGAGGCTATAGAATCTAGCGAAAGAGTTAGGTGTCGCCCAGCCCGCAGCTCTACAGATGTCTGTCAACCAGGCGCCTTGCGCCAAAGCCCAGGAGGAGGCAACACTCCTAGTAGAGTGTGCCCTCAACCTAGGTGGGCAAGGCACGTCCTGGGAAGCATAAGCCCGGACGATAGCATCCACTAGCCAGTTGGCTAACTTCTGCTTGGAGACAGCCTTCTCCTTCTGCCGGCCTCCGTAACAGAGAAAGAGCTGATCTCAGGTCCTGAAACTTTGCATTCTGTCCACATAACAATGCAGGGCGCGGACGGGACAGAGAAAAGCAAGGGCTGGGTATGCCTCCTCCGGGGGCAGCGCTTGCAGGTTCACTACCTGATCTACAAATGGAGTGGTAAGAACCTTGGGCACATATCCGAGCCAGGGTCTCAGAACAACGTGAGAAAGGCCCGGTCCGAACTCAAGGCACGATTCATCGATCGAAAAAGCCTGCAGATCCCCTACCCTCTTAAAGGAGGCCAAAGCCAACAGGAGAGCTGTCTTTATAGAAGAATATTAAACTCAACCGTTTGCAGTGGCTCAAAAGGGGGCCTCTGAAGTGCTCTGAGCACTAGAGTTAAGTCCCAAGAGGGTACGGGGTGCGGATTACGAGGCGGATTTAGCCTCCTGGCACCCCTGAGGAATCTGATGACCAGGTCGTGCTTTCCCAATGACTTACCTTCTACTGCATCGTGATGAGCGGCTATTGCGGCAACATACACTTTGAGGGTGGAGGGAGACAGCCTTCTCTCCAACCCATCTTGCAGGAAGGAAAGCACGACTCTGATCGGGCAAGTTCGCGCAGGCGACGGGGACGGGGCAGCAGCAGGCCGTCTCCGAGGCATGATGTTCTTGATAACCTCCGACTGCTTCTGGGTGGCGGAGAACTGTTGGGCGTAGCTCTCCGCCGCGTCGACGAAGAGGCCACCCTGGGATATGGGGTAGTTCAGGAACCTAGAGTTGTCTGACTCGGGCATATATCAACCAGGGTGAGCAAAGGGTGTCGCTCCTGGACCACCAGCGTGGACATCGCCTCCCTGCCCAGGGAACGTGCGGTGACTTTCGTCGCCATACGCAGTTCTTGGAGCACCCCTGGGTCGGTACCACCCTCCTGCATGTCAGAGAGTGCTTTGACCTGGTGGACCTGAAGAAGCGCCATGCCATGCAGGGCAGAAGCAGACTGGAAGTCAGACTTGAAGAGAACCTACAGGCGTGGGAGGGGAGCGTGGGGTTACCCCGACAGGTGGACGCGGTCCTAGGACACAACTGCATCGCTACTGACCGTTCCACTGGGGGGATGTCCACGTATCCCTTCACCAGACCCGCCATCGAGAGTGGTGAGGGAGGAGGAGGGTGTCGATCTGTGTCTGGCCGCCAGAGGGGCCATCCACGACCTCGTCACCTCGTCATGCACTTCAGGAAAGAAAGGAACCGGGGCGGGGCGCTGAGAACCAGCACGAGCCGCCCCGAGATAACAATTGTCGAGCCGCGAGGGTTCCACTCGAGCCCGACACTCGCGGCTGCACCGGGAAAGCATAGCGGCCATTTCCGGATCTGGCACGGCTAGCGTTACCACACCCGAAGGGGGCAACGCAGTCGAGTCTTCATCTCCAAAAAATGACCGCTCTCCCTCCGATGCAGCGATCGACATCTGGTCCTCCGGCAGAGCCCCGAAGGAAACGACTGTGACCACACGGGATGGCCCAGTGCGCTCCTCCGGAGGCTCCAATGGCAGCGATGCGGAGGAGTGAGGAGCCTGCGGGGGTCTTTCACCCAGCTGGACATTCCTCACTGTAACCCTTAGACCACCAATGGGATTAGCCGAAGTAGCCTTCTTCTGCAGTGAACCAGAAGAAGAACTAGATGGGGGAATCTCCAAATGGACTCCCCCTCGTTTGAGGGATCTTAGTCTCGATCTAAGCATCGCGACGGTCATGTTCCCGCAGTGCGCAAGGCCCAAGCACGAGAGACAGCGATCGTGACCATCAACCGGCGGCAGATATCAACCGCATCCAGAAACACACGGATGAAACGTCATCCTGAAAAGGACGCAATCTTCACCCGTGTTCCTCTTTTATAGAATGCTCTCTTATTGTGCTGAAGCACTCAACCGAATACCAGCTGTGAAAACAGCTCTTTTGAAAGATGTAGATGGCGTGTAATCACAACCGGCAGCCGGGAGCTCGCGAAGATCACTGAAGCGCCGTCACACCAACACAGAGAGATCCAGGCAAAGAGCAGACTCGTTTAGCACGAAAAAAACACTTTCTTGAAACTCATTCACTCAGAGGTCGGTCGGCTCCGAAGCAAAAAGCAAATGTTTGTGCGCTTGATTCCACTTTATACCCGCACTTGTAGGCGGCGCGCGAAATGCAAATCTTACATGCCAATGTTTATTGGCTCGTTTTAGTTCACTCAAAGGCAGTTGGTCTCCCTAGCGTGATCCCAATTAGTTGGAAACTCCTCCGACGAGACGTAGGAGTTCCCAAGAAAGGGAACCACTGTTCCTTTAATTTGAACTTGCGAACTATGTTTCCAACGGTGTCTCTAGGAACATTTAGTGCCTTTACTATCTTTTTGTTTCCTGTTCCTTGTTTGTGAAGGGCGGTGATATCTTCTCTTAACTTTTTGGACAGTCTTTTAACTTAGCCATATTTATAACATGCAGATTTGTGCTGTTGTAGGGGATTCTATTCAGTGAGTTGAATAATTTTCAGACTGCAGAAGTCATTATAAGTTGCATTTGGGGAAACCACTTGAACATTTGTTGTGTTGAACTATTTTAATTTCTTCTGTTTGATTTCGATTCCAATGGTATTTGTACAGTTACATTATATTATTACTCTTTTCATTGAATTTATGCGCATGTACGCAGAACCTGATTTTCCCAAGTGCAACATGTTCCTGGATCAATGTCTTTCAATCAGACAAATCAGATTTGAGGGACAAGTTTACAGTTTATGTCAAGTTAAGGCTTACAACCAGGGTTAGGTGCTTCTACATCAGTGTTAATCATCTATGATTTCCCTTTGATTTTAGGTATAAAATCTGATGTTTTGTCCATCTGACAAAATATATTGACCCAGGAACGTGTCTAATTCAGCAAAATCAGGACATGCATAAATTTACAGTTACAATTTAAGTGACAAATTCTTAAGCAGGAATTTTGTGAATGTAACCATTATATGAAAATGGGTAAAATAAGTTTGATAATTAATCTTGATTAAATATGATAAAAGCAACCTATTCATTTCATAAATGTAATATTCTTGGAACCTACAAGACTTTTCTTAGGTTTATATGTCTCTAAAGGTTTAAAGGTGCTGTAAATACTTTAATAATGTAGGCTATGGTTGAGTGTCTTTGCACATGTACAAAAATGTAGAACCATACTTTATGTATATGATTACTAATGAGATTATGTTTGATGATCGAGTAATGTCTAGAAAAGATTTCTTGATTTTTTAAGTGCATTATTTCGCTATTCAGAGAAAGCAAACATGTTAAAGCTCAGGCATTGTCAAAACAAGGGCAAGAGAAACAAAGGTGACTCAACACATCAAAATCTAGTGATTGCTCAGCTTGTAAAATTATATAGCTTTTTCCACTTCGCAGTTCAAAATTCCGCCTTGTTTATTCAGTTGATAATTAAGTGTAAAATGAGATAATACATATGTATATGCTTGCAAAAAAAATGCTTTAAGAGGCCACTTAGCGAGACTATTATGCAGTTAGCTGCCATAAAGGCAGAGAATAAACATGCAACAAATGCAAATCTAAAGATGGCTAATTATCGAGGACCCACGTCCAACATCATCTACTTCTTACAGCACCCATGATGTTCCCATAGTTCTGGGGTTATTAAGATTTGGTCTATGGATGTGAGATAGTGGCTGGGGGCGATCTTGGCAAGATCAGAGCAGTCAATGCAGATGTGGTTTTATAGGAAAGGCTTTTTGATGTTGATTGTCTGGATTTTTCCATGTTCTCACTCAAGAAACATTAAAAAATAAGTTCTGTTAAGCCCAATGATCCTTTTCCATGTGGAGAACAAGTCACGCCTTTGCCTCAAACATAGTGAATTTCCTTACAAAGCACATTTGAAAACTCTGAGGCCTATTCTAAACTAGGCTATTATGAAGTATTATAGATATCAGCGTAAATTTAAGCAACATTTCCATATTTCCTAGCTTCATCAGGAGCCTAATTTACAGGAACCTCTCAGCTGGTGACATCTGATATTTCCTCAATACAAAGGAGAGACCAAAAGTGGTGACAAGGGTCTGGCTCCTGCCTCCCACCCATGCAGAATGTGGACAGCAGTCAGGGAGCACAGGAAGTTCACCAAGGCTGAAATAACACACCCAAACCAAGCCTGACATTCACGTGCCTGTTATCTACACAGGGCGAAGTGTAGAGAGCAGGAGAAACGCGGCAGCAATTAAGGAAATCTAGAAGACTGTTGAAACAAAGTTACAGTCAACTTTTTGCAGACTTCACAAGTAGGTCAGTGAACAGAGAATGTATTTCACTTCTTTTTGCTGTTTAAGAGAAGAGTTAATTGTCTTGTAAGATTGACATAACTATGATGTCACTTCCTTTACAGAAAGACAATTCAATGCCTAAGCAATATTAAGTTGATTTTGTCCACGGGGATATTGCTTTTTTTTTTCTCCTATAGAAACAAAATATGTCCTTCTCTTGTTCGTATGTATAAAGTGTCAATGAGCATGTTTTTAAGCAACTGAATATCAACTGTCACATTAATAAAGCTCTCCTCGAGCTGGATTTAATCCTAAAGTCCTACGTTAAAAGCAACAAATAAATAAGCATGTATAAAGGGAGAAACTGACATGGAAAAATTATTTATATGTTTGCCGAATTAATACTTTGAATACTAGTATGCCAATAATCTGCACTGACCTGATTTTCTGATTACTTTTAGTTCTGTCATGACAAATCCCTTAGGGACTAGCATGGTAATGGCACTGGATATGGCAATGTTTATGTATTTGGACTTGGCGGAATAGATCTGTTACGCTGCTGCTGCAGAGCAAGTACCGAGACTTGCTACTGCTAACACATTCACAGACATTGCTGTGAGCATGTAAGACATTCTGCTGCTGTTGCACATGTAATGAATAACCCTCTTAGCAGATCTATACAGGTGGAGCTGGGGAAGTGGAGGGTTTCTGAAAGCATGCTGCAGTCTGCTAACAGCAACACTACCGGTATTCATTTAAATGTTGAGCCGCAGCTCATTGGCCGCTGATGCAACAACAACTAATCAGCTGCGCTGTGATGATGATGATGATTCGATTGCTACCAAATGACTTAAGGACCTATCAGCCTGCGTCATCTAGAGTTTCATGCCATAACTAGTTAATAATACAAAAGGAATACTGAAGGAGTGACCATGTTTACATACACAAAAATTCTTCAGTAAAAAAAATCATATTATGGGAAAATTACGAACAGCAATGTTGCATCCTTGAAGGGCACTTCGGGAAAAGGGGATGCCATTTGTAGGGGCATTCCAAACGAGAGTCTTAAATGTAATGTAAGAATGCACAAAGTTGACAACAGATGCCCCTTTTGGAACAGTTTTGAGATTCCAGTTTCACTAACTGTCTGTGACTTCACTAAACTTCACTAAACTAAGTAGAAGAGGAGCTCATGACCTGGTCATCGAAAGAAAATTACAAACAGCAATGTTGCGTCCTTGAAGGGCACTACGGGAAAAGGGGATGCCATTTGTAGGGGTGTTCCAAACGAGAGTGAACAACTGAATCCCTTCACAAAGGGCCCTTCCTCGAGTCAGTTAGTGAAGGATACATGTGATGCTTACTTCAAGTAATTTTATCGTTTATGGTCATGTCACCCAGGGTGGCGAATCCTCGTGATTCATAGGGATGCTCACTTCCGATTGGAATTTGTCCTAGGCAGTATATCATTTGCTGAATTGTTTGCATCCAATACTCCAGTTTTCAGTGTAACATGACCCTTCAGATATCATTTGAATATGTTGGTTTGGTCCTCAAGAAACATGTATTATTATTATTATCAATGTTGAAAACGTCTCGGTTACGTATGTAACCCTCGTTCCCTGAGTAGGGAACGTAGACGTTACGTCGGATGATGACGAATGGGGGTTTCGCTTAGAAGCCTATCACTTTCGAGTATTAAAAAACGAGCCAATGGCAAAAAAATGCCATGGGTCTGCATAATTGCATAGCGTAGCTCCGCCCCACCTTGTGGGTATATAAGGAAGGACGCTGGCAACATGCAGATATGTTTTCCTGCTGAGGAGCCAAGACTGAACCCGGCTTTCCAGCGGAACAGCGGAAGTGGCAGGAAGATATAACGTCTCCGTTCCCTACTCAGGGAACGAGGGTTACATACGTAACCGAGACGTTCCCTTCCGTTGTCACTCCGAGTTACGTCAGATGACGACGAATGGGGGTACCAGTCTAATCACGCCAATTCTCGGCTGTCTTCCAGTGCCCTGCGTAAGTGTGAGCTCCCTGTCGTGAGACTGGCACGGACGAAGGACTCCAACTTAACACAGGAGTACCAAGGTACACTGGGAAGCATATCTCAGTGGAAATATGCAAACCATGCCCGCCCGAAGGGAGGTCTTAGGAATACACGTATGGCCCGAGAGCGGGTAACATACGGAGAAACACTGGAGTGTCCAGCCCGTAGGGTGGAATCTTTCAACTCCAGGGGTGGCAAGGTGGCTTGCCGAGGGAAAGACACATGCTCAAGGAGGCTTATAGTGGAAATACACATGTGGGGGTAACCCAGTGGGGGGACCATGCACACGGAGGCACCTAGCCAACTGCGAAAGCTGCCGGAGGCATAACCTTGGCGTTGACATCAACAGTGGTGGAGGGACCCAGGGTTTCTCTGGGAAACTCACCTGAGGAAATATCGCACTCTCCAGTCTGAGGAGTGGAATGGCGAGCAAGCGAAGACACCTGAGCGGGTCCTAGTTACTGGCTAGTTGAAGCGAGTACACGAGACGACACTGGCTCCACTCAGAGATTATAGAATCTCGCGAATGTGTTCGGTGTCGCCCAGCCTGCAGCTCTGCAGATGTAGGTTAGCGAGGCGCCATGCGCTAGAGCCCAAGAGGAGGCCAGACTCCGAGTGGAGTGGGCCTTCACACCGAAGAGCACAAAGAGCGCGTACTGGACAGAGCAGTGGCAAGGCTGGGTCTTCCTCCTCTGAGGGCAGCGCTTGAAGGCTCACCACCTGGTCCCGAAAGGGAGTGGTAGGAACCTTGGGCACGTATCCAGGCGGGGGTCTCAGGATCACGTGAGACTTAGCCAGCCCGAATTCCAGGCACGCTAAGTCGACGGAACATGCCTGCAGGTCCCCTACCCTCTTGATGGAGGCCAATGCAATCAAGAGCGCAGTCTTCATCGACAGGAACTTAAGCTCCACTGAATGCAGAGGCTCAAAGGGAGCACTCCGCAGGGCAGTCAAAACCACTTAGAGGTCCCAAGAGGGAACGAGAGGAGGACGAGGAGGATTTAGTCTCCTCGCTCCTCTCAGGAACCTGATGATCAGGTTGTGCTTTCCAATGGACTTACCTTCAACTGCGTCGTGATGTGCAGCAATAGCGGAAACATACACTTTCAGGGTGGAGGGAGTGAGCCTTCGCTCCAACCCGTCTTGCAGGAAGGAAAGCATGACACTGATCGGGCAATTCCTGGGGTCTTCTCGGAGAGAAGAGCACCAGCCGACGAAGAGGTTCCACTTCAACGCATAGACGTGTCTTGTGGACGACGCTCTAGCGGAAGTGATGGTAGCCACCACCGCTGGTGGTAGGGTACTCAAACCTGCCTCGTCCCGTCCAGGAACCACACGTGGAGGTTCCAAAGATTGGGAAGAGGCTGCCATAGGGTGCCCCGTCCCTGAGAAAGGAGGTCCTTCCTCAGAGGAATAGGCCAGGGATGTGCTGTCGCGAGGAGTTCAAGTTCGGAGAACCAGGTCCGGGTGGGCCAATGAGGCGCAACCAGAATGACCTGCTCCTCGTCCTCCCTGATCTTGCACAAGGTCTGTGCGAGAAGGCTCACTGGGGGAAACGCATACTTGCGGAGGCCCTGCGGCCAGCTGTGCGCCAGTGCATCCGTGCCGATCGTGCCCTTGGTCAGGGAATAAAACGGGCTGCAATGGGAAGAGTCGTGGGAGGCAAACAGAACTACCTGAGCGTCCCCGAACCGTTCCCAAATCAGCTGAACCGACTGGGGATCGAGTCGCCATTCGCCGGAGACAGGCTGAATCCGTGAGAGCTCGTCGGCTGCACAGTTCAGGTCTCCTGGAATTTAAATAGCACGAAGCAACCTCAGATACTTCTGACTACATAGGAGGAGGTGGCGGGCGAGTTGCGACATACGGCGGGAGCGTAGACCACCTTGACGGTTGATGTACGCTACAGTCGCGGTATTGTCTGAACGGACTAGTACGTGTTGGTCTTTGAGGAAGGCATGGAAGCGGTGCAGAGCCAACCATACTGCCAGCAACTCGAGTCAATTGACATGTAGAAGGTGCTGGGGTCCTGTCCAGGAGCCCGCGGCAGCATGTCCATTGCACATGGCACCCCAGCCCGTGGTGGAGGCATCTGTTGAGACAACAAAATGCCTGGAAACTCGATCTAGGGGCACACCGGCCCGTAGAAAGCTGAGGTTCGACCACGGGGTGAAGGTTTGACGGCAGGTCGGAGTAACTGGTACCCGGAGCGTGCCCTGTTGCCATGCCCACCTCGGGACTCGATCGCGGAGCAAATGCTGAAGCGGTCTCATATGAAGCAAACCGAGTGGTATGGCTGCCGCTGCGGATGCCATATACCCCAGGAACCCCTGAAATAGTTTCAGTGGAACCGCACTCTTGTTCTGGATTTGACGCAGGCAAGTCAGCAGTGACTGCGCGCGCTCGCTCGTAAGCTGCGCGGACATGGCGACCGAGTTGATTTCCATACCGAGAAAAGAGATCCTCTGCACGGGGCAAAGTTTGCTCTTCTCCCAGTTGACCCGAAGGCCCAGACGAGCCAGGTGCCGGAGCACTAGATCTCTGTGTTCGCAAACCTGGTCTCGAGAGTGAGCTAGGATTAGCCAGTCGTCGAGATAGTTCAGGACGTGAACCCCGTGTAGCGGAAGCGGTACAAGGGCTGCCTCGACGACCTTCGTAAAGACGCGAGGTGACAGAGCTAGCCCAAAGGGGAGATCCGCGTACTGATATGCCTTCCCCTTGAAAGCAAATCGAAGAAACGGTCTGTGTTGAGGAAAAATGGAGACATGAAAGTAGGCGTCCTTCAGGTCGATCGCTGCAAACCAATCCTGTGGCTGAACACATTCGAAAATGCGTTTGGCCGTGAGCATTTTGAACGGAAGCCTGTGAAGGGATCGGTTCAAGACACGCAGGTCCAGGATTGGCCGTAACCCACCGCAATTTCTTCGGTACAATGAAGTAGGGGCTGTAGAACCCGGACTTCATTTCGGCTGGAGGGACAATCTCGATCGCACCTTACGCCAGCAAGGTTGCGACTTCCGCACGCATGACAGGGGCATTGCCACCGGTCATAGTGTAGCGGACTCCCCGGAAGCAGGGAGGAGATCGTGCGAACTGAATCGCATAGCCGAGCCTGATGGACCTGTAGACCCAGTGGGACAGGTAAGGAAACTGAAGGCCAGGTTCCCAAAAAGCTGTACCAGCGGAGTCATGGGGACCACAGACGTACCCTCGGTGAGGCAGCGAAACGGTATGACTGGCCCGGACTGGGGAGGCATAGCGTCCCGGTGTGAGGGCACAGTCATAGACCGCGTCCTGACAGAGGAGACCAGGGAAGGACGTGCGTTCCGCTGGGGTCTCGTCTGACAGGGGTCTGGCTATAGAGGGGGATGCGAGAGGCGAGGCTCGTGAGCGGCACACACTGTCATCCGCGCACTCTGGGGGCTCAGAGATGGGGGAGTTAGTTCTGTCCTGAGCGGGCTGGGGCACCTTCCTGCAGCTACCTCAACGGCGTGGCCCAGTAAAGGCTGCTGCTGGGGCCAAGCGGGAGGGGCGGGAGTCGCAGGAGGGCGCCCTCGACAGCAAACAGACTGAGTGAACTGACCTGTCTGAGGGCGGCCGAGAACTTTTGGGCGAAGTCCTCGACCGCGCCGCCAAAAAGGCCTCCCTGGGACATAGGGGAGTCGAGGAGACATATCCGCTTGACATCCTGCATATCGGCCAGGTTAAGCCACAGGTGTCTTTCTTGGACCACAGCTGTGGACATCACCTGACCAAGGGAGCATGCGGTCACCTTCGTCGCTAGAAGAGCAAGGTCAGAGGCGGCGCGCAGCTCATCAAAGAGCCCTTGGTGAGCTCTGCCCTCGTGCATGTCCCTGAGCATCCTGGCCTGGTAGACCTGGAGGATGGCCATGGCATGCAGAGAGGCGGTGGCCTGCCCCGCAGCTCTGTAGGTACTCGCCACCAGGGTAGACGAAAACCTACAGGCTTTGGAGGGGTGCTTTGGGTCACCACGCCACATCGAAGCACACAGTTGCATCGCAACAGAGCATTCGACAGAGCTTGTGACCTCCTCATGCACTTCCGGGAAGAAAGGAACTAGGAGGGGTGCACCGACAAGAGTCAGCGCGTGCAGCCCCCAAGAACCAATCATCCGACCGCGAGCGTTCAGGAGAGGGTGGAGAGTACCACGCTAACCCGACACTCGCAGCGGCCCGGGAAATCATAGCTGTTAGTTCCGGGTCGGACTCGGACATTGCTGCGACCCCGGGGGGCGGCAGCACATCCTCATCCTCATCCACAGAAAATACCAGCTCGCCTTGTGATGCGTTGATCGACATCGCATCATCATCTGGAGCACCGAATGAGACACGGGGCACATCAGGAGACGGCCCCGCGGCTGCACCTGAGAAACTCGCGGGTTGCTGCGCTGGTGAGGGGGGTGTGGCCCGAGGACGCATCGTCGGGGCAGAATACCACACCGTAACCCTCAGATCACCCTGGCCACCAGCCAAAGTGTCGCCTCTCATGGAGGGGACATAACGGGGTGTGGCAGAGGGGACTCTACTCTACTTAATAAGGTCACGGAGTCTCGATCTCAGTGCAGCGATGGTCATGTTCCCGCAGTGAGAACATGACTCATCCATGAAAGCTGCCTTTGCGTGTTCTAAGCCCAAAAACGCAAGACAACGATCATGCCCATCAGATAATGAGACGGAACGACCGCACCCAGAGATACACGGGCGAAACATCTTGAAAAAGACGTGCCCGTGCAAGCTCTTTTGTGAAAGGACGCTCAGCAGCCTGTGCTGAAGCGGCCAGGGAGAAACACACACGCTGGATGCAGGCCACTGCACAGATCAGCAGGCAGGAATGTGAAACTCGCTGGAAAATCGCCTTTGCACCAACACAGACTGGAGAGCTGCTCGTCTCAAAGTATACTCGATGACACTCAGAGAGAATTGAGGCTGTAGGAGTGAAGAGGACCTCTTGGCTCCGAAGCTAAAACATATCTGCATGTTGCCAGCGTCCTTCCTTATATACCCACGAGGTGGGGCGGAGCTACGCTATGCAAATTCCGCAGACCCATGGCATTTCTTTGCCATTGGCGCGTTTTTTAATACTCGAAGGTATTATGCACAAGTTCATGTGTATATGTGTGAAAATATTTGTATCTACAGGAATATATAATATATGTACACAACCATTCAAAAGTTTGTAGTCATTATGATGTTTTTAACAAAAAAAAACATGGTCTCTGGTCCCATTCCGATGGAGCGTTACGCAGAGCTACAGTGAGGATGTGGTGCCAAATACACATGTAAGAGCACCCTACAAGAAAAGCGAACTCAGAACACTGTATTATTGTATCAAAAAATGTGCTGCATCATTTTTTTAATCACTCACTTTACAGAACAGCTGGTAGAAATGCAAGAGTAAGTTGCCGTTGGCTACATGAATCCCTGGCTAGGCACTAGAGTGTTTCTAATTTGCTCTCAAGTCAAACACCCTGACCAGTCCGTTGTGGTTTGGCTTTAAAAGGTTAAATCTGCACATAAGGTGGTCCGAGAATCTGGTGGGGGATATAGAATCAGTTCTTTAGAATAGATTTCAGTTACATCTGACTCAAAGTGGCTCAATCAGAAAAGATCAAAATATACAAAATAGAATATATATAGGTATATATTTGATATATTACACCGTGCTCATGAGGAGATACAAATACAATGAATTTAACACAGTGAATTCATTAAAGCAGAAGCTTTAAGGCAATTAGACGTCATGCATCATTACAGTAAAACGGCAGCATATCATTCTTAAGTTCAATAACAGAAATATCCATCTTGATTGTCAAATTAAGAGACTTGTTGTGAAACTTGTATATGAATGACAACTTTTCATAGATGCTCAGCATTACCAGAGATGATTTGTGTTTGCATAAATCCAGTTATTCAGCTATATACTGTACAGTATTTGGTAAGAGTGTTTTTGCTTAAATGCAAGGGTTTTTGGTTCATCTGATTCATTTTACTTTCATAAATCAGTGATATTTTAGATCCATGCACAGAAAATAGTTATAAACGAATAAAATAAAATAAATTGTAATCACTCTTTTTGTACTTTCTTTGACAGATGCAGAATGCATTCTCATTACTGTCAAATCAGTGACGTTTATGGAAACATCAAATCCTTTCCTCTTTACATTTACCCTACTTTCTTTAAGAATAAAATGTAAGCATTTCTGGAAATCCTAAAGATCATGTCGGATTAACCTAGATCTCTTGACATTTCCTGTTCATAGAGAAGATAGTATGATTCTTGCCATCAGATAAATGTAATGTGAGAACGCACAAAGTTGACAACAGATGCCCCTTGTGGAACAGAGTTTTGAGATTCCAGTTTCACTAATTGTCTCACGACCTGGTCATGGAGAGAAAACAAACAATTTGTGTATTTTATTATGTAACAGCTCGTTCACAGGCATGTTTAGAAGTCTGGCAACTTCTTCCAGATGCGCCTGTTCATTTTCATACTTAACAGAGTAAAAAGCAAAAAGGCACAAAGGTGCGAGTGTAACATTTAAACAAATAAACAAGACTTTTTTCTCTTGTTCTCGTTTGCACCCCACATTCCACACATGTACACATTAACACACATGATGGGAACCCACAGGTGACCTTGAATCCCTTTAGTAGGGATTTCGCTAAAGCAAAATAACATTGTTTGATAGTAGTAATCAGAGAGGTGGGCTTGCTGACAGCGGGGGCTCAGCTAATAACCAGCCTGTCTTGGACCTTACAGCCTAACTGTACAAATCAGGGTTGAACCTAAAGGAAGGAAAGGAGAGGAACGAATGGATGGGAGGTGGTGCGACACGGCTCTGTCTCCCTCTCTCTGCGTGAAGGAAGAAGAAAGAAGCATCTGGCTGTGAAGAAAGAACCCTGTTTTACAGGAGACATGAAAAAGGATTAAACAGGCAGGGAGATGAAAGTGCAAGTGGGAGTTAAAGAGAATACTGAGAGAGTTCAGGACCAGGTCAGATAGCTTGATGTGTAATACATGTACAAACACAGATGTTATGCATCTTTCATGCATATAGGACTAGAACAGCTAACGAACACATGAAGGCACAAACACACACACACACACACACACACACACACACACAGAAGTCTTCAGCTTGCACATGTGCACGAGAAAGGCAGATCTCTTCAGTAGGATGGAGTTGTGGATTTTGATGGATTATTGGTGAGGTTGGTTTTGAACGTGAGGATCTATGTCCTTTTTCCCACAATAGTCTCACTCTGTTCCCTTTCCACTGAAGGGTCCAACCATCTTCATAGCAGCATAGTTCTGTAAAAAATTATAATAATGTTTAAAAATACTAAATTCTAACATGGGTATATTTACATGTATGCATTTCATTAATGTTATACAGAATTACATGAAATCTCTTAATATAATATACACTACAATTTGAAAGTTTCAGTGTTTTGGGGGATTTTTTTGAATGTTTTGAAAGAAGTATCTCGTGCTCACCAAGGCTGCATTTATTTGATCAAACATACAGTGAAATTACTCCAGTCTTCAGTGTTGCATGATCATATGATGCTCAAGTACATAGCATTTCACTATCAATTTCGAAAAACAGCTGTGCTGCTTAATTCTTTTGTGCAAACTGCATTACATTTCTTTCAGAATTATTTAAAGTCAAAAGAGAGTTTATTTGAGATAGATATATTTTGTTACATTATAAATTTCTTCACGTTTGATCAATGTAATGCACCTTGTTGAATAAATGTATTAATTAAAAAAAATAAGTACAAATTTTACTGAAGTACTGCTCTACAAAGCAAAAAGGCAGTAACTACGCAGAGTGCAGAACTGAGAAAAATGACTTTAAAGGTATCCTGTCATCCAGCCTATGTAGTTGTAGGTAGATTATTGGACATGTGACTGTTTTGTTACTTTATATTAGCTAATTCTTTGTACATATCAATCCTCATATTTAATTTGATATTTTACCCCTATTTTGCAGTTACTGTATTCTTGCTTTGTATTACTTACCAAAAACGTGGCACCATACCAAGGAAAAAGGCAGTAACTACAGATTCTCCAAAAATAGTTGCCACAACTTGGGCTCTGGGTGTGTTAGATACACTGTATTTGAAATAATTTGAACCATTTGTTTTCCTGAACATGGATATACCAAACCCAAACTAATTTGAACATTTTAGGTCAATATTTTCCACCCGGAAGCTGTTCTGGTGCTGAAACGGCTGCTTAAAGTTTCACAATACACATTATTATGTGTGAGTATTAGATTAATGTGTGTCTGGGGGTGTTTCTGTATCTGTAATGTATGTCTATATATCATAATATTTCATTGTACAGGGAATAACTTAAATTAGGTCCATTACAAAATAATGCATGAATTAGGCTAACACAATAAATTAATAATTTTGCACCCTTAATGAAAATGAAGAAAGAAAAGCCAACACACAAAAACGCAGCTTGGCTTCATAAGTTACATTAGGCCTACAATAATAGGATAAAACATAGAAGCTTGCAGTCATGCAGAGGGACAACATTTTCATAGGTTAATATAATTAAGGGGAATCCAAATTAAATAGATAATTTTATATTCAGAAGAAGAAACCGTGCAATAAATAAATGCTTAGGAACAGGAACCAATGTGTTTGAGCCTGAGCGCTAAGGGGGGGGGGGGGGGGGGGTAAATACCTGCCGGCTCGCTATGCAGAAGTTTGTTTTTGTTGAAAGCATGGATGCTTACAACAGTAAAGAGAAAGATGTCAGTTTTGCTCACAACTCGCTAACTTATCTAAACAGCGGACTGTGGTGAGGGGGGCGTGGTTCTCGCGGCGTCTGTAGGGAGAGACGAGTCAATGAGCTGTGCGGTGAGTAAGTGGGTCAAGTGCAGATGATGAACACCTGTGTCTGATTGCAGTTATTGGCGTGGGGAGACCGATAAAAGCCACACAGTGGGAGAATGCGAGAGAGAGAGAAGGAACTGGAATCCAGGAAGCTGAGACCTAACTGATCATCTTGAAAAGAACTTATTTTCTGTGGACTGAGTTGTGCCGTACTTGGTATGGTGAATGCGCTGTGCGCGCGCCTTTTATTTTGTTTCTTTGATTCTGAATAATAAAAACCTACGAGTTCCAGTTTCGCCGACCCCGTCTTCTTCTTCCCACCACACTACTTTGAACCGTATTACACTGGTGCCGAAACCCGGGAAGAAGGAGACTGCCGCCGCCATGCAGAATCCGTCAGCATCGCCATTTGCGGAGATCATCCAATCACTCGCGGCTCTTCAAAGGGAACAACATCAAGCCCTGCTGAGCGTAAAGGACGAACATGAGCAGCGTTTTCGGATGCTGCTCCAAGGCCAGCAGGAAGACCGCGAGTTGTTCCGGAGCTGTTTAGACCGGGAGATTCCAGCCACCCCCTCTCAAGAGTCGGCCTCGGCCCCGCCTCTCACGCTGGGGAAGATGGGTCCACAGGACGAACCGGAGGCGTTCCTGGACCTGTTTGAAAGGTCGGCCGAGGCCCGGGGGTGGCCCAAAGGAGACTGGCCCCTGCGTCTCATCCCGCTGCTATCCGGTGAGTCGCAGATTGCAGCCCACCAACTGCCAGTCTCGAATCTCCTGGTCTATCAAGATCTACGACGCGCCATTCTTCAGCGGGTCGGCCGGACCCCTGAACAGCACCGGCAACGCTTCAGGTCCTTGACCCTAGAAGAATCCGGCCGGCCCTTCGTGATGGCGCAACAGCTCCGGGACTCCTGCCGCAGATGGCTGATGGCCGGGGGAAGCGACGTCGAGAAGGTTATCGACCAGGTGGTACTGGAGCAGTTTATTGGAAAGCTGCCCAAGAAGACTGCACAATGGGTCCAGTGCCACCGCCCGACGTCGCTGGACCAGGCCATCCAGCTGGCGGAAGACCACATGGTGGCGTGCTCCGGGGTCGGCGAGCCCCTACCGGCTGTCTCTCTCTCTCCCTCTCTGTCTCCATCCTCTCTCTCTTCCCCCTCTGCCAAACCTGTTCCCCTTCCCAGGTCTCGAAGGAGGTCTGGCGCCCAGACCAGCGCCGAGGTGGAGGTCCGGATGGTCAGGGGATACCACTTCCCACGGGAGGGCCGCTCCGAGGGGGATGCCTGCTGGGGATTCATCCACCCTGGCTCCGCTGGCGCCGCTCTCCCCACGTCAATCTCTAGGCCCACTTCCCGCCGCTGGGACAGCGGTAAAGCCTGGGCCGGCCTGTTGGCGCTGTGGGGACCCGGGTCACTTTATTGACCGGTGTCCAGTGATGGAGGTGGGGACGCTGCTTCGGGTCCCCGACGCGCCACGGGCCGCCCCCGATCAAGCTGGCCTGTACCAGATACCTGTGAGTATCAAGGGGGGTACTTATCAGGCTTTGGTGGATTCAGGGTGTAACCAAACCTCCATTCATCAAAGCCTGATTCAGTCTGGGGTATTGGATAAAAGCCGCATGGTTAAGGTTCGGTGTGTTCACGGGGTGGTGGTGAGTTATCCTTTAATGTCCGTGGCGATTCTATTTAGGGGACAAAAACATAGTGTAGAGGTAGCAGTTAACCCGCACCTCCGGCATCCGATAATTCTGGGAACGGATTGGCCAGGCTTCGGGAAGTTATTGGGGTTTTTATGCGCGGATGCCTCTTGGGGAAAGAAGCAGAAGGGGAAGACAGCGGTGGTTCAGGCGGGAGATGCTGTACCGGGGCCTCTGGGTATTGCTATAGGGGAAGAGAGCTCTCTAGAGAGATTTGTTCTCTCTGAGCGCGATGACTTTCCCCTAGAGCAGTCCCAGGATGAGACGCTAAAACACGCATTTGATAAGGTCCGTTCTATCGACGGTCAGGTACTCCAGCCGAATCAACCGCTCTCTTACCCCTATTTTTGCGTGATTAAAGACAGGTTGTATCGGGTGGCCCAAGACGCCCAGTCAAAAGAAGATACAACTCAGTTGTTAGTTCCTAAGAGCCGCGGGGAAATGCTTTTTCAGGCGGCTCATTGTAATCCAATGTCCGGACATTTAGGGCAAACGGCGACACTAAACCGTCTCATGGCCCGATTCTTTTGGCCGGGCATTCACGAGAATGTGCGCAGGTGGTGCGCGTCTTGTCGTGAATGTCAGTTGGTTAATCCACCGGCCAACCCAAAAGCACCTTTGTGCCCCCTTCCGCTGATGCAGGTCCCCTTCGAACGAATTGGCATGGACCTCATCGGGCCATTAGAACGGTCGGCACGAGGGCATCGTTTTGCGTTAGTCCTAGTGGATTACGCAACACGATACCCGGAAGCAGTCCCGCTTCGCAATATCTCGGCTAAGAGTGTGGCGAGCGCGCTGTTTTCATTAATCTCCCGGGTGGGGATCCCTAAGGAGATCCTCACCGATCAAGGCACGGCGTTTATGTCACGAACGGTTCGCGAACTTTATGAGTTACTGGGCATTAAATCGATTCGCACCAGCGTCTATCACCCACAAACGGACGGACTGGTGGAACGGTTTAATCGTACTTTAAAAGCCATGATTCGTAAGTTCGTTCAGGAAGACGCCAAAAATTGGGATAAATGGCTAGAACCCCTGTTGTTTGCTGTACGCGAGGTCCCCCAAGCCTCCACGGGGTTTTCCCCCTTCGAGCTTCTCTTCGGTCGTCAGCCCCGCGGGGTGTTAGACGTTCTGAGGGAGACTTGGGAGGACGGACCGTCCGCTAGTAAAAATGAAATTCAGTATGTCCTGGACTTGAGAACAAAACTCCACACATTGGGGCGGCTATCCTTGGAGAATTTGTTACAGGCCCAGGACAGACAAAGACAGCAGTATAATAGGGGGGCTAGACTCCGTCAATTCTCACCGGGAGATAAGGTACTTGTATTACTCCCCACGTCCAGCTCGAAATTACTCGCAAAGTGGCAAGGGCCCTTTGAGGTCACACGGCGGGTTGGTGATCTCAACTATGAGGTAATTCGAACAGATAGGGGCGGGGGACGTCAGATTTATCACCTCAACCTTCTTAAAAAATGGGTTGAGGCTGAAGCGGTGATGCTGGCGACGGTTGTGAGCGGAGAGGAGGATCTCGGGCCAGAAGCGAATATAAAACCTCAATCACTCGCTCTGGCTCCCGCTGGAGACCACCTCTCACCCTCCCAGCTCACTGACATTAAGAAGTTACAAGCAGAATTTGCAGATGTGTTCTCGCCCCTGCCTGGTCGAACGAATCTCATTCAGCACCACGTTGAGATGGATCCGGGGGTCGTTGTGCGTTGCCGCCCGTATCGTTTACCTGAACACAAAAAGAAAACAGTTCAGACCGAATTAGAGACAATGCTCGACATGGGGGTAATAGAAGAGTCCAACAGTGACTGGGCGAGCCCGATAGTTTTAGTGCCTAAACCTGACGGCTCGATTCGTTTCTGTGTGGACTATAGAAAGGTGAACGCGGTGTCTAAATTCGACGCTTATCCAATGCCGAGGATTGACGAATTGCTTGATCGGCTTGGTTCTGCTCGCTTTTACTCGACACTGGACTTAACGAAGGGGTATTGGCAGATCCCCTTATCTCCAATGTCCAAAGAAAAAACAGCTTTCACCACGCCGTTCGGATTACACCAGTTCGTCACGCTTCCTTTCGGTTTGTTCGGGGCACCTGCGACTTTTCAGCGTCTGATGGACAGAATTCTCCGGCCGCATGCGGCATATGCGGCTGCTTATCTGGATGACATTATCATCTAAGCAATGACTGGCAGCGGCATATGCAGTATTTGCGTGCTGTCCTAAAGACGCTGAGGAGGGCAGGGCTCACGGCCAACCCAATGAAGTGCGCAATTGGGCGGGTGGAGGTAAAGTATCTGGGCTTCCACTTAGGTCACGGACAGGTGCGTCCACAAATTGATAAGACAGCAGCCGTTGCAACCTGTCCGGGTCCTAAGACCAAGAAGGGGGTTAGACAGTTCCTGGGGCTAGCGGGATATTATAGGAGGTTTGTGCCTAATTGACCTTGCTAGCCCGCTGACTGATCTAACTAAAAAGGGGGCTCCAGATACGGTCCAGTGGACGGAACAGTGCCAGCAGGCTTTTACCCAAATAAAGGCTGCTCTGTGCGGTGGACCGTTTTTACATGCTCCTGACTTTTCTCTCCCTTTCATCCTACAGACGGACGCTTCGGACAGGGGTCTGGGCGCGGTACTGTCCCAGGAGGTGGAGGGAGAGGAACGGCCGGTGCTGTACATCAGTCGGAAGCTTTCTAAGAGAGAGACGATGTACAGCACCATTGAAAAGGAGTGTTTGGCCATCCGATGGGCTGTCCTCACCCTTCGCTACTATCTCCTGGGCCGGGAGTTCACCCTGTGTTCGGACCACGCGCCCCTTCAATGGCTCCACCGCATGAAAGATACCAACGCGCGGATCACCCGTTGGTATCTCGCTTTACAACCTTTTAAGTTTCAGGTGCTCCACAGGCCGGGGGCACAGATGGTGGTGGCCGACTTCCTCTCGGGGGGGGCGGCTGCAGGCCGGATGGCTCCCCGGCCTGAGTCGGGCGGTGGGGGTATGTGGTGAGGGGGGCGTGGTTCTCGCGGCGTCTGTAGGGAGAGACGAGTCAAGTAGGTGGGTAAGTGGGTCAAGTGCAGATGATGAACACCTGTGTCTGATTGCAGTGGTTGGCGTGGGGAGACCGATAAAAGCCACACAGTGGGAGAATGCGAGAGAGAGAGAAGGAACTGGAACTCGTGCGGGAGCTGTGTAATCCAGGAAGCTGAGACCTAACTGATCATCTTGAAAAGAACTTATTTTCTGTGGACTGAGTTGTGCCGTACTTGGTATGGTGAATGCGCTGTGCGCGCGCCTTTTATTTTGTTTCTTTGATTCTGAATAATAAAAACCTACGAGTTCCAGTTTCGCCGACCCCGTCTTCTTCTTCCCACCACACTACTTTGAACCGTATTACACGGACATAGTCTTCCAACAGCGGCCGCGAAGAGAGTGTGTTTCAAGTTGAACAGACACCTGTCACGTTAAAGAATAACTGCTACACCGATAGCTGTGTTTATGGACAGTTACATTCTCCTGCTGGACAATAACGCCGTGAATGATTAGTCTATGAAAAAAGAAGAGCCGGTCATGTAGGCTAATAAGAGCGAAGATCATGCTGACTGCTTGGATGTTAGGGGATAGCCTGATGCCTTTAGAAGTTTTACCTCCACCCAAAAGATTATCTTTTGGTGCCGTTTATGTTTGTCTGTTCATTAGTAAGATAACTCGAAAAGTACTGTACGGATTTGGATGACATTTTCGGACAACATGGGTATTAGGACAAGGAACAGATTTCTACATTTTTGTGGTGATCCGGAACACGGGACATTTGGAATTGCCTCGGTGACCTATTAGGCTACCTTGACAGAGGTTAGTGCTCTCCGAGTGCTTTTCTAGTTATTGAATATTTATCACCGCTGGTTGGATTATAACTTTGTGACATGAACAACGAAATGATGACATGGCATCGGCGATGATGTGAAGTTACAGAGGATAAAGTTACAGCTAGGAGCAGGGTGGATCAGGGGGCAGGTAAGCAAAGCTATTTAAAACATCGCCTGTTAAATAGCACAATGCTATCTGAATGGACCTCTGAGAGGAAGTTCCGCCCTGGCGGAACAGGTGTTTATATTGTGATAGCCTAGCCTCTAAATGTTTAATCTGTCACTGTTCTCCGGGTATTTTCTTTTCAACGCCAGTTCTACCATCTTCTTTCCCTGGCTTTGTGCCATCTCAAACAAAATATGTGTGAAGTCAGAAGGGTGAAATCGCAAATGTTAAAACTGTCCCGTGAGTATGCCGCGAAATCAGCTGTGTGTGTTCACCATGGCAACAGTAACTACACTGCGCAGCAACACGGTTATTTTTTGTTAGGTAAAACATAACAAGAATACAGTAATGGATGTTACTGTATTCTTGCTTTGTTTTATAGGGCTTTTTGCAGTTACTGTACAAACGACTACCATTTTTCTCCAAAACGAGACATTTGAGATAAGATGTTTTGTCACATAACAAAGGATGCCTTGAATGTCATGAAAATGATAATAACTCATTTTTGACCAAAAATGCAGTTACTGCCTTTTTGCTTTGTAGGGCAGTATATATTACAGTACATTGAGTAATATGTTACACAGAACTGTATGAAATATCTTCAATGTGCATGACTCTGTGTGTATGAGTGTGTCTGCAATACTGAATAACACATGCCACATTCATGAACTACGATCAGAGACACACATCTCTGATCAAACATTTCATGATCACAGAAACCCCAATTTTCACTTTAATCCTCTTCTTTTATTGACACAATAACGCACAGATACTTACAGGGAAGGCGTAGAGAAAGACTCCAAGGAAGAGAATAATGAAAAAGAGAATAAAGAAGCCCAGAATAAGCCACTTAAACCTCCTCCACACAATGAACCTAAACGTCTTATATGGGGACGAGAACCAAAAGAATGAGGTCTCAGGACGCCTGGAGAGAGAAACAGAACCCTATATTAGCAACCTTATATTAAATTCTATAATTCCCACCTTGAGAGGGGGACTAATAAAACGGCTAATAATAAAAGCTGTTTTTTGTTCTTCTTGTTGTTATATGGTAAGAGGAATGACTGTGATGGTTGTGCTTGACTTACCGTGGCTCTTCTAGATGAGGATTCATGTTGGGCTCATCTCTACCGTGTCCGGCAGGCCTCTCATCCTGCTCCTGCTCCGAAAGGATCTCCAGTGACATTTCCAACTTTCCCTGAATGACAAAGAAAGAGAGAGAGAGAGAGAGAGAGAGAGAGAGAGAGAGAGAGAGAGAGAGAGATAGTCCTTAAACTGGTAGTTGGGAATTATATAGTTCCCTTTCAAGGGAACTCGAGCTGCGTCAAACGCTGTGGGAACGCCCCTGCGTTGTGCGTCATGAAGCACGTATGGAATCAGCCCAATGGAGAGATGGAACGTCATAGGCGGGTGACGTCATCGACCAGGAAACTATAAAGCACCCCATAAACACAAGCGCAACAATTTATATATATATATATATATATATATATTAGTGCTGTCAAACGATTAAAATATTTAATCGCGATTAATCGCATTAATGCCATAGTTAACTCGCGATTAATCGCACATTTTTATCTATTCTAAATGTCCCTTGATTTCTATTTGTCTCATTATTTTTTCTAATTTTAATGCTCTTATCAACATGGAAAAGTGGATCAGCATTAAGTTTGTTCTTAGCTGTGGTATCCATGTGCTTCTGTCTGAAGTCATCCATTGTAGAGCTTAGATCGGGCCCAAAAAAATCAAGCCCGACCCGAGCCCGTGCGCATTGTGTCCGAGCCCGGCCCGACACATAAACTGTAATTATGAGCCCAAGCCCGATTTAAACCCGTCAATTTTTTTCATACGTGGGTCGTTATAACTGACGTTCTCAACTATTTTCTATGTTACTTTCTCCCGCCCGCAACATTTTTGTCCCGCTCCCGCCCGCAAATACACTCTTTTTTTTGTAGGCTACCTCCAAATACTTTCGCCTACGTGTCGCCACCATACACATCAGCATAAATGCTCCTGATAAATTATTTGTTATTAAAGCATTAACACACAAACCACTGTTATAACATAAAAGCAAGCAGGCTACTGAGTGCATGGTTTGGCATGACTGAATGCGCGCAAAGTGCGCTCCCTTAATAATTCCTAAAAAGCTGACATCAATTCATCGCAATCTCACACATCTGTTATTATCAGTGAAGCTGACTGCACAATGAATCTTTCATAATATATACACTTTGTTTGTTATAATTTGAGGATTTGCCAGCTTACAGAATTCAGCACTGAACAAAAAGTCTGTTTTGAGCGGTGAGGGGAGTCTATTTTAAATGCTTCTGATGCTTCTTCATATGTCTGTGATTGGCTACATCCCTCAACGCTGCAAACATGTTATAAAAAGAAACTCTGGCCTGTAAATCGTTTCTATTTTGTTTTAGTTGTTCTTGTTGCTTTTCTGCAACATATGAATAAAAATGTATTAGTTTTTATGTTTTATTCATAGATATTTCTAGTTTGCGGGAGTCCCGCGAATCGTTTTATTCTCCCGTATCCGCACACAGAGTGAGTGCATTACCGCTCGAGCCCGCCCTCGCACTCGGCCATCAAATCTAGTCCCGCGCCGCACTCTATTGCGTTGAGAGTGCACGTCTCTAGTTCGGCGTCTCGCGCTCGCGCCATCCACTCAAAACGTACCGTTAGCCTACTACTCTTTGGCCGGCGCGCAAGCCCAAACAAGTACGTGCGGCGTGCCTGTTGTTTTGTTTCCGTCTTGCTATCCGGTGTGGTGTTGTTTGCTAGGCCAAAAAGAGCGTTAATCTCGCGATAAAAAAATTGACGCCGTTAAAATGTGTTTGCGTTAACGCCGTTAATAACGCGTTTAACGCACAGCACTAATATATATATATTAAGAGAGATATGGCGAACGAACAGCAGTTTAGGAAGTGTGTCCCTCCCTGCTCGCGTTATTTTACGAGTGGGGATACACACGTTCTTTGTGTTGTTTGTTTGGGAGTGCAGCATGCCCAGTCAGCTCTCGAGGGAGCTGATTGTGAGCATTGCGAGCGTCTGCCATTAAGGACGCTCCGCTCCCGCCGGGCGCTCTTCGAGGAGAGCGGTTAGGTGCCCGCTCCCCGCGGTTCGGGTCCCGCTCTTGCCGAGGCAGAGCGACGACGCGTATCGTGGGGATCGCAGATGGATCTCTCAGCGGGGTTAGAGACGGGCTCTGCCTTATCTCTCCCTTCACCTGTGAGATCCAGTGCCTCAGTCCCGTGTTCGGAAGCACGCACTGCGGTTTCTTCCGCTCGGGCTGAGGCACCAGTTATAAATGAGGGAGATGTGGAGGATTCGCCACATTACACTCCCGAAAGTGATGAGCTAGTGGAGGTATTGACAAGAGCTGTAGAAAAACTCAGCATTGTATGGCCAGTGACTAGACAGGAGTCTGTTTCTAAATCAAAATTAGATGAGAGATTTTTGCCGTCACGAGTGCAACGTCCACGCCGGTGCTTGCCGTTTTTTCCCGATCTCCACACTGAGGTGTCGAAATCGTGGAAAAAAATGGTGTCATATAGAGTGTTTAGTGCCCAGACTTCAACATATTCTAATATTGTATGGTTATTCGGCTATGCCTCGCGTGGAAGAGCCGCTTGCGAGTTTTCTCTCCCTCGAGGCTGCGTCATCTGTTAAGGCACCGGCATTACCCACCAAGCCTCTTAGAAATATTTCGGTTTTTGTGGGTAAAGCGTATTCGGCGGCGGGTCAGGCTGCATCATGTCTGCTTACTATGTCTATTATGCAGGCATACCAGGCTGACCTGCTGAGGGACGTGAGTGAGAGTGAGGAGGTCAGTGCTGACGTGGTTCGCGAACTGCGTCAGGCTGCTGATTTATCCCTGCGCGCAACCAGAGAGTCGGCCAAGCTAGTGGGTCGATCTATGGCAGCTCTGGTGGCCGCAGAAAGACATCTGTGGTTAAATCAGACAAATATAAAAGAAAAAGAAAAAGCTTTCCTTTTAGACACTCCTCTCTCCCCCCGGGTTTATTTGGCGATGCTGTAAATTATGTCATCGATAAATTCCAGGAGAAGTAAAAGCAAACAACAGCTTTTAAGAAATTTCTCCCTTTAAAAATTCATGTCCCTGGGGCTGCTGAGCCCCGGCAGCCCTGGCCGTCTGCGAGCTCATCATATAGGGCGCTGAAGCAGAGTGTCGCGTCTCGTGCTCCCCCTGCTGGACAGTGGGCTCAGCCGCGGCACTCTCAGCCGAAATCTCCCAGTAATAGAACTGATCTGAGGACAGTTATATTAGCTAAGAAGGCTTCGGCTAAGAAGAAGTCCTGGCGCCACGGCGCGCAGGACACTGAGGGTGGTCCCCACCGAGGCGGAAAGGTGTTCACCTCTTTCTACGGTGCCCATTTTTCCTTGGTGCCCTCAGGGGCCCGTTCTGCCAACCCCGCCTTCATGCCGGGGCGCAGACGGTCCCAGCGAGCGATTTCCCGAGGGACGCTCGCTCCCTCTGAGGAGGGTTTCAGAGTGGTTAGACCAGTTGTTCCCTGCCGGTGTGCCGTTACAGGGCGCTGCGTTTGCTGCTCAAGTTACACCAGAGGCCAGCCTCGAGAGACTGGTACCCTTAGTAGAATTTCTGGCAGAGTGGAAAAGCCTTCCAAAAATATCTCATTGGGTCCTGCAGACAATAGAAAGGGATTATGCTATCCAATTCAGGTGTCGTCCACCAAGATTCAGAGGGGTTCTGCCTACAGTGGTGGGCCCCGAGCAGGCTCTGGTTATGGAACAAGAGGTGAAAGCACTCCTTCAAAAGGAGGCTATAGAACGGGTTCCTCCTCCCAGTGTGGAGTCAGGCTATTACAGCCGATATTTCATCGTTCCAAAATAGGATGGGGGGTTGCGTCCAATTTTAGACCTGCGCCTATTGAATCGCTCGGTAGGGAAGCCAAAATACAAGAGGCTCTCTATCAAGCAGATCGTGTCACAAATCAGATCCGAGGACTGGTCTGTCACGATAGATCTAAGGGACGCGTACTTCCACATTTCCATCCTTCCACAACACAGGAAGTTCCTGAGATTCGCCTTCGGGGGAGGGTGTACGAGCACAGGGTTCTTCCGTTTGGCCTAGCTTTATCTCCCCGCACTTTCACAAAATGCATGGACGCAGCACTAGTGCCCCTGAGGCTCCAGAGTGTTCGTGTCCTCAATTACATCAACGATTGGTTGATTTTAGCTCAGACAGAGCAGATGGCGGTTCGACATTGAGATGTCGTTCTCGTTCATATCAGGAAGTTGGGGTTGAGGCTGAACGCAAAGAAAAGTGTATTATCTCCTCAGAAGACCACTTTTCTGGGTGTCGTTTGGGTTTCGGTTTCGATGCAGGCGCGACTCGCTCCGACCCGCATCGTTTCGATTCTCTCAGCTGTGAAACAAGAAAAGCTAGGCCAGGTACTTACTGTAAAACAGTTTTAGAGACTGTCGGGTCTGATGGCAGCAGCATCCGACGTTATACCTTGCGGCCTATTGTCCATGAGATCGCTACAGTGGTGGCTCAGGACCAAGGGATTCTCCCCGAGGGAAAATCCGCTCCGCACGGTCAAAGTCACGCGGCGCTGCCTTCGTGCTCTGGTCATGTGGAAAGAAACTTGGTTCCTATTCAAAGGGCCTGTGTTGGGGGCTCTTTGTCGTCGCGTAACGCTAACGACGGATGCTTCCCTCACAGGGTGGGGGGCGGTCACGAGTGGTCGTCCAGCCCAAGGGCTGTCGCAGGACCATCATCTATCACGGCTTATAAATTGTCTAGAGATGTTGGCGGTGTTCCAGGCTCTGAAACACTTCCTAGCAGACCTGAGAGGTCATCATGTGTTAGTTCAGTCAGACAACACGTCGGTGGTCTCTTATATAAATCATCAGGGGGGCCTGCGGTTTCGCCGGCTTTACAAGTTGGCCCGTCAGATCCTCCTGTGGTCCCAAGGGAGGTTACTATTTCTCATGGCTCATGAACTCAGAGCTCATGAACTCTGGTCTCTCAACCGAGGTTGTTGAGACCATTCTTCACTCCAGAGCTCCATCCACGAGGAAGCTTTATGCCTTGAAGTGGAAACTCTTCACTTCTTGGTGTGGAGAGCACCTGCAGGACCCAGTTAACTGCCCAGTGGGTGCAGTGCTGGAATTCCTGCAGGAGCGCTTCTCCACAGGGCTATCCCCCTCCACACTAAAGGTGTATGTGGCGGCACTGGCTGCTTACCACGTCCCTTTCAGTGGAGTTTCTCTTGGGAGACACCCGCTTATAACTCGTTTCCTTCGTGGCACACCGAGGCTGAGGCCAGCAGTTCGTACGAGGGTGCCGGCCTGGGATCTGGCCATCGTATTAGAAGGTCTTTCCCTAGCTCCTCTTGAACCTATCGAAGAAGTTCCTGAGAAGTTTCTCACGTTTAAGACTATCTTTCTTCTTGCTATCTCCTCACTAAAGAGAATCGGAGATTTGCAGGCTCTTTCGGTTTCACCCTCGTGCCTGGAATTTTCGCCTGGCATGGTTAAGGCTTTTCTGCAACCTAGACCAGGTTACGTTCCCAAGGTCCCTACTAATGTTGTTAGACCTACAGTTCTGCAGGCCTTTTGTCCTCCTGCATTTCTGTCGTCTGACCAGGAGAAACTTAATTTACTCTGCCCTGTTAGGGCGTTAGAAGCCTACGTCCACAGAACTGCCCTGTGGAGGAAGTCAGAACAACTATTTGTGTGCTTTGGGCCACCAAAGAAGGGGTGTCCCGCGTCTAAACAGAGAATGAGCAAGTGGGTGGTCGAGGCTATCTCACTTGCCTATGAGTCGGCTGGTCAGCCTTCACCTTTGGCTGTACGAGCCCACTCTACCAGGAGTATGGCGGCTTCTAAAGCCTTACTGTCAGGAGTTTCCCTCAGTGACGTTTGTGATGCGGCTGGATGGTCTTCACCGCATACTTTCATTAAGTTCTACGACCTAGACTTAAGTTCTACCCCTGGGGCACAGGTGCTCTCGTCCTCTGTGCGCTAGTTCTCACATGGCGGTCACTTGGTCCTATGGCGACGTGGGTATTAGCGTTCCCACAGCGTTTGACGCAGCTCGAGTTCCCTTGAAAGGGAACGTCTCGGTTACGTATGTAACCCTAGTTCCCTGATAGGGAACGAGAAGCTGCGTCATTCCACCATACTCCCGGCATTCCTGCTAGCGCTTCCTTCAGGCCTATCAGAAGCTGTTGCGCTTGTGTTTATGGGGTGCTTTATAGTTTCCTGGTCGATGACGTCACCCGCCTATGACATTCCATCTCTCCATTGGGCTGATTCCATACGTGCTTCATGACGCACAACGCAGGGGCGTTCCCACAGCGTTTGACGCAGCGTTTCGTTCAATATCAGGGAACTAGGGTTACATACGTAACCGAGACGTTTTGTATTATATTATTCAATTAATCCAATATTTGGATTAATTGAACTTGTAGGATCATTAAAAAAAATATATCCCTTCCGTATCACCACTAACCTCTATTGTATTTACAAGAAAATTACTTTAGTGTTTATATTTTTAATCAATGCATTACAGTCTGATTTAATTATTCTTACAGGTGTACTGTATGTTGTATTGTGTCAAAAATACAACAACTGCATAAATAATTATGAGTGGGTTGAATTGATAGTCATTTTCTTTTTGATATGTGACATGTAAAATTTCTCAACACAATAAAAACCCTGGTTTGTGTGTAACTCTTACAGCAAGTATCTTCTTGTTTTCTCTGTCACACACGCAAGGCCACCAGCCTTTCATTGTCTTCTGCTCAAACAAAGACACCAGTCTGTCCTGGGACTGAGAGAGCATCTCAAGGCCACACTTCTCTGGAGACTTTGCTGGACTCAGCATATGGTTCAGGTCCATCTCCAAAGAGCCTTAGAAAGAGGGAGAGAAAAAATAAAGCACCACAATCCTAAAGTTCAATGATACACTAAAGCAGATGACTTTACCTAAGACTGCACAATAAATACAAGAAAAGAGAATGTCTGTGAATTTAACACAAGAGGAAAATATGAAAATGTATGTTATCTATGTAAAAGAACAGAACAGAACAGAAGCAAAAGTTAGCAAGCATTTGAATCTTTTTTCCCAATCATATCAAATAATATCAGTCGGACAAAGTGTTTGTCCTTCAGACTTTGCTGTTGGCAGTCTGTCTGTAATTTTCTTTGAGGTTTTCACATTGTGGTTAGATGCTAATTATTTTACAAATGTACATAGATCAGTGTATTTTATAGAGGTTTCTAAAGTGTCAGGTCATAACTTATTTCTCTTCTAGTTGTGCTGACATGTTGGAAATTAGGTTCAGCTGATAATAATAACATTAGCAGCCAAGATGTTATAGGACTTGTGTGGTCTGAATGTGTATTTGCGTTAAGGTTGTTAAGTGCATTTATGCTGATGGTCAATCTTCACAGTAATGTGGTGGGTAACCTCTCACAGGTTAAGGATGTTCAGGTTTTGGTTTAACCATCTCCCTATGCACTCATGTCCATATACACAGACGCATAGGTTAATGACAATAAACCACACACAGGGTCCTATCAGTGTGGTCCAGTCCCACAAAAAGTTTTTCATCTGTCATGTCAAGGCTGAAAAATATGCTTGAAAAACAGCTTTGTGGTGCTGTACAAGGTTAACACAACTGAATTTGCTGAGGGTGGCAAAGCTAAGGGAGGGAGTTGAGATGTGATCTGGCACAAGGGACGACTATTAGGTTTTGGTCTTACCAAGGAAATCGTCAAAGGAGAACTTGTCATTGTCCCAGATCTGGATAGTAAGTTTAGGAGGAAGTTTTGTTTCAACTTTATCCAGACTCCAAAAATGCTCCTGCAGAAAAAGGAACATGGTGGGATTCACAGAAGTACAATCAGAACTACTTGCTAATTTATCATTTTACTTGTGTAAGGATAACCGATCATTTCATTGTGTGTTACTGTAACCATGACAAGTGTAAATTATTTTCTGTTGTAATCGACATTATGTAGAAAATGCTGTCAAGAAGCCTACATTGTATTGAACCTGAAATGTTCCTTTAAGCAACCTGGACTAGTGACCAATATTAACATTTCAGCTGATAGCGTTGATAATTGTTTTCATGTTAATATATAAATTATTATCCTGAGTATATATATAATATATGTAAGGGTTTGAAATTAACTTTTTCACTCACTGGCCAATTTGGCTACTACATTTTTAAGTTACCGGCCATTCAAAACTTCTACTAGCCAAAAATAAACTAACCAGATTAACGTCTCAGGTTACGTATGTAACCCTGGTTCCCTGATAGGGAACGAGACGCTGCGTTTGAGACGCGGTGGGAACGCTCTGCGTGATTACGTCATGAAGCACGTGTAAAATCAGTCCAATGGAAGCCCACTACGACATAGGTGACGTCATAGACCAGGAAACTATAAAGCAGCCCTGAAATCAGACCGCGACAGCTTCTGAAAAACCTGAAGCAAGTCGATCAGGGCATGTAGGAAGTATGGCAGGTAAACGCTGCGTCTCGTTCCCTATCAGGGAACCAGGGTTACATATGTAACCTGAGACGTTCCCTTTCAAGGGAACCCGAGCTGCGTTTGAGACGCGGTGGGAACCCCATACCCACTACGCCATAGTGACAAATGCCCGTTCTGTGTGAAGTCCTGCGCACACTAAGAAGCAAACAACCTCGCCCCAGGAGTGGAGAGGTCAAGGTCATAAAACCTGACAAATGTAAGCGGAGAGGACCATCCTGCCGCATTACACACGTCAAGAAGGGAAACTCCCGAAATTAAGGCCATAGAGGCCGCCATACTCCGAGTAGAATGGGCCCGCAAAGCCATAGGTGAAGGCTGTCCGGCCGCTTCATAAGCCAATGAAATAGCCTTGACTATCCATTTACTCATCACCTGTTTAGATGCAGGGCATCCTCTCTTGAGTGACCCAAAACAAACAAATAATTGCTCAGATTTACGCCACAGAGCAGCTCTGTGAACGTAGGCATCTAAAGCCCAGACTGGACATAACAGGTTAAGCTGTTCCTGATCTGGGGTATTAAAGGGAGGAGGATGAAAGGCCTGCCGCACTATTGGGCCCCCAACATTTAGTGGGACCTTAGGAATATAACCCGGTCTAGGGTAGAGGAATGCTTTCACCATACCAGGTGCAAATTCCAGACATGAAGGAGCAACCGACAGAGCATGTAAATCACCCATTCTCTTGATAGACGAAATAGCAAGGAGAAATATAGTCTTTAGAGTGAGAAATTTTTCTGAAACCTCCTCGATGGGCTCGAAGGGAGCCAAGGCCAGACCCTCAAGTACAATGGCCAAATCCCAAGCCGGTGCTCTAGATTGCAGTGCAGGCCTGAGCCTCAATGTACCACGGAGAAAACAAATAATAAGAGGATCTCTCCCAAGAGAAGAAGCCCAGAGAGGGGTGATAAGCAGATATAGCCGTTACGAACACCTTTAAGGTGGAGGGAGATAATCCAGCAGAGAAACGGTCTTGAGGAAATCGAGAACTGTACCAACCGGGCAGTTAACAAGAGTTAAAAAACGTTGTCCACGCCATGTAGAGAACAGTTTCCATTTCAATGTACATAGTTTTCTCGTGGAAGGAGCTCTGGATTGAAGGACGGTCTCAACGACCTCAGTCGAGAGACCGGATTCTATGAGCTGGGCCCCCTCAGAGGCCAAGCCCACCGTTTCCACAACTCCTTTTAACCCTTTTCTATTATGTGCAGGACCCATAGAGAAATATTTGGCAGAAGTTTCCACACTGCCAGAAATTCCGATAAGGGAACCAGTCTCTCGAGACTGGCCTCTGGATTTGATTTACAATCATTTCGGCGCCCTGAAGCGGCGAACTGGCAGGGAACAACCGAACTGACCGTTCTACAACCCTCCTCAGAGGATTGCAAGGGGACGCTAACACCTCGGCGCCCTGAAGCAGCGAACCGGCAGGGAACAACCGAACTGGCAGCGCTGCGACCCTCCTCAGAGAGTCGCACCCCAGGTAGAACTCCCGGGAGCATTGATATCGGGGGCTTGACCAAAGATCTCCCATAGGAGCTCCACCACCTCGGGGTGAAGTCTCCATTCCCGGGGCCTCAGCCCCTGCCTCAACAGGATATCTGCTCTGATATACGAGATCGTCAGTGTGTTATCCGGACCCTCCGCCGAGGGACCACTCATGATCACTCCCGACTTGTGAGGGAAGCATCCGTCGATAGCATTATGCGTTGACAAGAAACCCCCAACACTGGGCCTGGGCGAGGAACCAAGGTTCTTCCACATGACCGAGGCACGTAGGCATAGCCGCGTGACCTTGATCATGCGAAAACGGATTTCCCCTCGGAGAATTTATCGCCCTGAAGCGGCGAACTGGCAGGGAACAACCGAACTGACCGTTCTACAACCCTCCTCGGAGAATTGCACGGGGACGCTGACACCTCGGCGCCCTGAAGCGGCGAACCGGCAGGGAACAACCGAACTGGCAGCGCTGCGACCCTCCTCAGAGAGTCGCACCCCAGTGGGCGCCGAGGAGAAACGATTTCTCAAAACCGTCCCTCCTTTTTCTTTCGGCAGGACTTCTTGTCTAAGCTTTATTAGAGATGGCGACAGTCCTCTTTTTATTTAGATCTTGCCTACCTCTAACTAGCTTAGTTCCTACGACCCTCCTCGGAGGATCATAGGAAAAAGCAGGCACCTCGGCACCCTGAAACGGCGAACCGGCAGGGAGACCGAACTGACTGCTCTACGACCCTCCTCGGAGGATCGTATGGGGACGCTGACACCTCGGTGCCCTGAACGGCGAACATGCAGGGAACAACCGAACTGGCAGCGCTGCGACCCTCCTCAGAGAGTCGCACCCCAGAGGGTGCCGAGGAGAAACGATTTCTCAAAACCGTCCAGAGGGGACCACCCTTAGAAGCCTGATAGCCTCGGCATCAGGTCTTCTTTTTTTGCACTCTATGTCAGTTTCAGGAACATAGATTGGTGAGGAAGAAACCTCTGGAATGCCACTGAAAGGTTTAGTTTTCTTGAAAGCGGAGCGTCCAGAAGAACAGACATTTTTATCTTTCTTTTTCTTTATATCAGAAAAACGTATACATATAAACACATATATATATATATATATATATATATATATATATATATATATATTCTCGAATATATTCTCGAATAGAGTCAATGCTGACATCCTCACATTCATCTATGTCCTTTAGTGTCCTAAATACTTTACCCACCAGTACTGCCTCATAAAATGTATTTATTATTAAAGATGGCTGGTGGGTAACGTCGGGGTTAAAAAATGATGACGTCGACTCGGGAGAGAGAAAGCTCGCAAGCGTCTCTATAATCAAAGGCACTGTCATACCATGATACTTAACACCCATAACAATACTCTAGTTAGACGTTTGGGTATTAAACACATAAAATAGAAACCGGTTCATTCCACGATCTCGACACCTCAGTGTGGAGATAGGGAAAAACCAGTAGTCCCCGACGAGGAGGCTGAGATACAGAGTTTTCCTGATTTTTTAGATATATTTCATCTAATAAACTCTTTTTATTGTCACTCTCATAATGTTCAGCTGTCCAGTAAATATTTAACTAGCAACAGCATTAGAAAAGCCTCCTTTTAAAAGCTCCTCTTTATTCAACAGAGTTATGAGCTGCCTATTTATTGAAAAATCAAACATCTGCCTTTTTCTTAATATTTTTATTTGTTTTGTTCGCAGCACACTGGATCTGCAGGTGAAAGCTGAGATAGGGCGGGGCCCGTCCAAACCCACGCTGTCAGATCCGTTTGCGAACCCCAAAATGCGAGTCGCCGCCATGTCTAGGCAACAGCTGGACCAGCGCGGGGAGCGCGAACCAAACCATTCTCCTCAAAGAACGATCGGCGGGAGCGGAGCATCTTCATAGATAGACTCATACAATGCTCACAATCAGCCCCCTCGAGGACTGACTGGGCATGCTCCACTCCCAAACAAGCAACACAAAGCTGATGTGTGTCCCCACCCGTAATATAACGAGGGCAGGGAACAACACACTGTCTATAATCTTGCTTGCTCGCCATAATAATGATATATATATTGGGCTTGACAGACAACAATAAATAGACAAGGACAGATATACAGAGAGCGCTTGCTGAAGGTACAGAAGCTGTCGCGGTCTGATTTCAGGGCTGCTTTATAATTTCCTGGTCTATGACGTCACATATGTCGTAGTGGGCTTCCATTGGACTGATTTTACACGTGCTTCATGACGTATGAAGCATGGTATGACATGGTATGACAAATATATATATATATATATATATATATATATATATATATATATATATATATATTTTATATATATATAAAATTAGTATTTTGCACATTCATTTCTTATACAAACAAAATCCTGTCATCCAGCCATCTCCTGCCTTCCTCTTTCATCCTCATCCTTTTCACCAAAAAAATAGGGTGTTGGAAAATAATGTATTTTCTGTTAACCAAATGGTTTTTAATCTTCGCTATTGCTTCAACGCAAATGACCAAGCGCACCGTTATTTTTAGCGTAGTTACTAATAGACTGACGTGCATGTTCAAGTAAGCTAGATATGCGCAGATTCTGCGCAAAACGCTGTATTTAATATATCATGATGACTCACGAGTTGAGTATTTGCGCTAAATCTGCGCAGATTTAGTTTACACAAACTTAAACAGCAAAGTGAGTAAATATAAGTAACATGCCAAATTGGCTAGTGATCCGACAGTATTACCAGCCACAGCTAATTTTTTTACCCGCATGTGGTGGGTTGGCGGGTGTTAATTTCAAACCCTGTATATATATATATATATATAGACAAATTATAGAATATGATAGATACTAAAATTCTATAATTTGTCTAAAAAAAATAAAAAAAATCAACCATTTTTAATACTACAAGTGAATTTAAGCATCAAAACTTTATCATGTACAGTAATTACTACATTTAACAGGAGTATTAGTCTTTTAAATATTAATGTGATGAGGGGGGCGTGGTTTTGCGGAGTCTGCAGCGAGAGAGTAAGGGAGGAGCCGAGCGGTAAGTAAGTGGGTTAAGTGCAAAATGACAAACACCTGTCTCTGATTGCAGTAATTGGCGTGGGGAGACCGCATATAAGCTGGCTGATGCAAGAGAGCGAGAGAGAGAAGGACTGGGGGACTCGTACGAACACTCACGACCTGCTGGCTGACAAAAGGACTGAGTTGCACGTCGGAAAGAGTTTTTGTGAATGGACTGAGTTTACACATCGGGAAGAGTTTGATAAAAGTGAACTGAGAGCTGAGTCCAGTGGGAAAGAGTGTCTTTGTATTGTGCTGTAGTTTTACTACGGTAAACGCGCATGTGGCGCACCTTTTCTTTGTTTTGTTTTTGTTATTAATAAATTGTACGAGTCCCCGTTACGCCGACCCTTGTCTTCTTTCATCCCACACAAAGAACCTTCGCAACAATTAACTTAATGGAGTGTTAGATAATGGAAAAGGTCATATAAATGTAGAAATGGGGAAAATGAGCATGCAAAATTAAATATCCAAATTTGAGATACCAATCAATTAAAGCATCAGTAATATCGACAGATAACTGTGGAAGCTTGTTTCCGCCACGGAATAAAACTATTTAAAAGATAATTGCAACTTTTTCTCTCACAATGACTTTTTTCTCAGAATAGTGAGATATAAACTCGCAATTGCGAGTTATAAAGTCAGAATTGCGAGATATGAACTAAAAAGTTTATATCTCTTAATGCTGACTTTATAACAAGTGCCTCACTTGTGAGATAAGACCCAACAACCTTTTAGTTACCAGCCCTAGAAATGACCTACACCACCTCTAGAAGAAACAGAGAAGCAGAAATAAACTGACAGACCAAGACAACGACTGAGAAAGACAGAGTGAGGAAATGATCGCGTGAATGTGCGAAGCAGAATTAGAAAGAGGGTGAGAGACAGAGCGAGAGTGAGAGCAACCGTGAGCGACAGAAACGTCCCAGTCAGAAAACAGTGTTAGCGACTCCCACTACAACCCTGATTCTGCACCCCACCGCCAGACAGGATTCCAACTGCGTGACAGCATTCCTACTGTACTGTACCCGTGATGGATGTGTGGACAAACACATGGAGGATAATGAACTCCCACTTCACAGAGCTGAACTGCTGCCGTTCATCGGTAAATAGGCCCCGTCGGTTTGCACATCCTGCCTGACAACTGCACACAACTCCATCAAAACAAACACTGCAAATATGGAATCACTTCCAATTATCACTGAGAGCCGTGTTTCATACAAGAGAATCTGTTTCACCATGTATCCGCTCTATTGTGTGTTGCTTCCAACAAAGCTCAGCCAAAGCGGATCTATCGTTTGACAGCTGTTGCGGGCTGCCCTCAGTTTAATGGGTGGAACCGCTATCTTCAATCTTACTATAACTGATCTCTTGCCTGCCAAAACCTCACTTTAAGTGCCTTGTCCATCACAGCTGTTTTCCCTGAGCTGGCTAGTCTGAAGGCTGGACTGTCTTGCTGTTACAAGATGTTCATGTACCACGTTTGGTCAGTGGAAGCATGCCAGATGCAGCCAGCAACATTTCTGGGTTTGAAACATTGCATTAAACACCTGCCAACAGCAGTGATATCCTTCAAAATGTGGGCGTTAGACAAAACCTCTGCAAATCACGCAGGGTGACCTGCGGATCACCTTTTCAGATTCAATCAAGGCAGAAGATTTTTGGATATAAATCCTGACAGGGTTTGAGTTTCTCTTTCATTTGTTTCTCACTTGTTTTTTGTTTCCACTAAGCCTAGATCACACCTCACCTTCTTATCAATGGTGCAGAGCTGTTCTGCAGGTAAATAGTGGAAGGGGTAGAGGAACCGCCAATTAAAGTTGCCTTCACCTCCCAGAGATCGATAGTGCACGTCTGTTTTCTGCTTGTTCTCTTCGTGGCCGTGCATCCAGCTAGGATTGAAAAAATAACATTCGCAATTACCCGACACATCATTTCCAACACATTAGAAGACAATGCAGCTTAGCTGTAATTGACCTACAGCTAGGGTCTATGGTTGCCTTGCAACTGTGTGTTTGTAGCTACTGATCGATAATTTTTGCATGCCCTTGTTACTATTGGTCACAGTGGCAACAGACAAGCAACAGGCCCCTGACATGGGAAACAATAACAACTTAATCTAACCAGAGCTCATATACACAAACCCAACAACCCATTTATGACACCCAGATGTACCCTTTCACATAAATGTCACTCATCTTCTCCCCAGTAACACTGACATCATCCAAGATAACATCTCTTGTGTTCCATATAATACAGCGCAGGAAGAACCTATGGGAGCAGAAAACATGTAATGCTGATATGTTATGCTTCTGGATGTGTTTCGAGGCAAAATGATAGATATTAAACAAAAGCAATGCGTTTACTTTTTAGCTTTGCGTGGTGTGATGTTAAATGGAGGTCCTGGTGGACCTAAAGATTTAGGGAACAGGTCCACCCACATGTGTAACCGACCCTGTGTGTTGGAAAATAAAATAACTCCTTGAAGACTGACAGGGCAACACGTAAAAAACATGAAAAATAATAATAATAATAATAATAATAAAATAATAATTACATCAATATAAAATAAAAATATAAAATCATAAATGTAAATAATATGTTTTAATATATTATTTAATATATAGTATTTTTTTTGTAATAAGAATACTGTTACCTGTTCTATATCTGGCTGCAGTGGACTGTAGATTGGTCGAGTCTCTACGTGTTCTGGCACCAGACCCTGCCTTCTCAACACCAACAGAGCTAGACGCTCCAACACTGGTCCCAAGTTAGGGTTTAGAGGTTTCCCTTCATCTGAGGGCCAAATGTAGTCAACCATAAGGTCATTGTAGATTATATTCACATTGACGCAGAAGGTCCCAAAAAAATGTTTAGCTTAAAATTGTTTAAGATATAAGGAAGATTCATCATAATGTTATTTTCCATAAAAACCATGAAATGGAACCACTATTTAACCTTTGATTTGATATGAAGAACACTTGGGCATTGGGTTTTATGAAGTCATAACCTAGAGCAGAAAAGAGCCAACATTCATGAAGCATTCCACTTAAATAGTCGGAAATGTTTATCTTTCCCCTTTTCTCAGATGATGCGTTGATTTCATTGCTGTTGATCTAATAAGAGAGTTTCCCCTTTCAAAAAGCAAAAAGAGAGAGTGAGAGAAGAAAAAAATAAACGTCCACTGTTGAGTTTATGGTTTGAAACCCTGTGTCATGTCCCTGAGGGAAACATGGTCGGAGTGTGGAGAAAAGAGGAAAAAGACTGAAGTGGAGGAAGATAATTTCTGCCATGAAGTTGGATGCCCGAAACGGCCACCTGATAATTGCTTTGACGAGCGGGTTGCCGCAGTTACGTGGGCCAAACAAAAAGATGTAGTATTCTTCCGCGGCGAGACACGGGAGCAGGAGGCTGAGAAGCTCACCACAGTGTTGACCTTGGCTGAACATGCCTATATGCTAGTTCCCCATAAATCTGAAGCCGGCCTCATCCCAAAGCATCATGGAAGGGAAAATGACTGGAGAGCTTGGCTTTCTGTTGGCCCTGTGTGACATCTGACTGGTAGAAAGACGGCCATGGGACTTAAAGGGCTTAGAGGTCAAACCAGAAGTGTTGGGAGGATCTGATCAACATAATACACACCTAATGGTGAACTATCACTAGGTAGCATTGTCATCCCAGGGGCACACTTTAAAACAGGAGGGGACGTCAGGTTGCTGTGGCAAGGAGTGATATATTTGCTGTGAATGAATGACTATGTCATAGGTGCTGTATGTTTACACAAGTCCTTCGTCTTTACAATATCACACTTGTTTTTCTTCACACAGAGGAACAACTCATTCTTTCCGCTCATAGCGCCCGAGCAGGAACAGCCAAGCGGCCTCCCCGACAGCTCTGTGATCCCACACACACAGATATGATGTATGGCACAAGCCGAGACATATATCGTTATTCTTTTTCTGTCAGTGTTTTCACAGAACCGCAGCCGATCTCGTGCTCGGCTCACTTTTTTTAATGACGGAAGATGTGATGGAGTCAGGCTGCTGCTTTGATTAGCTCTTAGTCGTGACTAATGCTTTCAGCAGCTCCAAAGAAAAGACTTCCACTTTCTTTCGGCGGGTTTCATAGTTCGTGATGCCCGTGTTTATTCGTACGTACACATTCATGTGCATTGCTGCGCACAATTCTCCAAGAAGCCGCTCTTTGGGAATGGCAATTGCAGAATTAACGATCAAATATCATGAACATTAAATTCACTAGTAGGAAACTAGGTCTACTTGGAGTGTGTGTTTAGGACACTGACCAAGGTCTGCGATGGTGTACTCCTGTCCTCTGAAATAGACTCTATCCTGCTTGTAGACAGGCAGTTTGTAGTTTCGCCTCTCGCACAGACGATGAAGTAACTGGGATGGTTTTAGCTGATCTCGCCACTGGTTAACTCCCGAACTAGAGTCGGTACAGAAATATAAAGAGTTAATTTATAATCCAAAACCAAGGGTGAATCTGAGCAGAATGCATTATCACAGTTGTTATGACAGCTAACAGTATTTTTTTACATATAGGAGATGATTACTCTGGTAACAAAAAAACCTAAGGTGGTTAGCTGGTCTCCTAGCCAGGCCAAGCTTTTTAGGCTGGTATGTTTTTGCTGAACACCCCATAAAACAAGCTATTCTGAAACAGCATGGCTCTGCAAAATGGAAAATACATGTTACATATTTAAATATTTAAATGAAAATAATAAAAAATACTTAAGTACATAAAATAAGAAATAAAGTAAAACAAAGTATGCAGTTCTTATAATTAATATAAATAAATAAAGATTAAAAATATAAATAAATAAAAATATGTTATTTGGGGAAAAAGAATATGAGACTGTGTAACCTGAATAAGTCAAAAACAAGATTGCCCAAGCAGGATCACAACATGATACAGGATTCAACTCAATTTAAAAAATAAAATAATAATAATAAAAAGGTGGTTTGCTGGTCTTCGCAGGTAGACAGCTTGGGGAAACTGGTTTCAACTTGTTTAGCTGGTGGTCCAGGATGACAGACTATTCTTAACAGCTTGGCCAGGCTAGAAGACCAGCTATTCATCTTAGACTGGTTTAAGCAGTTTTTACAGCAGAGTCAGAGAAGATGAAAGTCAGGATCAGAATATGACTGAATCCGATGGGATTCAAAGGTCATGAATAGGTCATGACTCCAACATGGCTTAAACATTAACTACCTGTTCTTTACAGTTTTTATAATGACTACTAATAACTGTGAGGTGAAAGGAAATAGGATGAGAGACAGAGGGATTTCTTACAGACAGTAGGACTGTGGCAGCCCGCAGCGAGCACCATGGCGCGACAAGAAGCGATTCTCCAAATCAATGACGGTCTCTCCGATTTTCTCATCTTTAGTGACCATGTCATAATCATACAGCATGATCTTTAGGTCCTTCTCAAGAGGCAGAGAACACGTCAGCTCAAACATCCTAAATGAGAAGCAAAATACACACATTTCAATCTTTGAATAATTCCTTTTGTCAGAAATGATTTTGCTTAAAAATTCTCCAAGGTAATCATCCACATGCTTCATATTCTGTCTCTGTATCATTTATCCACCATATCACTCTCCTTCTTGTACGTATCCGACATCAAGACTAAAATTAGGGCGGTCATCATTATTATGAGTGTGGCGACCCCTGCTGGTATAATCAATCCTTGCCATGACGTGTTTCTATATGTGTGTGCGAGAATCTGTTCAAAGAGACAGAAAGAAAGAGAGAGAGAGAGAGAGAGAGAAAAGAGAGATACTCACTTTCCAAAGACGGGGTCCAAAGTACAGGGTATGTAATTGTCGTGGTCATCGATTGATTTCTTGCCAAGTGTGATCTTAACATAGGGGTCACACTAAGAAAGAACAAGAAGTGCTTGTTAGTATGTGTTAACATAGCCACACACTCACACATATATACTATAAGCAACAATATCCAAAACAGCACGCCCTCTTTTTGTACTTAAAACAGCCGCTGTTTGCTCTCGTGGTGGAAAAAAGCATCAAATCTCTGTGATCAGTGCGTGTTTAAAGGCAGAGAGTACATGTGTGAAATGTTCCATATCATAACTCCTGGCCTGAGTAGGTGATGAAAGGACGTCATCTTAGCATATTCGCAACTAATGAAGGGAAAGCCCATCTGACTCAGGGCCAGCGGTGGTGGCGTGTTGGCCAGGTCTCGGGCAGCGATTGAGAGTTTATGGTTGTGGGTAAAAGGGTGGCTCCATGTTTTCATAAAGACATTTCTCGGCTCTCTTATGACTCTGGCACTGCAGAGGCTTCGCAAAGGGCTCGTCTGGCTGACAAAAAAACTACAAAGATTTGTGAATGCATCTACTGAAAATACAAGGGCTGTTGTAACAAACTCTCCCAACCCTGATCCGTATACAAGTACACTGAAAGGCAAACGGCTAGTTAGCATGTTCCTTTCCTTTTTCATGTATTTTGGTTGTGTCATACCTACCTTGCCATTGGTATCTTTGGGCTGTAAGCCATAGGCCTGGATGATGTAGACGCGTACCAGACACTCCTCTATTCCGTTCGGGGGGAGCTTGGAGAACCGGCGTGGGGGTACAGACATCGAGGGATCGTCAGGCAATGGATAGATCTTAAATGAACCCTGAAGGAGGACGGGACAGGAGTCAGTGTAACTCATGGTGCAATTTAGTTTTACTTTTTTCTGGAGACCTGCTGTCTGGGGCCTCCAGACAGACCTCAAATTACACTTTAATCCCTCAAATTTAGTTCCCTCAAATCCGACTAGAACTAAACCAGTTGTAATCCAAATAAACCATGAAAAAGCATCTACACTCTTCAAATTAGAGGTTCCCATTAGAATCAAAATGAGTTTTAAAGCCAGATGCCATAGGAGAGTCTTTTTAAAGGTGCACCAAAAAATGAAAAGCATTTAATAAAAAAAATAAAAAAAATACAAAACCAAACGTTTCTACCCCATATTATTGTCATTCTTTTTGTTGGCTCTTGCATGTCATATGACCGATCGTACTTCAAATGAGATTTGAGAGTAATATGTGTTGTATTGTTAACTAAAACTTTTAAACAAAAACAAAAACATAATATGTTTTCAAAAACAAAAAACAAAACTATTAATTGAAATGGAGCTTAAATAAAATATAAATATTGCATGGAAAAAAATGAAAAAATTCAAATAAACCAAATAACAGTAAATATATATAAACTGGACTTACTATAATAATATATAAATATTACTAAAACATCTCTAGTCTGAAATTATATAAAACATGACCAATTGTTTTCCACAGAAGACATGACATGTTGACAAAATAAAAAAATTTGTGTGAATTAATTTTTTTACAAATGTTTTTTTTTTTTAGAAATTATAATTAAGTTCCAAAAAAAACCAACCTTTTATTCTTTAGTTCTTCAGAAACTATCAATGTACTGATGCTAAAGAACCCAGAAACCAGTACCTGTACAAGATAAAATGGTTCTTTATAAGAGGGTTAAGGTTAGGGTTACCTATAGGTCCTGCAAAGAACAATTGAAGAACCTCTGTATTTAAGAAGCAGTGTCTGTAAAAAAGGCAAGGAGACACATTTTGGGAGTTCATAGTTCACCAAAAGAATGGCACGAGACTCTCTGTAGCAGAACGGTCGAAATGAAAAAATTATTCAAAGGTAAATTTGACAAAGAACAAACTGAACCTGCCAGATGCAAGTATGTGATCTGTTAAATAGAAGGCCTGATTCAATTATCTTTATTAGCTCAGCTAATAAGCATCAACACCCATCCCTTGCTTCATCTGGCGACGCCTGAATGTTTTCCCTCTTGAAGACTGAATGAGAGCACATGTGGTATCAGACAGCTGATAGTTATAACTGAGATGTTATAATTACCCTACCTTGAACTCTCCAACAACAGAAGGGTCTTCACTCTCATTCTGGGTTCTTCCACGGTAAAGTTTAAACGTTTGACAGAAATCAGCAAACTTTTCAAAGCCTTCCGTTTTCTCCAGTTCTCTGTCATATACCTGAGAAAGGAAGCATAGGAGAATGTGTATTTTGTGATATATGATTTGCATGCAGATCTAGCTCTTTAAAAATGAGCTTCAATCAACTCAAAGGGCTGAAAGGACACATGCTATATACAAGACATCCATTGTTTGTCTTGCCAAAGCAGTTTTCTTTAAGAAGCTTGGACTCTGAGATCTTTAATTGTGGGTTTAACATTTCAGGCACAAGTCAAACTACCTCAAATGCACCATTAATGCAAAAAGATTTGGAAATTCCTTATTATGAGAATGTTTAAAACTTCAATAAAATGCGCAAAAACGATTTGTACCCAAGGAAAATATGCTTTGCCGTGACATTACACAACTTTTAACTAGCGGCGCACAACTCTCCAACCAAACGGCCACCCAGGAGACAACTTAGTGACAAAAGTATGAAGGAATCCTCGTAAGCGAGTCGATCTGTTTTTCTAGTTGACTCACTCAGGCCCGATCCCTGAACGTGTGACACGACACACATCACATGAAACCCTCTCCCAGTCTCTTTTGCTCTTTCCCTGCCTCCAGTCTGTCCCTCAGGCACCATAAGCCCAAAATAACAGCTCATCTCAGCAGTTTTAGGGAAAGTGATTTTGTCTGCCGCTCCTCCCGGTGCGTGGGACACTCTCACACGGTGGCAGCCAATAACTGGGCCTGTTCCCCGCAGGTAGCCCTGAGACCCGAGGCCCCTGCCAGATGACTAACGGACACGTTATAGATTGAAAGGTTGGAAAGAATGGCTAAGGAAAGTAGAGAGAGAACGTGGTGACAGGGGAGATCGCTGACAAACCGGCCAGAGATCGAGGGATGATAGGGAGGTGTGGGCTGGGGGGAAAACAGCTCGATGACGTCAGTAATGGAGCCCTTGTCTGCACTTGGCTATCCCCCTGCGGCAACCCCGACATGAATTCATCGGAAAAGTTGGGAATCTGGCAGCCACTGGCTCTATTATAAATGGATAAGCTTGTGGGAAGTGGGCTGGAGTGTATGGAGTTGGGGTGGGTGAGCATTTGAAAGTAGGCATATTCACTCCCTAGGGAGACCGCAGGGCTTTGAAGTTTGGCTGTGTGTGGAGCTGATGTTTCCGCAACCTCGGATTCTGGCATCCTTATGTTGGTATTGCTTGGGCACTGATAATGTCACTATATAGTTATGATAAACTTTTGCTGTTAATCTCCATGTACAGATTTCATACCGCTGGGATCATGTTAGACGTGCCAGTGGGAAGACATGAGCATGAATAAACAATGACAAAATGTTCATTTTTGAGTGAATTATTCCTTCAAGTTCCACAAAGAACTTTTTATTTCTCTAGCTCTGTAGGAAACCATGAACTGGTTCTTCAAGAGGATAGTTCCTCCCATATTGAAAGTTACTCATGTTACTGTTATATTATATATATATATATATATATATATTTTTTTTTAAGGGCTATATAAGTCTTTTATATAAGGCTTTTTCCATTCTAAACCCTGGGTAAATATAATCCTGGGTTACTTTGTTTTTTACGTCTCACACTCATACCTTATCCAGGGTTAAAAAAGAATCCTGTGTTAACGTTCTTATCTGAATATTTGCAGTGTCAGAGTCATTGATTGGAAGAACACAATAGCCTAAGTGACCTGTTTAAATAAAGGCTCTAGCATTGTGTATCCTTGTATTATATATTGCCCTGTGCCCTGTATATATTGACCTATATCAAGTTTTCCCGAATTAGACTTTTTGGACTATAGAATTAAGAATAAAACATGTTTCCCCTTCAAATATTGAAACAACACAACAACACAGTGTTTCTGTGACTAATATTATCCAAAGCATGTGAATATGAGGCCTGCAATTTGGCATGCAATCACAGTTTCTAGATGTGACATTCTAACATAGCATTGTTTTACACTGCACAAGTTTGGCACCACAGAGTGGGTTATCACTGCAAAAGTGTTGCTCAACCGGCTTCGGAGTTTCGCAACCCCAGGTCAAAAGCAGTGCTAACCCTGCTTCCTAATTACAAGTGTGAAACGTTCTGGGTTAAAAGCAGAGTTTAGAACACCTATACCCCAGGGTTAAGTGCAGTGTGAAAAGCCTTTTAATGTTTTTGGGGGGTCTAATGTTGTTTTGGGTCCCATTGACTTTCATTGTATGAACAAAAATCTTATTTTGTGTTCTGCAGAAGTATGAAAGAAAGTCAGTCATATGCATTTAGAAAAACATGAGGGACAACATTACTGTGATGCCTTACCTGCAGTGTATCAAAGCCCTTCTCCATATAACTTCCACACTTGTTCCTCTCACCTGTGGAGGCATAAAACTTGCTCCACCAGTCCATAAATTCATCCTGCTGTAGACACAGAGGAAGAAAATAAGAGAACAGGAAGCTTGAAGCATTAAAAGCAAGGAAGGTATATGCATTTCTGACCCCACATCCCTCATGCAATGGACCCTTGCTTAATTAAATCAGTAATTTCATGAATAGGAACGTCTAGTCTGAAAACAATGAAGGCCTTAACTTACCCACTGCCCCATCTAAATCATGTCCGACAAATTCAACATAAACAATAAGAAAAGGTTAGAAAAAGTGAAGAAAGAAAAAGAGTCAAGAGAAAATACCCTCAAATGTCAAAACATTTTAAGCAGAAACATGCATGAGTGACAGTGACACCATCCACAGACCAAACGACCAGTGGAAACAGCCCTTCCCATAACTTAATCTTTTCCATAAGTGACTGATAAATCATTCCTCTGCTGTAATGCTGGTAATTGTAAGCATATCAAATGAAACTAGAAAGAAAGCTTTCATATTGTAATTTTTCTGGTACTTTCACGGGTATGAATCAGGAGCGCTGATACTGCAAGTCTCGCCAACGCTCACTCATTCCACGTGGAAAGTGTGGGAAATTTTTCAAAAAGGTTAAATCAGGCAGTTCCCACCTCAGCCTGCACCACATTCCCATCCAACCAAAAGACAAAACAGTGTTGTTAATGAGGACAACACCCTCCACGAGTGACACTGCCTCAAAACAAGACACAAAAGTGTAGTCAGTGCCATGGAATGTGTGTGTACTCGTGTCAAAGTGTGTCATATAGGCTACCCCTCCTGTACATGATTATGTGTGACAAACTCTGAATGAAATATCTTTCATAAATACAGTTTGTTTTTAATCATTCATAGTCTGCTAAAATAAAAAGGTAATAAATGGGAAGAAATAAAAAACTTTGTTCAAAAGTTTGGGGTCTGTATTGTTTTTTTATATTTTTGAAAAAAGTATATTATGCTCACCAAGGCTCCATTTATTTGATCAAAAACAGTATAAACAATAATATTTTCATATGTATAAAAAATATATTCTAAAACTAAAATAACTGTTTTATATTTCAATATATTTTAAACTTAATTAATTCCTGTGATGGCAAAGCTGAATTTTCAGCATCATTACTCCAGTCTTCACATGATCTTTCAGAAATCCTTATAATATGCATATTTGGTGCTCAAGAAACATTTCTTATTATTATCATCAATGTTGAAAACAGTTGTGCTGCACAATATTTTTGTGGAAATCATGATACTTTAATTTCAGGATTTTTTTTTTTTTATGTTGTTGATGATGAACAAAAAAACTCTATTTAAAATAGAAACATTCAGTAACATTATAAATACAAAGTGTTGTCATGAATCTCTAGATGGCACAGACTTATTAGTCCTTAACTCATTCTGCTTGCAATCACTCTATAGGACACCGCTGATTGGTTCCTGATGTATCAGTAGCCAATGAGCTTGCTGCTCAACCTTCAAATTCGTGGTCAGCATTGGCGCGCTTACAGAAACCCTCCACCTTCCCCAGCTCCACTTGTATAGATCTGCTAAGGCCAATTCATCAACGCTATATTGTACAGCAGTAGCATGGCTTACTTGCTCACAGCAAGTAGCAACTCCCGTGCTTTCTTTGCAGCAGCAGCAATAACCAACAGCAGCAGCAGCGTAGCAGATCTATTCCGCCAAGACCAAACATATCAATATTGTCATATTCATTACCATGCCAAACAATCAGAGTCATTATGACAGAAATGCCTTTAAGCCTTTACTGACATGTTTAATCAACTTAACATGTCCTTGCTGACCCCAAACTCTTAAATCATAGTGTATTTTGCTCTTAATAACTTAGAAGATGCTAATAAAGCTATAGTATTGCAAATAAACAATCCTATGAAAAACAATCCAGTAATAATTATTTCCGGGGAGATTGTAAGATGAGAAGTGTCACAAAACAAAGCTCCAGAATTGCTCAGAAAATGTGAGACTTATAAAACAATTACAGATTTTTTTTTGTTTGTTTTGTTTACAAAAGAGATTTGTGTACCACATATGTGTAACCTGAAGTCAGAACAGGTTAAATGACTATGCCGTGTTTGGATAAATTAGTCACAAAAAAAAAAATAGTAAGTCCAATCATTTACAAAAGACACAGTAGTCAAAATAGGCTGAAGGGCTGTAACCTGAGGCTGTAACCTGAAAGCTCAAAAGAATGTAAATGTATGCAATAATTTCAAGTCAACATAACAAAGGAGAGAAATGAATGACTGAACAACATTGGTTATCCACAGAGAGAATGAGAGATTAGATCGTCAGAGAGATGAGCAGGAAGGTGAAGGTAACATGAAGGGAACGTTTTTTGGGGGGAAGTGTCCCCTGGTTCCTACCGTCTACCCAGAGGCGGCACACGGGGTCAATGGGACTGGGTGTGCGGTAAGTATCTGCAGTGTATTGTGAAGCTGCCTTCAGAATCACTTAAGCTGAGTTGGCCTGGCTGTGTGGCAGTCTAACAGCCCTGAATGGTGCTTTTCATAGTACTGCCACATCTCTTTTTGTCTGACAGAGCTATTAAAGCGGAGCCTAAGGACGCCGTGACAGCCATGTTTCCATCCGAGTTACTGTGTGTGCGTCTTAGGTGTTTGTGCGCAAGTTTGTGTTAATCGAATTGCATGTGACCAAGGAAATAATGTTCCATTTTGCCTCTGAAATGATGTGTAATGAGTGTGTGTGCATGTGCATCTGGTCACCCAGACACTTCGAGTCCACCAGATGTATGTGTTTAGTTATTCTATACTCTACCCAAAGTTTTTAGGGCTTAGGGGTATTATTAAAATAAGTACTGCTCCATATAAACCTGGGTGTATATGTGCGTGCATGCTCGCAAAAATGGAAACGCACTGTCAAAAGAGATGTTATACAGATGAAAAGATAATGTTAAGTGTATGATATGATTTCAGACATTAGGAACTTCAAAATTTATGAAACTGAGAGTATTTATATTGGTTGCTATGTCCTATGGTGGATTGGTACCTGAAACAGGGTGGTCGGAAAGGCAGAGGGAAAACAGGGAACTTCACTGCTCCTCCAAAAATGTATTCATGCAAAACCTGTTAAAATGGTTGCAAACATTCTCAATTCCTGAGGTAAAAGTTAACGCAGAGCAATGGTCATGTTAGCTTTGTGTCTAAAAATGCTTGTGTGCACTAGTGGTGAAAAATAACCAAATAAAGTTGGTAATAATTGAGCACTGAACAGACGTTTAAACACACAGTACAGACATTCCATGTGTTTTGATTGACGGCTCATTCAGAAATATAAACAGTATCCAAAACCTGTAGGTCCTAAAGCAGGTAAAGTTAATTCCACAACTTAACAATTCTGTTTTTCATGAATGCTGTGATGGAGTGCAGTAGAGGCTGTATATTCATATAGCGTACATACTATACAGTATACATTCTGAAAAGTACAGTACACTTCTGTACTGTTCTGCCTAGTGGAGTATATAGCCACACTGTTTACTAGCAAAACTTCACTAGTCTGTCTAGGCTACATTCACAAAGTCATTGTTTGAGGATGTCTGTCGTACTAGTATTTACATGCGTTTACTTTCCTACAATATAGAAGGCAAAAAACAGTGTGTGAAAAGAGAGTTATGTCCATATTAATAAAACAGTAGGCAAAAAGTACCTGGATGACCTACTACTTCCGATGAGTAAGGTAAGGTGACATAAATGACGTAACTGGCGTTGCACTGACCGAAGGTGGTTCAGTGATATACCCTCCGCGTGCCATAAGGTTGAGTTACCACATGAAAAAAGAAATGAAAAAATCCTGAAAAAGTTCCTGAAAAAGGGTGAAAGTTCTGTTCCAAAATGCAGTTGTCACTCTCACTAATAACCATCAGGCACTTATACACACATGCACAATTCCTATTCTTTGCCTTTCACCTCTGGCAGTTGCATAAACATAGCTACTAAGTTAAGACTGACTAACTTGTAAGACTAGTCTAAGCAGTTTATGCAACCTGGCTGGTCTAGCTTGTTTCCTAGTCTTACTTTATAATAAACATGTTCCTCTTCTGTAAGTTGCTTTGGATAAGAGTATATATGCATATATGTAAATGCGAATAATAAATGTTAAAATAAAATTGTATTTAGCATCCAAAATATCACATCAATATTACAACAATGCTGGCCTTCTCAACCATGAAGTTGGATAGACCTAAAGGGACTTTTCAATGCAAGTATACATTTATAACTGAATTTATTTAGGGTTTGGGCATCTCTTGTCTACTAAGAAGTGTGCTGTATTCCTTCACAGTCTGCACATTTCAGCAGAGTCAAGGCAGTCTTTCAAATAACCTCCAGCATATTTGCATGGTCTGAAGAAAATGAAGCCACCAACCAATATTCCATTTTATGAGTAACCACAGTTCGGCCATGTTTCTTTTTCTCCTCTTAAAACTACTGATGCGTTTTGGATGTCAACTGCTAAGACCGAAAAACTGGCAAAACTGTTGAAATACTATTTGTCCTCTGCAGTGTCTGAAGGCTTGGCAAAGACTTTAGCAAACACTGCATCATCACAGGGCAGACCTATGTGCGTGACAGTTCTCACAAAAAATAAGAATAGAATAGAATAGAATAGAATAGAATAGAATAGAATAGAATAGAATAGAATAGAATAGAATAGAATAGAATAGAATAGAATCTGGAAAATATTTACTTTGTATTAAGCTGAGAGTGTATCTCTTTTTCTATCTGCTTTTCACAAAAACATCGCTCCAAAGCAGTAGTTTTTTTTTGCATTAAACATATTTAATAAATACTTTAAGTTATGTAAAATTTGACAGCCCTAAACATATGTTGTAATATCTATCTCTTGATTTTGAGCCTCTCCAAAGACGCCTTGACTGTTCCATGCTGGTGAAATTACCTGCCTATCTCAACCCGAGCTTTTAAAGTTTTGTTTATACCATTTTCAGGAAACTGCTGAAGACGCATCTTGCCAACACTTCACCCATTACTAACACTTGCGAATCTATATCTATGAAAAAAAAAACTGGGAATAGTCACAACACTTATATTGTTGCCCTATTGTTGGTTTGATTGCTTTTATTGCTCTCCTCGTTTTGTAAGTCGCTTTGGATAAAAGTGTCTGTTAAATGATTAAATGTAAAAGTAAATGTTTTATCTTAAATATTTTTCAGAGCCTCTGGCACCCATTAGTGGGTCCCAGACCCCAGTTAGAAAATCCCTGAATTACACGACTTCAAAATAGTTAAACAAATCTCATCATAATAACAATTAGGAAAAAGTATGATGAACTGCTCTCTCCTCACCATCTTTTCTCTCTCCCTCCTGAAAGCAACATGACAGGACAAGCTCATAGAAGGTCTGCATCTTCAAAATTTCATTAGTGGAAAACTGATTGAATACACATTTTTCATCCCTCTCTCTTTCTCTTTCACTCATTCTTTTTCTTTCTGTTCTTGACATTTGGCAATGCGGGGAAATGCACTGGGAATCTTTTAACAGCCCTATTTACTTTGGCTCTGGTGAGAGAGAAAATTTGGATTTTTGATCATCTGGTTTTAATGTTTTCTAATAAAATAAATATCTTTGTTTGCAAAAAAAGAAACCTCTATGTCTTGGCAAGAGGAGGCAAAGAGTACTACATTTAGAGTGTGATATAAACAAGAAGTGGTATCAAAGGATTCTGCTTAGTCTTAGCCTGGTGTAATGTAGTCATAAGGACTAGAACCAAAGCCCCAAAGCTGTGGAGATCGTTTGAGTAGAAACAAATTGGACCACACTAAGACCTGCATGACTTCCAAGAGTAGATGGGCATAAGAAGGTGACAGAACACACCTTTCTCCTATATGCTTGCTTTTCATTTCTATGTCCCTCATTCACGATCCTGACTTTTCTTTGTTGGAGAAAGTGCAGAAAAGTGCAGAAAGAAGGATAGTTTGAATTCCATAAGTCTCCTTGATCTTAACACAAAACAGGATTCGTGTTTTGCAACCAATCTGAAGCGTCGAAGACAAATATGAGAGCAAATAAGCTTTACCTCAGAAATAAAATAAAATAAATAAATAACAATATAACATAAAATAAATGGGTCTGTCACCCAAAGTTCCTGCAGTCAGTCGCGTGTACAAAATCCTTCACTGAGTTAGTAACCACTCACAAAGCTAACTAGATCTTGCAGATCTTCATGATTAGAGGCATCCGTTAACCTAATTAGACTGGTGTAAATATCATTTTGAAATATACTTTATGGTCAGAAGTATGTGGACTCCCGCACACCACACCCATATAAGCTTGTCTGAGCATTTCATTTCAAAACTATGGGTATTGACAGGGAGTTTGTCTTCCCTTTGCAGCTATAATAGCTTTCAATCAATTGAGAAGGCTTGGAACATGCTGCGGGAATGATGTGGAACATGGCTGCAGGAATTTCCACACATTCAGACATAAGAGCCTTAGGGAGGTCAGGCACTGATGTTGAACAATGGGGACTGATTAAGTTGGAGTTCCAATTCATCCCAAAACAAGTGGGGTTCATGTCTGTACTCGGTATAGGCCAATCAGGTTCTTTCTCGATAAACTCAGTAAACCATTTCTATATGGACCTCACTTTGTGCAGAGAGGCATTATCATGCCAGAGAAGAAAAGGGTCTCAGACAGCTGAATGCTTGATTTTACGCACTTAACAGCCAAATCGATTCATTAATAGAGGGTGTCCACATATTTTTGTCCATGTGTACTTTACATTACAGTGTCTGCAGTACACATATTATCCAAATACAATTGCTTAAAATTGCAATTGTAATAATGTATAGCTCTACAAAATAAAGTTAAAAATTCTTACAGAGAAAGTAAAATAAAAATGTCATCCTAAACTTTCTTTTTTTTCTGTGGAATCAGTGTTGTTATTGTTATCTAAAACTATTAAAAATCATTTGTGGAAACGTAACCTTAAACAAACCTTAGAAATGCTGCCTTGGCAACTAAGTGAATTAAACTACTAAAGTACTACTAAAACTGAAATAAAAATAAAGTGAGTACATGACAGAAGTTTTAGTATTTAGAAACAAAGTTTCTAAATATCATCTTAAAAAATCTCTTAACATCCTTAAAGTAAGATAAAAATTAAGGAAGAATATTATTGATATTAAGACTTGTTTTGTGAGAATTCACCTTGAAATCGATTTTGTCATATTGTTTAGTATAAATCTTTATTAAAATGTCAGACCTTGGTCTGGGTGATGTCACTTGTCCATGCATCGTCATACACCAAGGGCATGCAGCACAGAACACAAGTCACATCGCATGTGTTTTCCTATTGTTGACTTTGTCATAGCTATTCTGACTGAATAAAGGTGACATGCCATGAGCCACAAACACATAAAGAGACAAAGAAAATTAAATATTTTCACAAGTAATGAGGGCAAGAAACCCCGGACTCAAACCATAACATTATACACTCAATGAACTAGTCACAATGAAATGAAGGTTACAGTGAGATGGAAAGAGATGTGAAAATAGGCAATGATGTCATACATACGTACATGGAGGCTGGACTGAGAAGGCGAGATGTTAATAATGGCAGAGCTGGTGCCGTCTGCCTGTTATAAACCAGAAGCATTGGTTAGTTGGTTAATGTTAGTAAATACCCTTAATTCGCTAATCAACACGCTTTCAAAAACATGCAATCATAGTAAGAGGAGCATTCATAGTTTCTCAGAAAGCCAAATCTTTCAATTTCACTATTCAAAGTTTAAAGCAAAACAGTGTTTCAGGTTTAAATGATAACTGTTTGAGGTTGTAATTGGAATGTATAATATTAAATACCCTTATCAAGACAAATCTAACTGAACAACACGTTATACCACACTCTACCAGCAAATAGTTCAATCCTAGCCGTAGTTGTGATGAGATTTTTTTATAGCATAATGAGAAAGGACATGAAAACAGAGCAACAAATCAGCAGCATATGGATGAAGTAAGATGACAGCATATATTACGGAGCAGACAGTGGATTGGATCGCCAGGTCTGAAACTCCCAGACTAAGATGCAACAGAGAGTGTCAATGAAGTACAGATGGCAACCATACCAAATGCTTTGACTCTAACCTGCGGTTTGTGCACTCAGACAGGACTGTGTTTCTAGCTGATAGATAAATCATTACCAAGGTCAAGACCATGAAATGTGATTCCCCGATGAAGAATGACACCCCAGGATTGTTGTTTTTCCTGGATGGGACTCAAAAGTGGGTTTATTTCCCCAATAGCTCTAACAGATGAGGGACTCTACAGTAGGATGAGTTCATGCTGCAATGTAAGCGTTAACGCTAATTAGCTGCAGACACAACACAACAAGCATTTATATTCCGCAGCGCTGTGCCTCCCGATGCTAAATAAAAGCATTGTATTCAATAGGAACGTGTTGCAGCGAAAGGACCGCGCCAGCTATAAAACAACACGGGTGAAAATGTTTTTTGTGGATTGAACAATGGAATAAAATAATTCTGAGGAGAGAGCTCTCCAAGGAGTAACAATAATCTAGCATAGCAATATAATTTTAAAGACGTTTGTCCCTGTACACATTATGAAATGTGTTGTAATAAATAACATGCACAGGACAAACATTTAATATAATTTAAGTGCAAATCTTATTACTTCTATGTCAACAAATGCTCCCCTCAAAAGGATAATATATCATGCAAAACATAACAACAGCAGTTTTGCTGTTACATGGAAAATAAAAAGCTTTACTGTAATTGTAACTGTTTGTTAAAGTCTGGGGTCAAAATTGGGGTGTAACGGTACATGTATTTGTCCCGAACGATCACAGTACCGATGTTTTGGTTCAGTGCATACATTTAGAAGATGAATACAGTCAGTCGCAGGCGATCCACTCTACAATCTTGCTAAAAAAATTAAAATAGCTTGCTAGTAGCCTATATGCTTAGTTTCAATTAGTTTTTGTGACACTCTCCACAAAATTTAGGAAACCGGGGAAGGCAGAAAGCGGCATTCTGTTTGTTTTCTTTATTTTCAAAAGCACAATGGGAGAACCAACCAAGTCCGTTTCCTTATGATTGGCCAATAAAGCTGGTTCTTAATAAAATGAAAATGTCAAAAGCTCTATTGTATTTTACCCAAAATCAATTTCTCAATTTCTACTCATAATACCACATGCACATTTTTAAATATTTTCTGCATAATTAAACAGGTAAGAGTTGGAAATGCGAAGCAAAAAATATTTTCATTTCATTTTTTATATCATCTGGACTTAAATAAAACATATTCAAAATATTTTTTAAAAAATTTGATGTATTTTGGATTTTATGATTTGTCTCCTGAGATACGTTGCCTGATTAGGGTATAAAAAAGGACCAAGTCAACTGACCTGTTAACTGTTACTGCCACTGTATGTTTAAAACAATTATATCCCATACTTCACCTGATGTAATGTTGCCAAATTATATATCATTCGAAAGCTTACGAACTCAAGATTCAGCCCGTGAAAACCGTTTTGAAATTGGACGTTGTGTTACCATAGAAACAGTACTCTAAATTATTTTAATTGGCTCCTCCCCTTTTGGGCATCCTCATGTTTCATAATTTATGATCAAAACCTTTTCTAATCTTGACAAAACACATATTTTCAGAAAGGTCTGAGTCTCAAGGTCCCATATTTTGTGACAGAAGTGATATTTGGACAGAAATGTATTAATTTGTTATGGCAGAATGCATACAATTAAATTCAATGGAATGTAAGTCACCCGGTGGCTATTTTTGGTATTATGCCTAAACAAAATCTCATGGGATCTTCAATTTTTGTGATATCAACTTCAAATTTGGAACACAGCTTGGTTAGATATATGGCTTTGATTTTATAGTAATTTTATAGTAAAAAATATTTTGTAAAATACATATTTTATAAAAAAGAATAAATATAAATATGAAGTGCTTTCACTTCAGCAATAATCAGCTGACTGTTTTCTTTAAAACAAGACCAAACTTAGGTCTTTACTCCAAAGCATTCTTGAATTACAATCATGTAAATTTGAATAGTGCATTTTAAATAGAGCTAGTTTAATCCCTTTTTTATACCCTAAACAGGCAACGTGTCTCAGGAGACACATACATTTCAAAACGTGCTAAATAACAACATGAACAACATATTACTTCATTTTCTCCTTCGCCACCTTAAGTCGCCACCTTAAGACAATGTTCACAATTAATGTTAGCAGTATTCTTTTTTTTTTTTTTTTAGAAGAAAAGTAAGTTTAATATATATTTACTTATCTCAAAATCTGAATGTTCTTCACCACTGGCAGCCATGTTGGATTTAGGTCAGGCTGACTAATTGATCACAAAAAATTTGAAGCAAATCATGTGACCAGCATACTCAAGACAGACCAGGCTGTCATAAGTGATAAAAGAATTTGATGAAAAAATCGTTCTTATGCCCAAAAAAAGACTATAAAAACTATGTATCTTGTGAGACACGTTGCCTGTTTTAGGGTTAAGTAGCACAGCTAAATATATTTTGTGCTAGTTAGATGTTAGAAGATAGATGGCAATAAATAAGTGGCACACCTATCTCTATTAGGGTAATTATTTATTTATTTATTTTAAAAACTATTAAAAACATCTTTGTTAATTGAAAAAAAAAGTTTCAGGCCACATTTGTAATTTTTGTTTAGTTTAAGTTGAAGCACTAAAATAATACTAGAATGCAAATAATACCTAGTATGCAAATAATACTACAATAACATTGGTCTCTATCTTGTGTGCATTGGTGATAAGCATTACATACAGTACATCATTTATTTTTACTTTAAAAATACTTTATAATACTTTACATTAACTTAAAGCTAATCATGCTGAAGCATTCCTGATTCTCTGTATTCTGATGCACATGGTATGGGTGATTACAACGCTATAGTAGGCTGGTGTTACAAACAGCAGAGCCGTGCCAGAGCTGGGTCTTCCCATGCAGCAACCACATCCTGAAGAAATTATGTGAAATCAAGCTGAATCTTTTATACCGCAATCTAAATACAATCAAGAATGCTGGATGTGATGTTAAACATCATCAAATAAACTGGCTAACTGTTCTAATAAGTGCAAGACATAAGGACAGTTCATACTGTCTATGCAAACATTTTCAAATAGACTCTTACAAGAAACTCACAAAAATGTAGCTCAACAGGCTATCAGACTGGCTGCTCATTAACAGGGACCTGGTCGCAAAGGCCTGTCATCGAGCGTTCTCGTTCCCCCAGAGTCGACCCCTGGCAGGGGAGGTGTGGGGGTAGGGGCTGGCAGTTATTGTGGCGCCGGTGGTGAGCAGCCAGGAGCGGGGGGATGCAGTTGCCCAAGACGAGGACTTACCACATCAGAGAGAGGACTGAACCCTCGCAGCGCCTTTTGCTGTGTAGTGCCAGGGCATAATAAATACAACAAGAGAGAGGACTCCACGCAGCTACTCAGTAGAACAGCTAATTAGGACCAGGCCGCTTTGTTTGCTGTTGTCCTCCAACTAGAGGAGTTGCATTACAGAACATTTTGAAGTACACACATTAGTAGGCCTGTTTGACTCTCTTGCGGTCTAAAGGGCTTTGGGCGAAGCCACCAAGACATAGGATCAAAATCAAACCTTTTCAGTAGTTCTCCCTCAAGTTTAACCACAGAAACCTCTTCAAAGCTCTTCTACATGGGCACTTGCTTTTAGCGCCCTGTTTCTGAAGTATATCGTTTAACCCACTCAAAACCGTGGCAAATCCATGAAGCTAACGGATTGGTGTTACTTTACCCTATGAGGTTGTGTTTGGTCTCATCAAAAACCTGCTTTAAGTGACGAACCTGATCCAGGGAGCATTTTATATGAGACCGCTAGGGAATAGTATCGGGGTCTGGGCCAAGCCAAAGTAAAGTCTTTGGGGAGATGATGGGGTTCAAGTTTCATTTAATGCACAGGGGAGTTCAGACCAGCTTAATGTACCACTCTGTACACCACCAAACACAAAATACAAGGCAATAGAGGGGAATATATTAAGTTATAATGCTTACGGGGGAATAAAGAAAAAAATCCCAATATATTTCAGTCCACTGGCACACTCTGTCTGTAGAATGCAATTTGCATGTCGCAATTCTCGATCATGGAGGCCGGTTATAAGTGCTAAAGGCTGTGGGGGACGCAAATGACTATCAAGATCTAGCATAATTTAGTGGGATTATACAATTGTCACATTGTGTATGGTCCAATCCAAAACGCTTGATGAAGGTACTATTTAATCCACACAGAGAATCACACAGGAGAAATCCAGGAGAGAAGAAGAAGAAGAAGAAGAAGAAGAAGAAGAAGAAGAAGAAGAAGAAGAAGAAGAAGAAGAAGAAGAAGAAGAAGAAGAAGAAGAAGAAGAAGAAGAAGAAGAAGAAGAAGAAGAAGAAGAAGCATAATCCACATACTAGCTAAAGACAACAACCGACAGGGAATAACTAAAACACAGGGCTATATATACAGGGGACACACAAAGGCATCTATAGCCTACTAGAAACAGGTGAAACTCTTAAGTAACTAAGGCAACTAACAAGGGAATTAATAAGACTAAACTAAAAGGAAACACAAGAAACAAGCACATGATTGAAAAGACAACAACACTGAACATAGCCCTGACAACATTACAGGATTCAGGCACCTGATTCACCACATACAAAATAAATGTACAGAAACAACTAAACCATTCAAAAGTTTTGGGACAGTATTTAAAAAAAAAAAAGAAATTAATACTTTTATTCAGCAAGATTACAATAAATCAATCAAAAAGAAAAGTAAAAAACATTTATAATTTTACAAAAGATTTATATTTTAAATGAATGCTGCTCTTTTGAACATTCTATTCTGGGGGGAAAAGCATCCTGGTTTCCACAAAACATTGAAAAGCTGTTTTCAACATTGAAAATAGAAAAAACATTATTGTGCTCCAAATCAGCATATTATAATAATTTCTGAAGGATCATGTGACACTGAAGGCTGAAAATTCAGCTGTCATTACAGAAATTAAACGTTTAATATAAAACACATTCAAATTTAAAAGTTATTTTTTGAATTGTAATCGTTTTTCACAATAGTACCCTGTTTACTGTATTTTTGATCAAATACATTTAGCCTTGGTAAGCATAAGAGACAAAAAAAAACAAATTTACCCCAAACTTTTGAATGGTTGTGTGTGTGTTTTTTTCCCCTCGCTTAAATACGATAAAAAAGTTTTCAGTGCATTCTGCAATGAGTGCAAGCTTGAACATGCAGGCTTTGTTTAAAAACAGAACACAAAAACATAGCAAAAACATGACAGTCAAAGGTTACTGTGCACAGGATATTGATTGCAGATATTGAGTATCTTCTTTCCAGATCTCACAGAGTGAGTATCAGACCATTTACTGCAATCGGGTTCCAAACAGTAGCCGCATAGAGATGATCATATTTTCTTCTTTGGCTTTTCCTGGTTTCCTGAGTGGATCACAGCAGCCACAGGCTCCCACTGGAACGCTAGAAGTCATGCAGGATAGTGGCTCATGGATCAAATTGCTTTTCCTTCTAGTGCGATAGACCCCTGAAACTTTATTATGAACCAGTGCAGCTGGCCGGTACGAAAGACTGTGCTACTGTATGTCAAAACCACCCTGGAGGAACCTGAGACGTCTATGAATGCTACATATTGTAGTATAAAACAGAATACGTAAAAAGAAGATGAGCTGCCAAAACTGCTAATCAAATGCATGTTCTACATGTGCAAAAGAACAACAACTACCCTCAAGCAAAAACAAAACTTGATGACCATGCAAACCCGTGAAACAATAGCCCTTCTTAACAGTTAACATAGCCATTTTCCTACAGTTCCTTCACTTCCTATATTCCATCAAACATTTTTGATAGACAAAAATTAGGGTTATTGGGGATTCTACCACAGATGACTGCGGTTGTGGTCCCTCTTTTGTTTATGTAAGCAAGAATAAGCCATTTGATGGCAGTCCTCATACAAATCCACATTTATAAATCAAGCCCATAGTGCAGTGGTCAAGAGACATCTGAAATCAGGAGCAGAACTGGAGGGGATGTTTACTGAGTATTCAGCAATACATTTCCAAAGTCAAACATGTGGTTATTTCTTGATTATTCAACTGATTTCATTAAAACCACAAATGGTGTGCCCATTGATGCCATCTGAATCGCCTTGAGAGTTTGGACTGACGTCCAGGACAGTGCACGTTACATAACATTTCAGGTTCATCATTGGGTTACAAATAGATGAAATTAAGGCAAGACATTAAAGGTAAAAACATTACTTTGTCGCATACAGTGGAATACAAAGAAATTGAATCTTGTTCTCAGATTAGATCAACGGAAAAGGTAGCAAGTGCAGAAGAATAAAAATCCCCATTAATGACTCTTAACTAGAGCTGGGCGTGGGCTTATAAAACTGAGCTCAAAAGGGCAAGCATGAAGTATTCCTCTTTCCACTCTGCATACAACAGAACGTCTCACATCCACAGGGAAGCACTGCCAGCCGAGCTGGAAGGTCAAAAACCTAAATAAACTGCCGTTTGTGAGTACGATACATTTCCAAGGAAACCAAGTGGGCCATGCGGGCCCGAATCTGATATTCTAGTCTCGTTATTCTTCCAGTGACCGAACAAATAAAGGCTGAGAGGTTAAAGATGAGACATGGAAACAATTTTTAAATTTTCCTAATCCCCCTTGATCATTTTTTATGTTGTTTTTATTTATTTTTTGGTTGTATTTTTAGGTCGTAGTTATGAGAGGGAATTGATGACAGCTCGAAGTGGCGTCATTAAAGTTGGCCTCTCTTTTCTCAGAAAGCGAAGCGTGTCATTGTCTCAAGATGGAGTAAACCTTCATCGTACACACTAGTGCCAAACAGTATTCCATCATGTTACTGAATTTCATGATTTCATCACACACACACACCCCCAATTATGCCGTAAGTTAACTAACATGGCACCATAGCAACATTACAAGGCTAATTCAGCCAATATTTTACATCTCATACTGAAATCACAGTCTAAAAGTAAAAAAAAAAAGTTTTCAAACTAGATTTAGAAACAGCATTTCTACTAATACCTAATTGAATTAAAGGCAATACTATGATGCCTATTGCAATCTTGTCTCTCAATCCTTCAAGAGGCAGCCTTTGACTAGTCTACAAAAGACTCACTTTAGTAGTGCCACAGACATTGTGTCCCTCTGGGGCAATGCGGTAACCCAGACTTTATAATGGTCAGGATGTGATTGTCATGTTTCATAACTAGAATCACACTTTAATTCCACCATTAAAGGCATGGAGAAAACTACCCCTAGAAGACCTTATAAAGTGGTGTGTATACTCAGAAGTGCTTAACCTTGCCATGACAGCATACCTCATACTCTAACAAGGCTCTAAAGGAAACCTGGAGAAACCCAAGCTATGTGACCAATGAGCTACTGACTAACAGCCAAGAGGATTAACATCATAACAGACAAGAAAAAAAATGAATGTCTATTCATAGCTATAAAGCAATGGTTCTGAACTTTTTGACTGCATTGTCCCACAACAATATTCAAAAACCCCATGACTTTTCCAGTTGTTCCTGATTTACTGGAAAATAAGTAAGAATAACGATTTTTACGTGTACCTGATAAAATATTTCAGAGCTTGGCAAAACTAGGAAAATGTATAATCATTAAATGTATAAAATGTCCAGGGAGATACTAGATAAATTTAAATGACATTTTGAGGCTCCCTTAGATTTTTGCTGTGGTCCCCTGGTTAAGAATGTCTGCTATAAAGCCATTTATCCAAAGAGATCTGGATACAGCACTTCAAGTCAATCAGCTAAAGAAAAAGAAAGACATTTTAAGTTGCAGGTAAAAAGACAGATCATACCTGTCCAGGAATGAGAGGCTCCTTGTCATCGATATCAACCAGAACTTCATCTCTAGGGGTATGAGCAATATCTTCTGTTGATGAAAATATACCATAAAATACTGTACGCATAAAGTATAATGTTTCATCTACATCATCAGAAGAATGCACACTCGAAACTGTTAATGAAACCGAGGATCAAGAAAAAATATTTGATTCATACGTTGTTGTTTTTTTAATTGGTTCCGAATAAGAACCAGTTCTCATATCCGGTCCTAAACATAAGCTCAAAATAGATCTACTTTTATCCAATATGATCGATTGATTGATTCCCTTGGCAGAAAACACGTACCTTAAATGTATCTGTTGTGTTACAATAATTCTAATACAGTATATTTTGATGTGCAGTTAGGAACAACATGGTTCAGACGGTTATTTTCTTATTTTCCTCCATCTCACCAAATTCCTCATCTGTAGGGTCTCTCTCCAGGCTCTCTGACAGACAGCGAAAGTCATTCAGTGAGTGGACTGTGCACTGGCCCACCACAGGCTTCCTGCCGAACTGTCGGTTGTCTATAACCTTGATGACCAATGGGGGCATGTAGAGCTCTTCCTTGGGCAGTCGCTAGAGTGTAGGAGAGATTGTGAAGGGCAGAGAGGGGAACATACTGTAAAGAGATGCCAGACTTCCAAACTTTTAACTTGTAACATAATGACTTGTTTATTTCTCCATTTCAGTTGTTATTTCAAAGAACCTCTCTCTCTCTCTCTCTCTCTCTCTCTCTCTCTCTCTCTCTCTCTCTCTCTCTCTCTCTCTCTCTCTCTCTCTCTCTCTCTCTCTCTCTCTCTCTCTCTCTCTCTCTCTCTCTCTCTCTCTCTCTCTAGTATTTCACACCCTAAACTGAGTCAAACATGACATGGTATGGCACAGGACTGACCACGACTGACAGTGCAAATAACTCTACCCAGTCATTCAGCATTCTTTCCATGCGATGCCTCCCAGTCTTAGATGAGTATTGGAACGGAATCCAAACTATCTTACGTTTTAGAATTAAGAACTGACGCTCATTGCTGGGGAACATTGTTACTGTGCCAGTCATCATCACTCATGAAACATCCACCATGTGAAGGACACCATGACCACATTGTATATAAGTCTGTCACAACTGGTTAGCAGTATGCTGTAACAAAAAAATGTGATATCTTAACTGTTTTTTTACAAGAAGAATCTACAAGAAACCTCTGAAGAGGGCTCAGACAAAGGTCAAATATTTACTATTAACCTTTGATAGTTACAATAGATTGATAGAGTACAATAGAGTATTTTTGTATTCATCCTTGATGAAAGCACATTAAAAGTTGAATTTTATCCAACTGCAGCTGCTTTATTGCAACAAAATTATGTAGAAAATAACTGACAAATCAAAATCCAGAGCTTACGACATCAATGAAGAGGGTGTTGACTTCAAAGTTAGGGTTCTTCTTAGAATTTCGAATGACGCATGACTGAACCACACTCGCTCCACATTCCACCTGAAGACTGGGAGATGTCACCGTGGCCAGCTGGAAACTCTTCAGGTTACGCAAACCCCACGCCAGTATCTAAGAGTTTAAAGGTTAAAAGGTTGTCACGTCAGGTGTAAAGGCCAGAAATAGCATTTTGTAAGGTTGAAATCAAGTCTATACTGTACTAAAAGTGTTTTTAAACTGTGTAAATTGATTAGGTTTTGGGCTCACCTCAATAGCAGTCCGCTGTAGAACAGGTTTTATCCCCTGTGGCACCATGTAGACATTAGGTTCCCTCAGTGGTGGTGGATAGGGCAAATCAGAGTCCTCTGACTAACAATAAAGGGCAAAGCATTATAGGAAAAGTCAATAAGGATCAGAGTTATTATCGTTAACTAAACCTAAAACTATTAAAAAATGTTTGTTCCTTTAACTTAAGCTGAAATAAAATACAAATATTAGACACAATTTTGAAGTGTTGTACACACTAAAATAATAATAATAATTTAAAAAAACAACTAAAAATTACAATGAAATAAAAATAAATTAAACCTAAACAGTAATATAAAAAAAATACTAATAGCAATGACAAAAGCACATAACTTAAATTAAAACATAAAATAATTAATACTAAAATAACATTGATAAGAATATTTCGTTATACGTATATACTATAGAAGTTCTTGTTTTATTGCAAGCATGCATTAACAGTTTCAAAAACCATGATATCTTCTTGTAATTGAAAGAGACAAAGAGTACATTTAGAGGGATCAACCTCACAAACAGCTTCAAGAAATGTAGTGCAAAACTTGGTTTAGTTGCAGGAAAGTAGTGCAGAACTTGATCAATGTGATTTGCTATTGCTGTGATCTCAATTGAGTGACAGGTTGTCCCGCCTACACACCAGTAAACACGTCATCAGAGAAGTGACGTTGTTGCAAACAGGAGACAAAGTTAATTTGATTAAAGATTATGAGGACACATTTAAAAAAATAAAATAAATAATGATGTGCACAGATAAATCATTTATAATAAATGCTGCAATATTCCATAAAAAAAGAGAATTGTTCATTTTGATTTCATTGAGACTTAAACAATGCTGTCTTAAAGGTAGGCATTCATTGCTATTATAATCTACTTGATAAATGAGAACCTTTCCTAACAATTATACAAACTCAGCACTCAAAATGCTCAAGCCTCTAGACACAAACATAACATTTTGGAAAGGCCACTGTATTCAAAGTTTAAACAGAACTTATAAGATCTTTAATAGGGATGCATATATACTGTATATACAGTGCTGGTCAGAATTATTTGCCCCCTAGGTAAATGTGATCAAAGATGGCTGTAAAAAATAAATAAAAAATTCTAGCAAAAAATCTAACCTTTCATTGAAATCGAATATGTGTGTGTGTGGGGGGGGGGGGGGGGGGGGGGGTCACATTATGAAATAAATGTTTTCTCCAAAACACAGTGGGAACAATTATTTGCTCCCTTTTATTAAATACTTTTTGCAACCTCCTTTTTCCAAGAATGCCTGATGAGTTTGGAGAACACCTGACAAGAGATCAGAGACCGTTCCTCCATACAGAATCTCTCCAGATCAGATCTATAATGGGCCATGGTTGGATCTTCCAACAGGACAGTGATCCAAAATCAAAACAGAAAATGGGTCACTGAGCACAAAACAAAGCATACTGTATGCAATGGCCATCCCAGTCCCTGACCTGAACCCTATAGAAAATGAGTGGGCTGAACTGAAGAGAAGAAGCGGCAACATGGATCTGGGAATCTGAAGGATCTGGAGAGATCCTTTTTGCAACCTCCTTTTTCCAAGATAACAGCTCTTGAGTCTTCTCCTATAATGCCCGATGAGTTTGGAGAACACCTGACAAGAGATCAGAGACCATTCCTCCATACAGAATCTCTCCAGATCCTTCAGATTCCCAGATCCATGTTGCCGCTTCTTCTCTTCAGTTCAGCCCACTCATTTTCTATAGGGTTCAGGTCAGGGACTGGGATGGCCATTGCATATAGTATGCTTTGTTTTGTGCTCAGTGACCCATTTTCTGTTTTGATTTTGGATCACTGTCCTGTTGGAAGATCCAACCATGGCCCATTATAGATCTGATCTGGAGAGATTCTGTATGGAGGAATGGTCTCTGATGTCTTGTCAGGTGTTCTCCAAACTCATCGGGCATTATAGGAGAAGACTCAAGAGCTGTTATCTTGGAAAAAGGAGGTTGCAAAAAGTATTTAATAAAAGGGGGCAAATAATTGTTCCCAATGTGTTTTGGAGAAAAATATTTCATAATGTGATTTTTCAACCCACTTTCAATTATTTTACTTCAATAAAATATTAGATATTTGCGGGGTTTTTTTTCTAAATAATACAATTTCAAAAAGGATTAACAATGCAGATTTATTTTGAACCATCTTTGATTATATTTACCAAGGGGGCAAACAATTCTGACCAGCACTGTATATATTATATATATGCATAATGTATTGCACTTACATTTATTCATTTGTAAGACTTAAGTGACTTTCATTGCATTTAAGGTACAATTTATTAGTCTATGCATTCCCTGGGAGTAGCTAGTGCCTGTCACGGTGGGTTGTGGAGAAATCGAGAACTCAAATGCGGAGTGAAATGAAGAATTTAATAAAGATAAAACATAAAATAAACAAACCAACAAAAGAATTCCAATGTTTCAAAACTAAATCCAACACAGACCAGACAGGACAGGCACAGAACTCCACACGACTAAACCACGTAACAATGACAACGAACGAGCACAGGACAGCAAACACAGGAAGACTAAATAGGGAGGCAAACAAGGAGGGTAACGAGACAGACAGGTGGAGCAAATAAACCAATAATCAATAACAAGAGGGAGGGGTCAACAATGACGAGAGCACATGGCTCAACATAACAAACACCCATGTGCAACACAAGACCGGACAGACATGTGACATAACCCCCTCCTTACGGAGCGGCTACCAGACGCTCCATCAGGCCGAGGCGGGACAGTAAGGAAACATCTGGGCGGGACGGGATGGACAGACCAAGGGGGAAACGGGAGAGACAGACCAAGGGGGAAACGGGAGGGACAGACCAGGGAAAAACAGAGTAAATCGGACGGCCAGGGCGAAACAGAGTTCATCGGGCGGCCAGAGTGAAACAGAGCTCATCGGGCGGCCAGGGCGGCGAAGACCCCTCGGGCGGCCAGGGCGGCGAAGACCCCTCGGGCGGCCAGGGCGGCGAAGACCCTTCGGGCGGCCATGGTGGTGACTCCGGCTCAGGAACCGCGGACCCCGGCTCAGGAACAGCGGACACCGGCTCAGGAACAGAGGACACCGGCTCAGGAACAGAGGACACCGGCTCAGGAACAGAGGACACCGGCTCAGGAACAGAGGACACCGGCTCAGGAACAGCGGACACCGGCTCAGGAACAGCGGACACCGGCTCAGGAACAGCGGACACCGGCTCAGGAACAGCGGACACCGGCTCAGGAACAGCGGACACCGGCTCAGGAACAGCCGACACCGGCTCAGGAACAGCCGACACCGGCTCAGGTACAGCGGACACCGGCTCAGGTACAGCGGACACCGGCTCAGGTACAGCTCAGGAATAGACACCGGCTCAGGAACAGCCACAAGAACTGAAACAGTTACAAGAACAGACACAAAAACAGAAACAAACACTGGCTCTGGCGCTGGAACAGGCACTGGCTCTTGCTCCGGCCCTGGAACAGACACTGGCTCCGGCCCTGGAACAGCAGACACTGGCTCCGGCCCTGGAACAGCAGACACTGGCTCCGGCCCTGGAACAGCAGACACTGGCTCCGGCCCTGGAACAGCAGATACTGGCTCCGGCCCTGGAACAGCAGACACTGGCTCCGGCCCTGGAACAGCAGACACTGGCTCCGGCCCTGGAACAGCAGACACTGGCTCCGGCTCTGGAACAGCAGACACTGGCTCCAGCTCTGGAACAGCAGACACTGGCTCCGGCTCTGGAACAGCAGACACTGGCTCCGGCTCTGGAACAGCAGACACTGGCTCTGGCTCTGGAACAGCAGACACTGGCTCTGGCTCTGGAACAGCAGACACTGGCTCCGGCTCTGGAACAGCAGACACTGGCCCCGGCTCTGGAACAGCAGACACTGGCCCCGGATCTGGAACCGACTCTGGCTCTGACTCGTAAACAGCAGATACAGACATATCCAGGATCCGCGGCAGACGTTCCAAATAGTCCGTAAGTGCCTTGGCGGCCACACAAATGGGCATTTCCGGATCTGTCTCTGACTGGGCAGACAGAGCGTGTACTGTCTCTCGCTGGGCAGACGTGACGTGAACAGTCTCTCGCTGGGCACACGTGACGTGAACAGTCTCTCGCTGGGCAGACGTGACGTGAACAGTCTCTCGCTGGGCAGACGTGACGTGAACAGTCTCTCGCTGGGCAGACGTGAGGTGAACAGTCTCTCGCTGGGCAGACGGGACGTGAACAGTCTCTCGCTGGGCAGACGGGACGTGAACAGTCTCTCGCTGGGCAGACGGGACGTGAACAGTCTCTCGCTTGGCAGACGGGACGTGAACAGTCTCTCGCTGGGCAGACGGGACGTGAACAGTCTCTCGCTGGGCAGACGGGACATGAACAGTATCTCGCTGGGCAGACAGGACGTGAACATTCTCTGGCTGGGCAGACGGGACGTGAACAGTCTCTGGCTGGGCAGACGGGACGTGAACAGTCTCTGGCTGGGCAGGCGCAGGTCTCCTTCTCCTCCTCCGTCCTTTCTGACGGATGTGTGCAAACTCGAGGCTGGCTAAAACCATCGATGAAGTCCCCACGCTTGACGGATCCAGTGATGATGACTCTGCTGCCCTCCTTTCCTCATTCCTTTGAACGCACATGGATAAATATTTAAACAAAGAAATCCCATTCTCCTTCTCCGCAGGAGAAAGTTCGCTCCGCTGAATCCACATTGGCTCGTTCGTTCTGTCACGGTGGGTTGTGGAGAAATGGAGAAGAGGACTCAAATGCGGAGTGAAATGAAGAATTTAATAAAGATAAAACATAAAATAAACAAACCAACAAAAGAATTCCAATGTTTCAAAACTAAATCCAACACAGACCAGACAGGACAGGCACAGAACTCCACACGACTATACCACGTAACAATGACAACGAACGAGCACAGGACAGCAAACACAGGAAGACTAAATAGGGAGGCAAACAAGGAGGGTAACGAGACAGACAGGTGGAGCAAATAAACCAATAATCAGATAACAAGAGGGAGGGGTCAACAATGACGAGAGCACATGGCTCAACATAACAAACCCCCATGTGCAACACAAGACCGGACAGACATGTGACAGTGCCATGCTCTACTGTTTGAGATACAGGAATTCAGAAAATAAAATGAATGTTTTATTACATATTGCTTATTGGCCAATATAACTTTTTTTATTTACTGGTATTGGGAAGTTCATTTTGCATGCTTATTTCTCCTATATTATTATTATTATTTTCATTTAGAATACATTTTCTGTCATCTAACACTTAATAACTCACTTAAAGTTAATATTTTAAAACACTAATAATTTAATAACAATGTTATTTTTATAATGCTTATACATTTATAATGCTGTGATGCTTAAATTCACTTGTAGCATTTCAAATAATTTATTTTAATATTTAGTGTTTGGTTTTTAATTTGTTTTGACAAAATATTATAGAATTTTAATATTAGTCATTTAAGATAATGGCATTCCTAGATCTTAATAATATCATGCATTTATTTCCAACAAAAAAGGACAGTAACTTGGAGTATAGAGGAAAGGGAAAAGTAAAAAAAAAAAACCATGAACGTCTCTGGTTACGTATGTAACCCTAGTTCCCTGAAGGGAACGAGACGCTGCTTGAAAACGCTGAGGGAACGCCCCTGCGTGAGTGCGTCATGAAACACGTATGAAATCAGTCCAATGGCGAGACGGAACGTCATAGGCGGGTGACGTCATCGACCAGGAAACTATATAAGCACCCCAAAACACAAGTGTATCAACTTCTGATAAGACTGAAGCAAGTGCTCACGGGCATGCTGGGAGTATGGCACAGACACGCAGCGTCTCGTTCCCTTCAGGGAACTAGGGTTACATACGTAGCCAGAGACGTTCCCTTTCAGGGAACTCGAGCTGCGTGAAAACGCTGTGGGAACGCTAATACCAACGTCGCCATACGAGCAAGTGTCCGTCGTGTGTAGTCAAGGCGCACATTTGGACGAAAGCACCTGCGCCCCTGGAGTGGAGCTGAAGTCAAGATGGTAAAACTTTACGAATGTGTGCGGTGAGGACCAGCCTGCCGCATCGCAAACGTTCTGAATTGATACTCCTGACAAAATAGCCTTAGAGGCAGCCATACTCCTGGTTGAATGAGCCCGGACAGCCAAAGGAGAAGGCTGACCGGCAGACTCGTATGCAAGTGAGATGGCCTCGACCACCCACTTGCTCAACCTCTGCTTTGATGCAGGACAGCCCTTCCTAGGGGGTCCAAACAAACAAACAGTTGTTCACATTTTCTCCACTGGGCAGCTCTGTGGACGTAATCATCTAGAGCCCTAACTGGGCAAAGCAGATTTAGTTTCTCTTGGTCCGACATCAAAGGAGGAGGACAGAAGGCTTGCAGTACAATAGGCCTAACAGTATTAGTTGGGACCTTAGGAACATAGCCCGGTCTAGGATGGAGAAAAGCTTCTACCATGCCGGGCGAGAATTCCAAGCACAAGGGAGAGACCGATAGAGCTTGAAAATCTCCTATTCTTTTTAAAGAAGAGATAGCTAGAAGAAAGATAGTTTTTAGAGTAATGACTTCTCCGAAACTTCTTCAATGGGCTCGAACGGTGCTAGAGAGAGACCTTCTAGAACAACCGCAAGGTCCCAGGTCGGCACCCTCGTGCGAACTGCTGGCCTCAGCCTCAAAGTGCCACGAAGGAAACGAGTTATAAGTGGGTGTCTCCCGAGAGAGGCTCCACTAAAAGGGACGTGGTAGCAGATAAGGCCGCCTTCAGTGTGGAGTGCGATAACCCTGTGGAGAAACGCTCCTGAAGGAATTCCAGCACTGCACCCACCGGCCAGTTAACTGGGTCCAACTGGTGTTCCCCACACCAAGAGGTGAACATATTCCACGTAAGGCATATTATTTCCTAGTGGCCGGAGCTCTTGAGTGGAGGATGGTCTCCATGACCTCAGTCGAGAGACCAAATTCTATGAGCTGGGCCCCCTCAGAGGCCAAGCCCACAACCTTCATAGTTCTGGTAGGGGGTGAAGGATCAACCCACTTGCCTGAGAGAGAAGGTCCCTCCTGATCGGAATCTCCAGGAGAGATCAAAGGAGAGCCGTCGAGGAGAGAAATTAGGTCCAGACACCAACGTCCAGAACTCCTGGGAGCAGAGCAATCGGGGGAAATGCGTACAGGCGTGACCTCGGCCACGCCTGTACCGTAGCGTCCAACCCCAGAGGGGCTGGATGGCTTAGAGAGAACCACAGAGGACAGTGTGATGTCTCCCTGGATGCAAACAGGTCTACCTCGGCACAACCGAAATGTTTCCATAGGAGCTCCATCACCTCGGGATGGAATCTCCATTCCCTGGGCCTAGGCCCCTGCCTGGACAGGATGTATGCCCCCTGATTTAGATACCCTGGTATATAAATTGCCCTCAATGAAAGAAGCTTCCCCTGGGACCATAGAAGAATCTGGCGAGCCGGCTTGTATAACGGGTGCGAACGCATACCTCCCTGGTGATTTATGTAGGAGACCACCGATGTGTTGTCTGACCGGACAAGAACATGATGACGTCTCAGGTCTGGGAGGAAGTGAGATGATGGTCCTGCCACAGACTCTGAGGAGGGCGACCACTCATGATCGCCCCCCAGCCCGTGAGGGAGGCATCCGTCGTTAGGGTTACGCGACTACAGGGAGCTCCCAGCACGGACCCATGGGACAGGAACCAAGGTTCTTTCCACATAGCTAGGGCGCGAAGACACCGTCGCGTGACCCTGATCATGCAGAGCGGGTCCCCTCGGGGAGAACCCCTTGGCCCTGAGCCACCACTGCAGCGGTCTCATGTACAGCGCGCCGCAAGGTATAATGTTGAATGCTGCTGCCATCAGACCCAGAATTCTTTTGCAGTAAGTGACTGGCCTAGCTTTGCCTGTTTCACGGCTAAGAGAATCGAAGCTAAACGAGCAAGAAACAGACGTGCCTTTTTAATAAAAACGTGAACTTTTTAATGGAAGAAACTTTTTAAAAGCTGCTGCCTGTTTCTTTTCTTTCTGAAATTTATCAATGACACAATTAACTGAGCCACCGAATAACCCCGCAGGGGAGAGAGGAGCATCCAAAAGAAAAGCTTTTTCTTTCTCTTTCATAGACGATAAATTAAGCCATAAATGCTTTTTTTTCCCTCTCTGCGGCCACCAAGGCTGCACGCAGAGAAAAATCAGCAGCCTGACGCAGTTCTCAAACTACGTCAGAACTGACCTCCTCACTTTCGCTCACGTCCCTTAGCAGATCAGCCTGGTATGCCTGCAAAATCGACATAGAATGCAGACATGACGCAGCCTGACCTGCCGCCGAATACGCTTTACCTACCAAAGCTGAGGTATTTCTTAAAGGCTTGGAGGGTAATGCCGGTGCTTTAAATGATGAAGCAGCCTCGGAAGAGAGATAGCTCGCATAGGCATAGCGCCATAACCATAATATTTTGCCCCCGCTATATTAGAATATGTAGATGTTAGAGGGCTAAAAATTCTATAAGAAACCGGCTTCTTCCACGATCTAGAAACCTCAGTATGGAGATCATGAAAGAACGGCAAGCACCGGCGATGAGGTTGAACACGGAAAGGGAGAAATCTCTCATCTAATTTAGATTCAGGAACAGACTCCTGCCTAGCCGTTGGCCTCTCAATGCTTAATTTTGACACAGCTCGAGTGAGAACCTCCATAAGCTCTTCGCTTTCGGGAGTGTGAGGTGGCAAGTCCTCCACATCTCCTTTTTTTTTTTTTGTCTCAATACTTTATGACAACATTCAGCTCCTCAGAACTGGATAATTGAAATGATGGTACCTCAGCCCGGGTGGAAGAAACCGCAGCACGTGCTTCCAAACCTGGATCTGAGGCACTGGATCTACCAGGTAAGGGCTGAGAAAAGGCAGAGCCCACCTCAATCCCCGCTGATAGATCCATATGCGATCCCCATGATTGAAGCCTTCGCTGTGCCTCGGCAACAGCGGGACCCCAAGGGCGCGGGAGGAAAGGGCTCGGCAGGGGCGGAGCGTTTTTATGGACAAACGCTCGCAATGCTCGCAATCAGCTCCCTCGAGAGCTCACTGGGCATGCTGCACTCCCAAACAAACAACACACAGATTATGTGTGTCCCCACCCGTAATATAACGTGGGCAGAGATGAACAAACTTTCTGAACTGCTGTTCGCTCGCCATGATAAATATAGTCTCTTTTATAGTTTTTTTTTATATATATATATATATATATATAAATGTGAAAAACTCCTGCCTAGCAATTTCTAAGGACAGACAAAAACACTTGAGACACAGACTTTTTCATACACAGAGCGCTTGCTGAAGACTCAGAAGCTGATGCGCTTGTGTTTTGGGGTGCTTATATAGTTTCCTGGTCGATGACGTCACCCGCCTATGACGTTCCGTCTCGCCATTGGACTGATTTCATACGTGCTTCATGACGCACTCACGCAGGGGCGTTCCCACAGCGTTTTCACGCAGCTCGAGTTCCCTGAAAGGGAACCCTTGTTTTCAGCACCATATTTCCCATGTATTGCCAATGTTTTCATTTACTATTGGCGACACAAAGCACATGTACTAGTCCAGTGAGTTTAACTCCCTGTAGTGTGTTTGTATCTAATGAAGAGCAGCTATTGTGCAGTCTAATAGCAGCATGTTAGTTCCACCATTAGCACATCACTAGAAGAACAACAGAACAATACAAATCTTTGTGCAGATTAAGTAGAATCCAGTAGTTCGGAGAGCTGGGAATATAGACAGATCAGAAAGGGCTCTAAATTTCCAAGTCACCTCCCACAAGATCTTGTCCTTGGCAGGCCTCATAAAAATCGAGGAGGTGCGTACATAGTATAGAGTTCTGGAGGAAACTACCCACCAGGAATAAAAAAAAAAAAAATGTAGATCTCAACACCCCATATCTACAGCCTAATGAAAATCAGTGGGAATGACAATTTGGAGCTAACTACTGGTTCCAGCTATCTTCCATATTGAGTTAGGTTTAACATTTGAAGAGATGCTTGGCTGCTATAGATATCTGAAGGACTTTTATAAACCTTTTGGTTTAATATGGTGGAACCACATATCCTGTGTTTTTTGTTGAGTTTTTGAGTCAAAAGTCCCTGCTTAATACAGTAAAATGTGTTTGCGTATGTGTGTGCATGCTGAATTGTACCCATTGCTGTTGACTGTCAGAGATGAACCCTGGAAGCACAAGCTTGAAGATGCCCAAAATAAACAGAGAGGGGAAAAATGAGCAAGAGAACAGGAAAGAGATGCTCTGGGACAACTGCAAACAAGATTCATTGTCTATTCACTGAATCCTTTACCAACACTTACCTCGTCCATGATATGTGAGGGTGGTAAAATATCCCCCTAGGGGAAAAAAAAAAAATTCAAATAAATAAAGTGTTACTGTGTGGGCATTTGTTTGTGTGTGTGCGTGGGTGGGTGGCTTGACTGTTCTCTAAAAGTTCACTTTAATTCAATTTCCCTGTGATTATCCCACTCTAACAGATGCCAGCTGGTCCGGTCTGGACTGGGTGGGACCTCTGGCACTCTTAAACTCCACTGGCATCTCCAATCAGTCTCCTGGCTGTCTGCATTGCCCAGACAGAGCTGTTCGCCTGAACTGAGAGATGCAGAGCTGTGCCAGTCTCCAAACAGACAGGGCTAGTGAAACCGGTTCAGATACAGTGATGTTTATGTCATTTACAGCAGCTCTATCCAATTACTCAATCGTGCCTGACTGAGAGAACAGGGAGTAGCGGTGACTTAAAGGAGAACAGAAAGTGTGTGTGTGTGTGTGTGTGTGTGTGTGTGTGTGTGTGTGTGTGTGTGTGTGTGTGTGTGTGTGTGTGTGTGTGTGTGTGTGTGTGTGTGTGTGTGTGTGTGTGTGTGTGTGTGTGTGTGTGTGTGTGTGTGTGTGTGTGTGTGTGTGTGTGTGTGTGTGTGTGTGTGTGTGTGTGTGTGTGTGTGTGTGTGTGTGTGTGTGTGTGTGTGTTTTTAGAGAAGATGACAAAAAAGGGATTAAACTTAAAGAAATATGACTAACCTCTTGACCTGGGATGTGATGGACTGCAGGCTGTGAAGAAAGAAAATAAATGAATACATTATTTCAACACACATCTGTGTGTACACAGATGCACTATAAAAACTGAGAGCAGTTTTGAATTTTAAATCATATGTTGTCAGACGCTATGCATACAAATGCAACTGCGTGGGTGAAGGAGCCACTGAACTTCCTCTGTGGTGCTGGAGAAGCTGTGATATGTGCCATGTAAACACTTGTGGGTTAAACTCATAACAAAACCATCTCTTTCAACAGAGATGCTGCAGACAACAGCTGTGCTAGATGTGTCTAGAGGACGCAGAGAATCCCACAGAATCATCATTGAAGTCATCTTAATTATGATGGCTCTTTATGGCCTTATATATTTGACCTTTATGGCCTTATATCATGGTATCATGACTGTATCCTTCAAAAGGAGCACTGAAAATAGTAAAATTGAAGGCCAATGATGCCAGTTACAGTATCACAATTGATGGTGATAACTATGAAGACTATAATCTTACTTTATCTCTACGGATCAGTTCGAAAGCAGCAAGCAGTTCCCCAGCAGCCTTCCCAGCTTTCTGGATGGGATACCAGGCGAGGCGAGGGGAAGATACCATTGAAGGTTGGCAAACACATCGGCCCATAAACTCATCAGCACCCTGCAGAGTTAAAATAACTTGTCAAGCATTTTCTGTTTCAAGACCAGGTTAACAGGAGGAAAAAGCTACTGTTCCTGAGGAAAAGATAAACACTGGTTTTGTCAAAGTTTGCCAGGTTCTAGCTAGGGACATTTGGTAGCAAAAAGGTAGAACAAAACCCTGATGAAGGCCAGTGGGCCGATACGCGTTGGTGTTTTTTAATAGTTTAGCCCTTGATTAAGTAATAAAGGCTTTTTTTTACTTTTGTAACCTACTGAGTGCCTGGACTTGGATTTTTTTAAATTTTTTATGAACATTTAACCCTTCCAAGAGCACCAGAGGATACAAGGGACACCAGCAGCGCTCCAGCTTCCTTTTGCCATATCTATAATATGTTTAATAATTGTATGTTCATACTTTATTAATGATCAAATTATCATTTCTAAATGAAGTATAGCATTATTTACAAACCAGTTATTTAGGATTTGTCCTTGATTTATAAGATCACTTAAGTGTAAGTAAATGTAGTAAGTTCAGGTAGTTATAAAGCATTTAGTAGTGGTCAGTTAACCATTTTTGTGAGCTTATCTAAAGTGAGGACTATTTATGCCTTGTAAAGCATTTACAAAGGAGATTTAAAGGCTTCATTTATCTTCTAAACAGAAAAAGGAAACAAACAACACAGTGATACAGAACAAAAATATTCAACTGAGCCTTTAAATCTCCTTTGTAAATACTTTACAAGGCATAAATGGTATTCACAGATGAGCTCACAAAAATAGTTAACTGACCAATACTAGATGCTTTATAACTACCTGAATTAACTCACACTTTCTAAGTAATCTTATGAACCACTGACAACTCCTAAATAACTGGTTTGTAAATAATGCAATACTTCATTTAGAAATGATAAATTGATCATTAATTAAGTATGAAAATACAATTATTAAACACATTATATATATGCTTTTGAAACAAGAATAAAGCATTTATAGCTGTATATATATAAACTGCTTATTAATGTCTATTAATGCTTTATAAATGATGAATTAACTGTTTACCGATGCTTAACTAATGATTAATACCGTGCAGTTTTTATAAAGTGTTACCAACATTTTTAATAATTTTAGTTACCAATAACATCACTGAGAAGAGCAATTTTTTACACCATCATTGTCAGATTTTAATAATTTAATCATTCTATTTGATAAATTTAATTGAAGCGTACATTTGTCAAACAGTTAAATGGATTCAGTCTTTCCATATTCAAGTAGATAAGAGCTGTACTTGCTTGGCGTTATGAATGTGACTTTGAGTGAAATTACTTGCTATAAAAAAAAAACTTTGGTCAGATAATCTCTACCTAACAAAGTTGGCGGTTCTCAACCTGAATAAGTTGTTAATCGGACCAGCCTTCATATCGCTGGTCAAAAGTCTGGATGCGCAAGGCAAATTTGACATGAAACACACCTGCTTATAAAATAGCACATACCAAACAACGAAAACTCACATAAGAGTCTTGATCGTACAGCTCCACCACAATGTGAGGAGGGCTCTTCTCAGTCACTTGATGGTCTCCAAATATTTCCACTTCGTAGAAGATGAGGGTCTGGTCCCAGGTGGGATTGAGTGTGTTCCGAACAGTCACAGTCTTCTGGCTCTGATGCAGGAAGGACACGATGGCATAGGGATCTAATCAAAGAGTCAAAGATCAAAGGCCACTGAATTGCAAGGCATTTTCATGTCAGGATGAGTGATGAAGTATGGCATGAGTTGCAAGTTCACATCGAGTGGGAATAGCATGGGTAATGTGCACTTGTATACTGTCAAAAACGAGATCTAAACTGTCAACTGAAACAAGAAAGGCTTCGGGAGGTCAGATGGCGGTTATTGCCACGTAGATGAATAAACGCAATGGAAAGAACTGCATCAAAAGTTGGGAAAGATGTGCAGCAATCAACTCATTGAAGTCTGTTTGCCATCAAGACTGAGGCAGTGATTTGGTAAGTTTTCCTCAGAACAAGACTTTCAATGCATCAGTAAACATAATAAACACAAGTATTTCTGTTTTTATTTGGTTCTATAATGAGGGTGACGTTGCCACGAATATAACATCAATTATGGACGTGAAAAGAACCAGAGATCCCCTGAGTTATGGTGCAGGGAGGGTGAGACCATTTTTGGTCTATGTAATGTCTGAAAGATGATGTGTGGTTGTGAGACAGAGAAAGGGGGAAAAAAGTGAGTGATTTAGCAAAAGCATGTGCATGCGTGAGTGTTTATGTATTTAAGTGAGTGTTTTAAACAGATAGTTCACCCAAAAATAAAGAATTATGTCATTGTCATTGTTACAAATTACAATTTTCTTGTCAAATAGGCATGTTTGACTTGTACTCATAGTAGTGACAAATTTCAAATTTGTTTTAATGTGATTTAAAGAACACTAGTAACATAGCACACGAGTAGTGTTGATTACTTTTTTGTCCTTTCTGGAGTGTGTGCGTGCGTGCGTGCGTGCGTGCGTGCTTGCGTGCGTGTGTGTGTTGTGTGTGTGTGTGTGTGTGTGTGTGTGTGTGTGTGTGTGTGTGTGTGTGTGTGTGTGTGTGTGTGTGTGTGTGTGTGTGTGTGTGTGTGTGTGTGTGTGTGTGTGTGTGTGTGTGTGTGTGTGTGTGTGTGTGTGTGTGTGTGTGTGTGTGTGTGTGTGTGTGTGTGTGTGTGTGTGTGTGTGTGTGTTTGAAAAATAATGCAGTGACATCAACTACTTAGGAATGCCAGAAATTGGAGGGACAGTCAAAGTTTATTATTTCAGTCGACGTAAAGCAGCCTCAGTGGGATAGTTTCACTAGGGAGGGAGAAATAGACACTTTTCCCAGCTCTTAAAAAACTAGCCCAGTCACACACATGCACACACAACTTCCCACTTCCCACAAACACAGTGGCTCAAATAAACAAAGGGATAAACGACCTTTGGGGAGCGTGTACTGTTACCCAGGAGCCAATGGGAAATAAACACAGGCAGTGTCTAATCTGCCTGCTTACAGTGAAATGTAAATAAACTGTCTCCCCCAAGGGCATTGTGGGACTGGACATGTCGACGGCTGCCCACGTGTAGGACTCAAACATGATGCATGAACTTGGGAACAATGACATGCTCAAAGAAAATAGGGAAAGGATTTTGGAAATGCATTATTTCCCATATATCAATACAATACAGTGTTTAAAATACTCTTTTTATACATTATGTGAGCCTTTAATTTGATCTGTTTTGTGTATGTATAAAAACTGTTATAAATGAATGTCAAAAAATTTACAGTAAACAATAGTTCGAAAGATCAGGAGACTGACAGACAGACAGACAGACAGACAGACAGACAGACAGACAGACAGACAGACAGACAGACAGACAGACAGACAGACATAGACAGATAGATCGATAGATCGATAGACAGACAGCTTTAGCACAGAAGGGCCTACAACCATATAGCATCTGGCATCTGATTTCGTCTAATCCCCCTCCAGTAGCCAAAGCACTGATGCAGATCAACATTGTCCCCTCCTTTATAAATATTGTGGTCCATCTATCATTTCCTTTTACCAAACTCCTTCTAAGGCGCACCAAGGACAAGTGATTTCTGCCTCGAGCTTGATTTATTCATTTTCCTCATACCTCAGAACTTTAAAAGATCTAGGCTGGGTTGTGTGCATCAGGAGACTGACCCAAAACTATTTGTAGATTTGTAATCAGAGCGCCAGACTGGCCTGATTTATACCAGGCCTGTATTTTTAAAAGGATCCTCAATGTTTTTTCATCTGTGCTTGCGGGTTCAGAATGAACCTTAAAGGCATAGCCTGGGTAGCTACATTTCCAGGATTTCGCAAAAACAAAAAAAACAATACACTTCAGATCTTTCTCCACCTTAAAGTCTCTTTTCTTTTTTCTTTTCATCCTTATCCGCTTTGTTCTCATTTTTAGACTATGGTTTTTCCATGCAGAGGATATTTATACCAGACATCTCTAATGGGTGATAACCAGCAGGCGTATTTTGCCTGCATTTTAATGATGGGGAGCACTCTGGGTTAAAAATTTCACTACCACAACTTTAAACCATGGCTTTAGACCATGGCAACACCCGCTATGGTTTAAAGGGGGTGAAATACTGCTCCGGTGTTGCCAAGAAAACTCTTTTATATTTGACTTTTACAGGGACTGTTTTTTTTTTTTTTGGCAACATCAACAATCAGTGTCACATTTTGAATGAAAACTCACTTCATGTTTATTAATAGGTAATACTAATATAAGGTAATAACAAGACCCACACGTAATCTGCACATTTATGAGGGGAATTCTGTGGAATGGCTTAAACAGAGCAGAGAACACTAGACATATTGGTGGCTAAAATACATTTACATAACTTTTTTTTGCCATAACTCTTTCAAATTACACTTATTAAAAGAATAACCAATAAACAAACAACAGGTGGCAGGGTGGTGTAGAGCTTTCGGAATGACAATTACACAATATTCACTACACAACTGTAACAATAAAACATTACTGAATTTTTTGAGTAACTTCTTCTAAATAGTTAGAGAAAACCACTACAAAAAATCTATAACCAATAGTTAATAAATACAGCATAAAGATATGATTATAAAGGAGACGGAAGCCCTTCTACAACAGCAAAACCAGAGAATGTTTCACCTGATGTGTGCATTTAGACAGTTTACTTAACTTTTGGAATGTGAAGTTTAAGTCCCTTTGATCCGGCAAAACGTCACATGTGCATCTTGAATAAAAACTTGTATGCAGTGCACATGCTTTTTGTCCACTTGTTTTGATACTTTCCAAGGACACAAGTCATGAAAGATTATTTCTTATGAAAAAATAGCTTGGCAAATAAGGAACCAGCGCAAGTACATCAAAAAGAAAAACGGCAGAGCAGAGCAACAAATTCAAAATATAATGTCTCATTGTTTTCAGGGCTTTTCACTTTTTAAAGTTCAGAGAAGACAGGATGTGATGGGAAGAGAAAGAAAGGGGTAATGGGATATGTTTCAAGCCAGATTCAAACTTGCTTCATCCATATAGAGCAACAGCATCAGAGCTCATGCACTAAGCACTAGACCATGGCTCTGACTTGATTTGTTTTACTTTAGTACCACCTCTTTTCTATACAAATGACATTTTTTACATCTCCCTTGCCAACGTCTTCTCTCATGGACACCATTGTAAATCTACTTCATTTCGCTTCTCTCGGCTATACTTGATCCAAACTTCCTCGGCCCAGCCTGTGCCAGGCACAATATTTCACCCCTCTCTGACGTAAGCTCAGTTACGGTTCCTCTACCATTTACTCTCAAAAGACTTCACTTTTATGAATTTGTTATTTATAAAGTGCTCCTATTATTCTAGGCAATACTGACCCTTTTTTAACAGAAAATCATTAAATCATAATTCTGCCATGTTAAGCTAATGCTCTCAATATGCTTCACATTAGGACTACCCATTGACCTCAATTTGTGTCTCCACATGACCTGGAAATATGTATCTTATTGTATGTTAACTTGAACAAAATTCATTGGAGCTGGCAAAGTGCTCTTCATGCCATGTGGCATTGTAGTAAATGTCTTAAAAGGCTAATTTCGCCAATGCCTGCTGTGTGTCTGAATGTCATTCTATTAGTGGATTCAGAAGAATATATCACTCAGAATCCATACAAATAACCACAAGTTTGGGATCTGAAAGGTCACAGTGCAATACATGTAGATTCTGACAAAGCTGCTTTGCAAAATGAATGACTGCATATATTTCTTCTTACTTTTAATGCCCAGAATGTGTTGTTGTCTACAGCACATTACTGTTTTAATGAAAAAAGGTATGTTACTGTCAGAATATGGCCTTAGCTTTGATCAGATTATACCCAACAAGATTGAGTAACCACCAAAGGTTTTGTTGATTTCTTAGGTTTTGACCTTGGAATTGTTACCAAGGATGGGCTGAAGAATTAGCTCCATAATTTCTCCTTTTTCTGTTTTCAAGCAAAAAGCACAAATATATACTACCCTTCAAAAGCTGGAGTCATTGGGATTTTTTTTAAAGATTTTTTTTAAATGAATACTTTTATTCAGCATGACTGCATTAAATGTATCAAAATTCATGTTAACAACATTTATTATTTTATTATTATAATACTTCTATTTCAAATAAATGCTGCTCTTTTGACCTATCTATTCATAAAAGAATCATGAGTATTATCAGAATATTAGGATATTTGAAGGATCATGTTACACTGAAGACTGGAGTAATGATGCTGAAAATTCAGCTTTGCCATCACAGGGATGCATTATATTTTAAAATATAATAAAAAATAAAATAAAAATTTTAAAATAAAATTAAAAAATCAATTTTGAATTGTGCACAACCCTGATTTACACAAACATTGATATGTTTGTAATAGTTGGTATGCTCACCTGAGAAACTGTCTTTATCCATTGCCAGCAGGTCTCTGGCCTGATACAAGTAACATCGCAGATGATACAGGGTCCCATCTGAAGAATCAAGAAGCAGCATGGTAGTGTAATTTCAGTCATCTCTCATTATTTTAAATGAAGTGAGAAAACTGCCATGTTCAACTTACTATCAAAGAAGCAGGAGATGGTTGGGCGGTTGACACCAAAGGTTGTTGTAACTGACTTATCGTCATTCTTTTCATCAGTAACACTGCTCTGTTGAAAACACACACACACACACACACACACACACACACACACACACACACACACACACACACACACACACACACACACACACACACTGTGAGACAGATTATGTTCCTTCAACCTAAACAGTAGACTCACACATTTTGGCCTTCAGACAAGACATGGCATTCTTGTTGGATCAAATATCATAATATTCCGACCAAAAGGGTAAACGGATTATGTGTTAATGATAACTGCTGTCAGTTGTGGAAAGGGCAACTGTATATGCACCACAAACCACTGGCATGAAAAGATTACATCACCACCCAAAGACACTCGAATATCATTTTGACACATACAAAAATCCTGATCTTCTCTGAATAAAATGCCTGATGATGTCTCTTAACCAAAATGAAAATGCTATGTCAATTGTGGCTCACAATATTTACATAACCCAATACACTTGTATGGTTTTGGAGAAAAAAATTAAAAGAAACACACCCTCCAAAGTGCCCTTTAAAAGAAGAACAGAATTTGGAATCCAATTCCAACGAGTAGCAATGTAGCGCAAACCCAAACACTAAAAAAAGCTATTTTTAATGTCACATTATTCACACATGCAGTTTTTAGTGCCAAGCAAGCTGATACTCGAACCTGATTTTCGGTCTCTCAGATTTTCTCACATTCTCTCTGATTTTCGGTCTCAGTGAAAAGATTGATTCATTGTAGTTAACCAAAACTCATATCCTAAATAACATTCTCTCTCTCTCTCTCTCTCTCTCTCTCTCTCTCTCTCTCTCTCTCTCTCTCTCTCTCTCTCTCTCTCTCTCTCTCTCTCTCTCTCTCTCTCTCTCTCTCTCGTATGTAGCAGTGAAAAGTCTGATTCATTCTAATGCATCAGTTCATCTTAATTGACTCTCTCATATTTAGCAGTGGATTAATTGTAATTAATTGGTTAGTCTTTAACTGCTCTCTTACTCATTTATATTGTGGTGGGTATTGTGGTATGATTCATTTTAGTTAATTGGTTCACTGTAAATAGCAATATCTCTCATATGTAGAGGTAAAAAGTCAGATTCATTCTAAAAGACTCTCTCTCAAAAGTTTGGCAAGTTATTGCAATGAATCGGTTCATTCAGACAGTCCTGACTGGTTAATTTACCAGTCCTGTAAATTAACAACGTATGCTCTAGCAGTGGAGATACAGGAAGAGCAGGATTTAAAAACAAGGTTAAACACTCTATATCATATGGAAATAATTGAAAATGACTAAATTAAGCATTTGATGTGATTAATTGATATGGATCTGAATATTCAGGTGCCCCAGAAGGCAGAGCAAGGGAATCATCTAGTTCACCTCTGTACGGCACTACTTGCACAATGGATCCGGTCCAGACCCTCATCAACTCTCAATTCTAAACTCAGCCAAGCCCACATGACATCTTGTGCCAAAGCTGCCTGGAATAGACCCGTAACAATGGACCCAGTGGACCAGACTATATGAGTAAAAGAATAAGCATACTAACTAGGCTTTATGCATACACCGTCCTTCACACTCATTGCTCCATCTCTGTCTGCCTGTAAATGATATCCCATGATGCCCTTATTTTAGACTGATTCCACTTTGCTTGCCCAGTCTCTCTCAGCACCTCCGATTTGTCCAAACTCAAAGCCCTCCACACCCATTCTCGCCTTTGCCTTGTCTAAATTGCATCTCGCCCTGTTTGATTCAGTCCGACCACTTTCCTTTCCTTCCATTAAAGTCTCTCTTTCTAAATCTCACCCCCAATTCCAGCTCCACACCACTCAAATAGTCAACCCTCATTACCAGCGAACACTCCAAGGCAAAGATGGCCGCCGGCCCTGTCTTTTCTAATGGTTCCATACGACATCTCCAGCGCCGGCGCCGGAAGGCGTCCGTCTTCCTTTGCTTGAGGTGAAACTTCCAGCCAAATAAAGAAGCATACTCCCAGCCCTCACGCTCCGACTCATCCGGACGCTGCTGTAGAAGAGTGAGCACACACAGAAGAGGACTCTTTTACATCATTTAACTTGATTGAATTAAAGCATTTTTCTCATATGCATGTTCTGTATGATCCTATCCAGTGGTGCACAGTGCAATAAACATAAAAAAAGACAAATAGCAGACATGAGTTTTTTCAGATTAGTGAGGAAAGGATTAGTGAGGAATTAAAGTTATCTAATAGAGTAGAAAGACGGAAGGTACCACAGAAGAAATGTTTTGAATTCTGTGCTTAAAGAGTGCCACCATGAGGACAACTGATTGTACTCATAGTAACCCAAAAAAGTATTTGGACACTTCAAAAATATATTATAATAATATATTATAATAATAATAATAATAATAATAATAATAATAATAATAATAATAATAATAATAATCTACCTATCTAAAAAGCACACGTTTCAAGCAAAACTAGAATGAAACATTTTATTAATGAGTATAAAATTACAAATTTGTAAAGTTTCAGAAGTTCTGGAAGAATTCATTTGTTTGAAGATGGCATATGGTTTCATAAAAATTGAATTGCATAAGTAATACGCTACCATTCAGAAGTTTGGGGTAAGTGCGATTTTTTTTTTAAAGAAATTAATTATTCTAAGCAAGTACGTATTGTATTGATCAAAAGTGACAGTAAAGACAACTGTAATGTTACAAAAGATTTCCATTTTAAATAAATGCTGTTCTTTTAAACTTTCTACTTAAAGAATAATGAAAAAAGTATCATCACAGTTAACTATCAGTACAACAATCGGAAATGCTTCTTGAGCTCCAAATAAGCATATTAGAATAATTGTGAAATATTATTACAATTACTCTAACTGCTTTACTGTACTTTTGTAAATATAAAATAAATGTAGCCTTAGCATAAGAGCAGAGACTTCTTTCATAAATATTAAAAAAAACTTTAATCTTTAAACTGATCCCTAACTTAATAATATATATTATATATAATTAATATATATTAAGTAAAAACCACCTTTTGAACCCAAACCTCTCTCTCAAACAAATTTTCCTTGAAATTCTTTACCCAGTTTTAGTAGACCTAATTGTTTATTGCGCAGATCCAAACGGAAACACAATGAATCTCATTCAGGAAACACGAGCAAACAAATTTTTGTGTAAATCGTTCATAAATCCATTATTATGTAAACTGACAATTGAATTGAATGTGACAATTTACATAATGGATTTGCAAATGATTTATACACAAATTTGTTCTGTTAGTGTTTCATGAATGAGGCTCATTGCCATTCTCTGTCACTCTAAAAAGCAAACATGATGAAGTTCTTCAGTCTAACAGCATCATTATTGTTATCAAAAACAGTTATCTCCAGAATTTAATTTTAGATCAAAGTGTGTTTTACCCAAACTTGTTTGCCTGTGTGGATAAGGACTTTCACAGATTGAAGCAAAAACGCGTTATCGCTCTCTCTCATGTCGCACACACATGCCCCTAACACAGACCCTCACACAGATGATGAACATTAAACGTATTTGCGGCGGGACTTTGGACCTTGGTTTTTCTGCCAAGTGGATTCGAGGTGTGGGATTGATTTCAGATTATTCTCAGATGGCATGATTAATTAGGTGTCCTCTCGAGCTCCATCTGCTTCTCACCAGATGCGTTCAGGGACAGGGGAAGACCTCCTGAGACTACACAGAGCTCTTTATGTCACGCCACCCTGAGCTTTACCAGAATCCCCCCAGAATTCAAAGGGAAACAAAATGAAGCTTGGGGCCAAGATTCCACTTTTGTTTACAAGCTGCTCTCAATGTGAAACTTCGTTATTTCTTTGACTGAAAACAAACCGAGCGGGAACATTTCGCTAATGACTGATGATGTACTTTTCTAAGGGCCTCCATTTTCTGCATATCTCTACGGCGGAGTCGGATCCAACGTCTCCGGCGGTTGGTGTGGTACATCTTCTCGGATGGAACCCAGGACTTTGGCCGGCGGTCCGGGGGGAGGGTTATTCCATATTCCCACCCTACAGGTAAAAGCTAATTTATTGTAGAGATACATTTCTTTTGAAAATCATCTTTATATAAAAAATAATGAAGAGCAGAAGTCAGTGGCATAAGACTTCTGAAAGTTTCCATACCTTGATCATCCACTGCACGCTTCAGATCCTCGCTCCACTCAATATCCCCCCACACCCAGCCCGGGGGACACTCAATCTCATCTTTAGGCACAGCCTTTTCTCCATTCTGCCCCCCATTGGACACATAAAGAACAAAAAGATCAGTTCCTGGCCAACTGATTTTAATGTAGAACATAAGTTCTTTTTAAGTACAGTGAAGTTATTAATTTTATTCATGAGGCACAAATGAATACTTATAGAAAAATATTTAAGTTTCATCAGTTTTGTCACAATACAACTACACACTAACCACATCTGTGTACCCCTCTGGCATGCCAATCCACTGTCCTCCTGGCAAACGCATCTGATTTTCAAACACCTCCTCCAAAAAGCTTATATGACCTGCATCAGCGTCGTACAGCATTCTGGGCATCAAGACACATCCATGTTATGCCATTTCACAGGGTGTTCAATGATGTTGATATCACTAATACTTTTAAAAATGTCTGAGTAAATTGATGATAAGATGGTACTCACGTTTTCTCTGGGCTGACATACCAGTCTCCTGCCCAGCTCCATCCTGGAGAGGGTTTGAAGCTCTCCTTCGGCAGTTTGATTCTGCCAGTCACATCGCTGAACTTGGGGTATGTCAGACCCGTCGTACCCCAGTTCCCCACCAAGGCCAACTTAGTCTGGTTCTCATACTGTGGATCAAAATAACTCCATTATTAGCTCAGAAGCTCAAACACACAATGCTACAAGACACAATCAACTCAAAAAGAAGATATTTAAGAAATTCAACCAAATAAGATTATCAAGGCTAAATATTGTGAATTATTATTAACATTTAAAATAACTTTTCTATTTAAATATATTTTAAAATGTAATTTATTCATATTATGGCAAAGTAGAACTTTCAGCATCATTGCTACAGTCTTCAGTGTCACATGATCATTCAGAAATAATTCTAATATGCTGATTTGCTGCTCAAGAAACATTTCTCATTTGTTATCAAATTTGAGAACAGTTGCGCTGTGTAATATTTTTTTGTGGGAACCATGATGGATTTTTTTCAGGATAATTTATATATATATATATATATATATATATATATATATATATATGATTAATTTAATTCATCTAATTTATTATAAAAGATCTTACTGACTTTTGAAATGTAGCATTTTTTTAATTTTTATTTGTGTTCCAGCGTTTTATTTTTTTGTTTGTTTGTTTTTTCATTTTATGTCAGGAGATTCAGTAGATTTCAACTTTTTTCTCTCTTGGAAAAACGTTATAAAATATTTTATAAAATATGATTTGTGACTATGATAATCTAAACAAAGACAGAAATAAACTATTTTAATGTTTATTGTGTGAAATTGATTTCCAAATCAATAAGTTGAATATACACTGCTGGAGATTGTTAATAGAGAGATTAATAAAGTAGTGATAGAGTGAAACGTGTTAGCTAAAAGTCCACAGGGCAAAGACCCAGAGGTGAAGAAACACCAAACAAATGCATGTTGGGTAACTGCCCACTCACCGTTTCTGCAAACACAGATAGTTTGCCCTCTGCAAACTGGTTAAAGGACTTGACATCAGCAGCGAGTCCAAACCACAGCTTGACCCTGAGCTGAGCTGGGATCTTACTACATCCCACGTCTTCCTGCGGACACTGAGCACAGCATTACACACAGAGAATCAGAGATTTATCACTACCCCTACGGTTCCATTCATCATTTACACTGTAGCATTAGTATGTCCTTTGCCTTCAAATAGTGTGTTTACCTTCATGAAAACCGTCTGAAGTTGTCCACAATGCCTGCCACAGTAACCCTGGGAAAAGAGAACTTGATGGGTGGGAATTCTGTGGTAGGCCACTCGTCTGTCTCCCTGAAGCATCCAGATTATTATATCTGGAAAACTGTTCTGGGGCTGAAAGAAAGAAAGTACTGCTGTCAATCGATTAAAAAAATATCTAATTAATCGCACATTTTTAGTAATTAATCAAGTTTTTTTTCTTAATTTCTGGGTGTGAAATTAGTAATTATAGCCATTAAAAATTACAATGTAATTAAAAGTCAACATTTCATAGGCTTTAAAAATATATATAACAACTTTTAATTTATCCTAAAACCATCTTCACGTAAACCCATTAAACCCAAATAAACCAAAATGCCACATTTAGCTGTGCTTTTAATATAGCAGGGCTCAACACCCCACCACGAGTTACAGTTTTCCTTATTTTTGACCCATGTAACCATGTATTTTAATATATTAAGTTGTTAAAACACCAACCCAGTGCCATTCCTTCCTATTCACAAAGTGTGCAAGTTGTGTAGGGCCCCCGACCCACCAGGGGGCCCCCTTGCTCTCAAAGAGGATTTAATGACTAGCATTTTAGTTTCGGTTTGGATTTTGGCTTCCAGGGATTATGAAAACAAGATGTCGCATCCCGTTCCTTTGCTTTAAAGTGGTGCGCTGTCACCCTTTACAAGTAGCATCCAAATCAGTCAAATCATGTAACATGACTGTCTTAATATACAGTCTCCTGCCGGATGTGCTCGATACTAAAGAAAAAAGGAGTTAAAAGCGTATTGAGCTGTGAAAGAGATGCTGTTCCCCAGGTGGCTTTCTGGAGCAAAACTCGGACAAGAATAAGCTACTTTGCATTCCGGGTGTGCGATTAAAAGGACAAATATACATAAAAAATTTCAAAATGCCCGAGTTTTAGTTAAACAAGGTCGGTTATGTCTTAAGTGAACATAAACAGTTGGGAAAGTAACTGAAAGCTTGTCAGTATATTATATCTGTGCATTTGGTCTTAAAGTGACAGCAGCCTAATAAACATGCTGCTCTCTGTGTCATTTAATGTTAATCAAACAACAAAAGAAAATGAGAGAATCATTCACTGCTCTTCACTGAAAAACTTTTAGGAACTTTAATAAGAATCAATGTATATTTCATTTATATGGTGAAGACTATTTAGAGTTTAATTTTGAAATTTTATAACTTTATTCAATAGACCTTATTAGCCAGAGAAACGAGGGTGCAGCCATCTTTAGAATATTGTCTTTGCACTTCCGTTTTTGCGGTTGCTCTGTAGATTTCTATGGCATTGCTGTCCAGGAGTAATTAGCTTTTGAAGTGGATTTACTTAATTTAAAGTTAACGAAAGTTATCATGAGGATTGTAATGTTTAAAGCAGATGTCTTAACAAATGTCAGTATCCCAGCCCTCACACTCCGACTCGTCCGGACGCTGCTGCACACACAGAAAAGGACTCTTTTACATCATTTAACTTGATTGAATTAAAGCATTTTTCTCATATGCATGTTCTGTATGATCCTATCCAGTGGTGCACAGTGCAATAAACATAAAAAAAAAGACAAACAGCAGACATGAGTTTTTTCAGATTAGTGAGGAAAGGATTAGTGAGGAATTAAAGTTATCTAATAGAGTAGAAAGACGGGAGGTACCACAAGAGAAATGTTTCTAATTCTGTGCTTAAAGAGTGCCACCATGAGGACAACTGATTGTACTCATAGTAACCCAAAAAAGTATATGGACACTTCAAAAAGATTTTAAAACGAGCCGTTCATTTATAAATATTCAGGATCGCTGTAAAAATACAGACCGGAAGACAAAAGACATCGAGCACAGCGCTGAAAAGGGGCGGGGCTACATAAGGTCTATAGGCTTAATTGTTTATTTCATTTGTATCTTTTTTTCTATTGTATTTGTCCTATTGTTTTTATGTTAGTTTTTTATGCTTTTAATGACTGTTTCAAGTCATTGTTGTTGATTGACAGTGAAACTGCTCTGAAAGAACAGATTAAGGGGTTGGAGGTCATTTTGTGGTTTTCATGAATGCATTGACATGGGCACCCCCTACAAAGTTTTGCTTAGGGCCCCCAGAAGTCTGTCACTGCACCAATCTTTTACATATCAGTAAAATTTCACAATTAATTCTCAATTACAATTTTTAAAGCGGATGGTCGAAGTTTACTTTAGACTTTAGCATAACTAATATAAAGTTCAAACATCTTTAAGTTGAGTTCAAACAGCTCAAAGACAAGTAAACAGCCAGTAATAAAATAAGAACAAATAAACAAATTACAAGTGACAACACAAATAAATACAACAGCACAGATTAAGCAAATGAAAAAAAAAATTGTTTTAAGATTTTCAGGTAGGTCTAACAGTAGTATTCAGGTTACAAATACTACAGAAATTAAATAATACAATCAAATGTAACATAACACTGCACAGCCTTCACTATATAATTCAATTAAATATTGATTAATCCCTATTAAAGCATAACAACACTAAAATATATCATTTTGACATGCAAGCTACAGCTCTTTCACCTCCTCAGCGAGGTGACGTAGTCTCATGGTCCAGTCCTCAGCCTGCTCCAGCACAGCACTCAGCTCGGTCTCTGGTCCGTGTTTGAGCGCCAGTGCCGTCTGCACGATCTGCTGCATGTTAATCTTGCGCAGATTCCTCAGAGCTTTATCCAGCGGAGTCGCACAGGGCCATTTATCCACCTCGGGGAGCTCCTCACTACAGCACATACACACAAGAACGCTTTAGTTGGTCATAGTGCGTGCGGTACAGCTTTACAAAACACTTGAACACATCTGCACCTGCAGTCGGCTATGACATCATCAAGCAGCTGCACAACCCTCTCTTCCACTTCCTGTTCGTCACTTCTTGCTTTGAGCTCCAGCTGTACCTGCTCTAGGTTTGATTCCTATTATGATAAACGTATTAGGAAATACAATTATAACTGTTTGTGGTTTGATATATTTTGATGTGTTGACCGAAGAGACGCTCCTCACCAGTCGGTCAACTATGCTGAGCAGCATGTTCAGGGCCTCTATGCGAGGGCCGATATCTTCCCACTCTGAAGACAAGACCACCACAGGTTTCACATTTCCCCATGGCAGGTAGTAGTAATGGCAGCCTAAATAACAATGTAAAACAGTGGAAGCGATGTTAGATACTTGAGTATAACTCATTGGCTTATAGGTAATAAGATCCTTCCAAATTTTAATATAAAATTAAATGTTATTGGGTAGGTCATGTAACACAAAGCTTCAATCCTAGCTTCAAAACTCTTTTTTCACAAAATCACATAGGGCTCTGCATTTTTCCTTTAACTAGTATAGATAAGCACTATCTGTCACAGTCATCGTCTGCACCGTTCTGTCTTCGTCTTCACTACACTTCCCAGCATCCTCCTTGTCTGCACACCTGAACTCATTCCCTCATTACCCACCTGTTCATCGTCATCATCATCTGTGTCACCTGTCCTCACTTCGTGAGTGTTCATTTGTACTTGTATTTAGTTGCCTTCTGTTCAGTTAGTCCTTGTCGGTTGTTAGTCTTGTTTAGTGGTGTTCATGCGTGTGGTCCTGCCTGTCTTCCTAGCTGTCTGAACCTGAGTGTTACTTTGAAGTAAACTGTCTAAATTGGAGCTTTTGCCTTTGAGTCCTTCTTCAACCCGCACTGCACCCGGACACTATCGTTCAGAGGTTTAGACTAAAATGTTTTAATGTTTTACAAAGAAGTCTCTTTTGCTCAAGGCTGCTTTTATTTGTAAAAATACAGTAACTTAAAATAACTTTTAATATATGTTATAATGTATTTTACTCATGTGATGGCAAAGTAGAATTTTCAGCATCACATGAACCCTCAGAAATCATTCTAAAATACTGTTTTGGTGCTCAAGAATCATTTATTATTATCATCAAAAAACAGTTGTGCTGCTTAATATTTTTGGGCACACCGTGATACCTTCTTTTTAAAGGATTCTTTGATTAGAAAGTTCAAAAGAAAATCTTTTGTAATGTTACAAATGAAATAAATGTCTTTTACTATATATATGAATATATTTTACTTAATTCACACACATATATATATATATATATATATATATATATATATATATATATATATATATTATATACAGTATATGTGCCATTTCTTCAAATGAAATTAATAGTTTTAGTCAGCAAGGGTGCATTAAATTGATAATGCACCCTTGCTGAATAAAACTGTTAATATCTTTCAAAGAAATGGCACATATACTGTACACACACACACACACACACACACACACACAGAAAAAATATTCTGGTGTTTCTGTTAAAGGAAGAACAAATGCCACAAGAATCCACTTCAAAGTGAAATTATAATATGGACATTTTATGTGGGGCATTCCAAAATTTATGGTTGATCTAAACATTTCAAGTCTAAATCATTAGGTGGTTTCTCACCATCAAACACAGCCCTGCTGAACTGAGTGGTGGAGGGCAGAGGCAGACAGGTGTTGTCGAACTTGTTGCCGTAGTTACCAATACTGACTTCAAACTGAATCGCATCATCCACATCCTGAAGAAGAGTGGCTGAGTAGAATGCAGCAAAGAGGGAGAACTTCCTCTTCCGCATAAATTTCTGTGCGACACAACACACCACTGTCAACTGGTCTTTCACTGATATTAAATGATGCATTCCTGTGTAAAATGATCTCATGTCTGATGCTAAACCCAGGAGGAATAACTGTGATCGCACCTCTACCACCAGCAGGTCATCAGGGTGTATGTCTTCAATCTTTTGCTCCACCTGATCAGACAGCTTCGTAATGAGTTCTAACAGCACACGTCCTCGATAGGCCACACCCTCTCCCTATGTCAAAAAACACACACATTGGAACTTATTATTAGGAAGTAGGCCTATTATTACAGTAAGTAATATTAAAGGGGGTATATGTAAGAATTCCCATGAATTGATCACTTTTTTTATTACCAATGTGTGAACAGCTTGTAACAAAACTTAAAAAACAAGACCTTCCCCGACTTCCTAGGTTTTCTGTGAAAGACTGTAGACTGTTATTTAGAAAGACGGGGGATGTTTTGCCGAGAAAATCAAAAGTATCTGATGTTCATGCATGGTCCCAAAAGCCTCTCTTCTGTTCAATGGCACATGAAATGCATTCTTATACAATGTTTAGGATAATGCAGAATGAGCCACTCTGTACTGTAATGTCAATGTGTCATGCAAAGAAAAGTGATTCATTCAAACTATAGTCTCACATGGTCAGATTTATATAGTCTATTGTCTCAAATGTACTTTATAATCAAATTATCATAACTGTCATTTTAATTACCTCATCTGTCGGCCTGATACCTGTGAATTGCAGAGCTTGTGCAAACATAACCGCATCGCTATGATCAGATGCTTTCTTAAAGCTCCAGTAGGTAGCTTTTGTAAACAAATATTTGTTAAAACTGTCACTATGTCCTGTAAGTAGAATATGAGACAGATAATCTGTGGAAAAAATCAAGCTCCTCTGGCTCCTCCCTGTGGTCCTACTGCCATTTGCAGAAATACACCGCTCCCGGTCAGAAACAACCAATCAGAGCCAGGAGGAATGTCTTAACAGTGTCAATCACACTCGTGTACGCGCGGATCACCCCTCTCTTGCACAGCGCGAGCGCGTACCGTTGTTCGTGACTCTCCTGTTCGAACTCGTTCATCCAAATGAACGAATCTTTTTTCGAGTAATTTCGTTCATTCAACGAACGAAATGACTCGAAAAAAGATTTTTTAATTTTGAACGAGTCTTTTCCGTTCATTCAACGAACGAAATGACTCGAAAAAAGCTTAGTTCATTTGGATGAACGAGTTCGAACAGGATCACGAACGTGCATCACAGAACAGAGCAAGGCGAGCATTTGTGCTTATAAGACTTAAAGTTTTTTTTTTTTTTTAAATGACCGATCGTTTGCTAGATAAGACCCTTATTCATCGTCTGGTATCGTTTAAAACCCTTTGAAGCTGCGCTAAAACTGTCATTTGGTCCTTGAAACGTTTGTGTCCTATTGAAGTCCATTATATGGAGAAAAAGCCTGGAATGTTTTCATCAAAAACCTTAATTTCTTTTCGACTGAAGAAAGAAAGACATGGACATCTTGGATGACATGGGGGTGAGTAAATTATCAGCAAAAGTTTTTTTTAAAAGTGAACTAATCCTTTAACGTTATCTTAGTAGCTATTTATAACTTATAGAAAGAGTGCAACCTTATAAAGTTACATGTAGGCTATTGCAAAATACATAATGATTTGAGGACCAAGTTTGTAGTCAAAGTATGGGCAGGCCATAGTCAATGTAAAGCATATTGTTGATGTTTCGTCCCTATTAGTGAATGTTCCATAACTGTTTATAATCCGCCGTCATCAGTGGGCCTGCTTACTAGCCTGCGCGTTCACGGCTGGCTCCGCTGTGGGGGAGGAGCTGTGGAGGGAGGGCTGTAGAGCAGCAGAGGGCAAGGGGGTTGGACCTGTAAGTTGTGCTTGTTCAAATTTTCAGGCTAAGTCAACATTTTCTTAAAACTCCCTACTGTAGCTTTAACTGCAGTTTTCTCACCGCTGTCATTTTTGTTGTGTGTTTATATTGTTATTGAGGGGAAAGCATGCACATATTTACATATTAACCTAAACGTCACTCTCAGCAGCGTGGGCGACATCTGGATGTTCTTTAACAGTGTATTGCTACAAAAGTTATTTTCTACATATTTTTTGTTCGAAGCAAAAAATGAAAAAGTTTATTTGTCGCACCCTGATGCATTCGCGTGCATCTAACGTAATCACAAACGTGCACAGCGCATGATAAAAATCAGAACACAGTTCAATATATTGTGTTTTTTTATTATTAATTTGGTGCTATTATGCACAGCTGAGTACAAACTTGTGTTTACTATGTGTGTCACATAAGGCGGCTTTCTGCTGCATGCAAACAGATTATTTTGAGGAGACAGTGGATTGCCGTTCATTTGCCTCCCTGACTGCACTTGCTATGGACCAATACACTGCAGGCTCACTCGCGCTCATATCCAAGGTAAATCAATAACACTAACATCCCTTACAAGCGTTTTATTTAACTAAATACATTGTAATCGGCTAAAACGCATGCGCAGTTTACTTTACTTCCTGAATAAGTGCACACCCGAGTCCATGTTTCTTTCACATTTACGCATTTATTCAGAGCACCTCCTTCAGGTAGTCTCGGGTTCGGTAAAACGGTGAGTTAGCATGACAGCTTTCACATTAACAATTTTTCATTAGAACCATGCCCCCTTCCAAACTAAACTGGCAGTGTAAAAACGTCAAGTGAAATTAATGTAGTGAAACAACTTTGATGTTTAAAAATATAAAGACAATATTTTACAAACAAGCTTCAAGAAACTCTGTAAAAGTATAATTTATATATATATATATATATATATATATATATATATATATATATATATATATATATATATATATATAGTAAATCTCACCTTTCCCAGGTTTAGTGCCTCATGTGGGTCTGAGAAGGCTGTGAACTCTCTAGGGCTCCCATACATGTTGACAAAGCAGGGGCCAAAGGTCGGAAGAAAGCCTATATTGTCATCAACTTGTTGATATAAAAGAGCAAGAATTAGACACACAGCAGTATACTCTAGCTTTAGGAGCAGTAAAAATAAATAGCAAATTGCAAACATCTTGACACATTCAAATGGCAAATACATTTGTCATTTAGTCATAGAAAACACCTTATCTAAAGACTATCTGAATAAAGCTATAGGCAACTTATAAACTATAAGCACTATGGCCCAACAAAAGGCAAAATCTGACATAGGCATTGGTGCGATCTACAGGAAGGGTAGCACAGATTTTTGAGATCAGTAAGACACACATACTGGTGCTGTGGAAGGTCCTGAGAAGGAACTCATCTGAGTGCAGAGAGAAATAAAAGTTGAGACAAAATAAGAATAGATGAAGTGAATATTGCCGGCAGTGCAGCCGATGCCTTGCAAACGGACTCATGCACGATTCTTTAGTAATCATGTCTGCACCAGACGTAGAGTTAAATTTGCACACCAAACTCACTCTATGCAACACACAAAATATCACAACCAACTGCAAACTGCTAACATACTGAAACCAATTTCAGTTACACTAAAATATACTACAATCACTTGTTTTTTTTTTCCCTCAAATGCAACAATACAACAATTGTGATCAGTCATTCCTCCTTGGCAATCGCATAGATGCCAAAGTTTAAAAAAGTAGCTAAAAAAATAGTAGTTTTAGTCATCCTTGTCTCTAATTCAGAGTAAAACATGCAAGCTAATTTTACACAACACTCCCCAAAATGCAGTGTTAATTTCATTCTTGAGGTTCAAATCACTGCCAATTCATTACTTACATGATGACAATACAAAGTGATACAAAATCAAATCAGCTAGCAAACAACAAGTAGTGTTTTTCCTCACTTCAACACTGGAACCAACAAATTACCCAAAAAATGGGATGTCTCTCAACATTGACAAATGCACTTAAAGGTGAAGAATATTTTCTTTTGATGATACGTTACAACTACTAGACAAATAGAGTAGACAGACTCTACAAATAAATGTATTGATGCTGTTTGACTTCCCAAAGAGAGTGGCAAACAGCACTGCTGTCTGAGTAACTCAACGTGTCAAGTTCTGGCTCAACCAATGTGAGTTTTGGGAAGGACTGATTGTAACAAGCTCTTGCACAGGGAATTGACAAGATGTACCATTTTGTCATTGTTTGGACTGATAACCCTGTGCTTTTGACTACTGCCTGTTATACGGTTTATGATTCTTGGATTTTCCCATTAAAAATTGCATTTGGATTCTCAACCTTCGTGTCTCGGAGCAGTTTGTTACAGATATAGAGAGTACAAAAATTGCAAAGCAAGACAATGACCCTCTAGATTTGCCACTGCACCTAACAAAAGCCTTCAATCAAATTTTTTATTTTGAGAAGCAATTTGTACACAACAAAACATTGCCTACCCTCAATATCTCCTCCAGGTGCTGAGATTTTGGACATACATAAGTGTGTAGTGCCAATAACATCATTGTGGCTAGCGCGATCCCTGAGAGAATGAGAATGGGAATGTTTGTAAGATAACACATTTTTATCATAAATAAAGCAATCCATATTAACATAATATGGTGGTTAGTTTATTTATTTATATAGCACAATAAGACAACTGTCGCTGACCATTGTGCTGTACAGATTTTTTAAAGACAACACCATTTAAAACAATAAAATAACATACAAAGACATTTACAAACAGAAAAACCAAGCTCAAATAGACTCTGTATTCTGTAGCGACTACCCTACAAGTAAGTTTTAAACACATGGAAGAAAAATGTAACTCACCAATCTAAAATGCGTATCCTCATCTTTTCACACATGGATGGAAACTGGAGTGAAAAACAGACTGTTAATAAATCTATTGAAGTACTTGTTAGGTTGTTCTGTGAGGTGAGTGTGTGTAATTTACCCTGATGGGCAGAGTGAGGCTCTGGTTCCACTGAGGGTTGGCGTTTTTCTCCAGAATCTTACTACTCATCTAGTAGAAATAGAAAAATATAATATCGGTACCTCTTGAGCAAATTATTAATCCTATAAAGCATGACATATAAAATAATAGTCCAAAAAATTATATCATATCTGATACATTAGGCTTTTATGGCTCGTATAGTATGATATACTGTAGGAGAATATGGAGCTCATACTCAAAGAGGAAGAGGAAAAAAACAAGTTTTATTCAGAGGCTCAAACTGAGTAAAAATATGCAATATTTATCCAACAATTTAAATCAATGAGATCTTTATAACAATATATCAGACTTTTTACATTAAATGCACTTAAATATTGGTCTTACTCTATATCTGCCAATAATATATCATAAGATGATATTTAAATGCATAGTTTTATGATCAAAGCTCATGTTTAATGCAGTGCAATGTAATACAATGAAAATGAAAGATGTACAAATAAATATTCCTCAAAAGCCTGATCTATCATATTTGATATACAAACTTTTTCAGTTTTTTTCTAAATAAAAAAAAGATATACATTGCGTCATCAGGTAGACCACCATTGCTTTAGTCCAGTAAATGTTCATCTTGAAATATTACTTACAATAAAAAATGTGTATTCCTACGTTTACTTCATAAAAAGTAGCACAATGACTTATGCATCTCAACCTGAATGGGGACATTTTTAGAATTACACTAAAAGGCCTTTAACTTGCTTAAAAGTAAGATGACAGAAGTCACGGAGTAGATTCTAAACAACAGGTATTTTGAGCATAGATTTGATCATGTTGATAATTTAGAAATTTAAAAATCAAATATGATACGGTAGGTTTTTTTAGGCTTAATACCTCATGATTCAACTAGTTACAAAGACAGAAGTACCGTTTTTCCTGCAAAGTTGACCTCCACCAATGGATCCACCAGGTTCTTACGATTGGTTTCAAAACCAAGGAAGTGTTTGACATCGTCTATTAGAGCATCATCCACTGCCGAAGGAGGAGAGCAGATTAACAGAAGCAAACAGAAAAGGCACACACCTACACACAGACGTGTTTGATACTCACTCTGAGGCAGATCATCTGCCCTGTAAACTCTGACAGTAAACGAGGCACCCCTCAGGGTAAGACCAGCTGGTCTCAACAGGTTCCCCTCTATATCCTCTTTTTCTTCCAGACCCTCTTTCTTATCCATCTAACACACAGAATTGATGTTTTCAAAAAAGTGAAAGAAAACTTTACAATAAAGTTCAATTTGTTAACATGCTGCTGCTGAATCATAATCGATCTCTCTCTCTCACTTACCGGAGGTTCATCACCTGCAGCCAGCACACACATGCTGACCTTCAAATAACCTCTGGCCCCAGCAGAAAGATCATCAGGGTCTGACAGCAACAACCATTTCCTGAGAATAGCATGTCCTGTTCAGTGGAATAGAAAAAAACGGTTTAATATAAAACATTGGGGGGGGGGGGGGGGGGGGGCATTTTAGCTTCAATTTTAGAGGCAACAAAGCTTAATTGTGTCTAAAAAAAACAAACATGTCCAGAGGTTTGTTTGTTCTGAGACACAATCAAAACGGTACTTTGGAGAAGAGCAATTAACATCACATTATGACTGTGTGGTACTTACGGTGTTCTTTATACACCATGCCGACATCCAGCTGAAAGAGAAAACACAAAACCAGCACTATTGTTAGCAGAGCCTGAAATAACAGACACATGTGTGATGAAAATGATAGATCTAAGAAAAAACATGCTTGTGACCAGTAAAGAAAATCAAAATACAGATATCCTGGAACTCACAGTAAATGAGAAGAAACCGCCAAATGAAGACAGTGATTAACAAGAGAAGGAAAGAGGGAAGAAAAATAAGAAATAATAGCATATCTACCTTGAATTCTCCAATAACATAGTCTTTCCGTAGTGACTTGGAGTCAAATACCTTTGAACAGACATAGACAAGATAACTGCAGGTTTTTGTTCAATGAAACAACAACAACATTAATAATGATAATAATATAACTTACGGATAAAAATATAGGTTCATCAAAAAGATCTGAAGGTTTCTCATAGAAGTTTAGAAAGAAAGTCTGAAAGGACAGAATATATGTGTATAATTACATCTGAGCATTTACTCGATTGTTTACATAATTTTTATTCCCAGAGTGATAAAACAGGGGGGGGGATAGTTACCTCATCAAAAAATGGATTATTGCCCTTCTTGATGCGTGTTCTCTTTGTCTGTCCTCCAACTGTGACCTTGACAACTGGTTTAATGTTGACACCAGGGAGCTGCCTTCCCTCAATAATGCGCACCCGTACCTAAAAGTAGCATTCAATAAATAAATGTTTCTGGACTTTTGAAATCAAAACAACTCAAATATATCAGCTAACGATTGAATTATCACATAGGAAATTAAAGCACTTTTTAAACATATATTTGGATAAAACCAAAATGCTTAAATTGGTGGTTCTTAACTGGTTTTGTAAGTTTACATCAAATGGTGACAACACAGTATCAAAACTGTTCATGATACAAAAGTAAACAAAACATCCTTAAAATTAGAATTTTATTATAATTTAATAATAATCATTATCCATATTATAGTTACTATTGTTGTTACTGCTTATAATTATACTTAGTATTATCTGCCTAATTCAGCAGGCCTCAACCAATGATAAATTAATGTTTTACTATAAATTGTTTTGTTTCCACAAATCTTTCATTTGAGTTGAGAACTACTGGCTTAGATGTACTTAAATATTGTAACTTTTTTTTTTATTGTACAGTTACAATTTTCAAAATCTAAATTAAACTCTTGGTTATCATTGGATTCTACAATCCAACGTTTATAAATAGATTGTCTTGCCTTGAGCAAATAGACAAGTTCACAGCCAAAGTAATTTTTTGATTTATTGCACAGTACTTTTTATTACCACAAGGTGGCCCTATTTTCAAAGCAGAAGCACAAGAGTAGACAGTGATTGTCATGTGACAAAGATACAGACTTTAATTAGGGAGTCCATTCTGTACTGAGCAATAAGAAAACACTATTAATTGGATTTTTACAATTTATAGACAAAAAGTAATTTTTGTTGTTAGCATATGCTAAATATATATATATATATATATATATATATATATATATATATATATATATATACAGTGTTGTGCAAGTTACTTCCAAACTGTAATACAGTATATATTACTTGTTACTGTTATTTAAAAGTAATTCATTACCTTACAATATTACTGTCTCAGAATTGTAATGCGTTACATTACTCCTGTATTACTTTTGAGTTACTTTCACCAAAATAACTATACAGAAGTAGAACTTAACATTCTAAAATGACTAGGGCTGTAACGATATGCCATATCATATGAAACCGAAATCGCGACACTCAGATCCACGAACCTGCAGAATGTCGACACACCCCTTCCAACTCCCAGCGTTATCCATACCGTCCAGATCCAATGCTACCACATCTTTAAATTACTATTAGTATTATTTGAAGTTAACTTAACATTATAAAATATGTAGACCTACACCACAAAACTAGTTGAGGATAAATTATTAAAAATTTGGGAATTCCAGCGTTATGGACATGACATTTGCAGACTTGCAGTCAAAACTTATATAATTATATAAAAATGCATTAATACCAAAATATTGAAACGTCTGTTTATCCATAGGCTCCTCCCAGAAAAAATATCAGTCTACACATGCGTTTTATATTTAGCCTAATATTAGGGAAATCGACAGTCATGTGTGACAAAAAAAAAATCTTTAACTTTTAGGAGGCAACGATTTTTGTTGTTGTAATTCTGTGAATTACACTGCTCAAATCTAATGAAGAAGGGTTGGCTCTCCACACAGGGCTGGACTGGTAATCTGGCATACCGGCCAAATGCCCGGTGGGCCGACGTGCTTTTTCGGCCGATACATCTCTTTCTTTTTTCTTTTTCTTTTTTTTTACGGCCCATAAAACTCGTACATCGGCAGTCCATTCGTTTTGTTTTGTTTAATTGACGGCGCTGGGTTAGTGCCGATGTAATGCATTGGTCAAAAAAAAAATCATATTTTTTTCCAATGACAGACCGGCCCATGAAACACGTAGGCTAGATCAGCGGCCCATTGGTTGTTTTCTTGATTGACACTGGGCTGGCCCAATCACATCTTGAAACACCTCCCTCTTTGTGCTTTGAGTGAGCGTGCAGTGTCACGTGTACTGTGTATCTGACTGTCTATAGTCTGAAGGCGCTATAAGGCTTGTTCGACTTGAACCGGCGCTGCAAAGACCGATCGGTTGATGACATCAAAGTACCGCGAGAGCGATTCAAAAGCATAAGGAGCCGTCTGCTCTCTAATCGCTCTCGCGGTACTTTGATGTCATAAACCGATCGGTCTGTGCAGCGCCGGTTCAAGTCGAACAAGCCTATAGACTTGAACCGGCGCTGCACAGACCGATCGGTTGATGACATCAAAGTACCGCGAGAGCGATTAGAGAGCAGACGGCTCCTTATGCTTTTGAATCGCTCTCGCGGTACTTTGATGTCATCAACCGATCGGTCTGCGCAGCGCCGGTTCAAGTCGAACAAGCCTTGAGAGATGGAGAAGAAACTCAAGGAATGTGCAGAGAAATAGCGTGAAAAATAGATATAGGCCCTTCAAGCAGACGCTGTAAAATGTGTCAAAGTATATGTGTTTTCTGCAGCAGCAGGACCTTCATCAGCTCCAGTGGCTGATGAGGAGGATAGTGAGGAGGATAAGGAGAGAGAGATGAGAAAGTGTAGAGTCTGTGGTAAGCAGAACTGCTTTTTAAAACACTTTGGCTATGAGTGTAGGAACCCATTAACTAGTTACGCATTATTTCCACATCTGCATTGATGACGATTACCGCAATTTACTAGAAGTTTAATGAGACGCGTTTGTATCCATGTTTTCCGCCAAAATAAAAGCTTGATGCAGTTTCCGTCAAAATAAAAGATCATGTGCTTATCTCTTTCAAGTTTATAAATTAGTACAAAACTAATTATGAAAGTTTTCTTTATTTTTCAGTGCATTTGTTTTACAATATATGGCTATTAGGCTACTGTCTTGAGATTAATTATAACTATTACTATGTAGTAGTGTAATATAGTAAATATAGTTCTATACTAAAAGAGTTTTTTTTCTGTGTTTAATTTGCACACTAAAAATGGGTTGGAGCTTTTAATTTTTAACTCTCAAAGTGCACCAGATTGATGAATTTAACATTAAAATGCACACAATTTTCTTAGGGGGGGCATGGCCCCAAACCCCCCTAGAGGGACAGAGGTCCACCCACCACAGTTTTACCAAAGATCCTGTGGGAAACACTGGTATAGCTATGCCAGTGCAGCTTATAGCTTGTTTTTTGATGCATCACTGCGGAGTATAGTTCAATTGTATTAATAAATTACAATTTGTACTTATTTCATCTGTTAACTCTCACTCGTTCCTACTCATTACATGCCATTAGTGGTTTTAATGAATAGGAGTTGAACATATTCAAGGGTGTGCAAAGATGGGTGGTGTTTATGATCATATGTAGTGGACCAGTCTGGGTCAAAATGCCAGGGCCGATTTTCTGTCCCAGTCCAGCCCTGTCTCCACAGAACATAAAATATTCATTTTATTTTATTTTTCGTGTTCGCTTTTATGAGGAAAAAATGTTAGAGACGTGACAGTTCTCCGTTACGGACGCGACCGTTCTGAAGCGGCACTAAAAGACTGCTTTAAAACTTTCACAGACACCTTACACAGAAGACACGAAGCCTTTCTTTAAAGTGAATTTCGTTTTGTATTAATTGTACGGACCTGAAAAATATATCTATATTGAAATGTCTACTTGTAAACAGAACAATTCAAAATGACAGAAAACAGACTGCTCTCTGCTTATGAAATGAAATGTGCATTTCTCTCTGGTGCATTCACTACTGCGAAGATCGCGAGTCAGCATCGTCAACTTCATCTTGACTTTATTAATAAACAATCAACATGTCTCCTTGCTATATTTGACATATTCATAATCATTGTTTTTGCCGGTTCTTTGTGACAGCTTTTAAGTGCTTTATCGGCAGCGCCGCCGCCCTTACATGAACGCGTCACCACGGCATCAAAAACATGATTGCGTGATGAAAACATGAAAAATACCACATAAACATAGCCTAACTGTTTAGAAAGAAAACACTGAACAAATAGCCTAATGCGCATACGTCCATCTCGCGAATGTAGTCTTCTTCATGCCATCTTCAGCATTAGCCGCTTTTCCACTGGCCAGCGCGAGCACAGAGGCCGAAATCATACCTCACGGCACTCCTGTAAAAAATAAATCGGACCTAATATATCAGACGCTGCCATTTAGTCTTTAATTACAGACTTGGACACCACACGCGGCTATTGACTGTCCACGAACAGGTAATTTAGCCTACTTGCATTTTTCATTCGTTAATGTCTGGCGGTCTTGCTGTTTTTTTTGTTGTTGTTGTTTTTTTTTGTTTTACAATTAAAACTAAAAGTCTGTTGTAACGCAAGCCTTACCGAACATGTACCGAGTAAAATATTACTGAAAATTGATAAGTAATGCCTTACACTACTGCGTTACAGCAAAACGTAATATGTTACTGTAATGCATTACTTTTGTAACGCGTTACTCCCAACACTGTATATATATATATATATATATATATATATATATATATATATATATATATATATTTGAAGTTTATGAAGGTGGCATATTTTCAGACGTCGTAGAGACTAGCCACACATGACAAAGCAAATAGTGGATTCATAGACACATACAGAGATGCACACCCAAACAAAGATTCATACTTATACACACCTGCAGGTCCTGGGGTTTGTCAGACAGAGAAGATTTGTTTCCCTGGTGTTTCTTTTTCTTAAGGCCGTGGTTAAAGTTCGGTGGAGCCTTTTTGGGTGGTGCTGTAGGGGCCCCGATGTCCTGCCCCTGTGGCCCTGGTGTAGGTTCAGGCTCCTCCACCACCTCCATCATCAACATGCTCTCAGTGTCATCCTCGCCCAGAGTGTCCAATGAGAAAACTACACAGTCATATACACAAGTCAAATGAATCACATTACTAAGGGCTCATTATGACATATTTGTGTAAACAAATATTAGTGAAATCAAATCTAAGCAATGAAACTTTTGCATCCTCTAACAGTACATGTGTGTATGAATGGGACCTACTGTATATTGTAAGTAGACTGACCTGTAACTGTGTCCAGCTCCACTGGGGTATGCTGGGCCTCTGGGTGTGGAGGAGGCTGGAAGATGGGCACCATCCCTGGAGGAGGGATGTAGGAAACCTGCAGGGTTACTGTGGCCTGGCAGAGGGAACACAGATTAAAGATGTTTTGACACTTCTCAGAAAGACTGAAGAAAAGAGTACAATATCTGCAAATGATGCAACGACAAATGTGCAACAAACATCTGTTTCAGAAAGTAAATATTTGCTGTAATAAAACTCATAGTTGGAACTCTGATATTTTCTCATTATATCACAGGCTCTTAATACATTTATTTGTAATCTAGAATCTTAATAATTTTGGGGTGTATTGGTCCAGAATTATATTTATTATTCATACACCTACAGAAAAAACAAACTACATCTGCAATATACAATAACCTGAGTATACTAATAGATGATAGATGTAATACTACAGGCACTAATTTGCAATACCATACAAAAGTATGGGATCAGTGAGATTTCTTCATAAAATTAATAAAAAATGTATTCAACAAGAATGAACTAAGACATTTTTATTTCAGCTTAGATTACTATTTCATATAAATGGTGTTCCCTTTCAGTCAGTTATGCTCAACATTATATCGATTCTGACATATAGGGTTTTACTTGGGAGCACAATCACGTTCGGGTAGTAAGAACACGATCCAATGAAGATTGACGAGTGAGATTTGCAAGCCAAGCCAATCCCCCGGACATACGGGTATATAAGCTGGCCGTCAACTCATTAATTTAGTTTTTTGCTTCAGAATCGAGCGCTTGTTTCGACGGGCTCTGCCATTCGCCTTTGTTAAAGAGAGAAGACGTTCTTCTGTTAGAGAACCAAGTGTTTCACCCCACAAAATGCACAGATAAATGCAGGGAAAACATTTATAAAATAAAAAAAATGTAACGAGCATAACACGGGTGACATTGCGTCTTTTTCAAGATGGTATTCCACCCGTGTGTTTCTGGATGCGGTTTTTCTGGCCCCCCCTGACAGTCACGATCGCTGCCTCACATGCCTGGGCCATCAACACGCTAAACCAGTATTTATTGATGGTTCATGTTAAGATCGATACCTCTTGTACCTTGAAAAAGTGGAGTCCCCTCCATTATTCCCTGTTCTGGTTTCTCGGCACCACAGAGAACTTCGTTTAATAAGCAGGCTGATCTGAGAATTGGCCTCCTGCTTGTCAATCTCTGCATCAGAGGGTGGACTTAAGTCCTCTTGGGATGAGGAGTCTTGCTGCCCCCCTTCTGGGAGTATGGTGCAGGTTGAGTCGGACCCAGAGTTTCCATGCTTTCCCGGGCCGCTGCGAGCGTCGGGCTTGAGTGGAACCCTCCACCCTGCCCTGAATGTTGCGGATGGACGATTGGTTTGGCCCCAGGTCTGGCCTCTACGCTCAACCTCGCTGCCCATCTGCATGTGCGTCTGTAGTTCCACTGATGCCAATGGCACGGAGTTTGGGGGCCTGGCTAGTGCTGCCCAACCCATCTCATTTGAACATTCGAATGATCAGACTTGGCTATGCAATTCAGTTCGCCTGGCACCCCCCAGGTTCAGCAGCATCCTGTTTACCTCATTGGCAAACAAAGACCCCCCTATCCCGCGTGCTGAGATTGCGGTCCTGCTGGCGAAGGATGCAATAGAGCAGGTGCCTCCAGCCGAGATGAAGTCCGGGTTTTTACAGCCCGTACTCTTGTACCCAAGAAAGTTGTGGGTCTCTCATAAGCTCCCGTTCACCCCCAAGATTGGTTTGCAGCACGTACCTTCAATGCTTTGATTTTGCCTTGACACAGACCGCTCCTACGATTTGTTTTCAAGGGTCGGGCATACCGGTACAAAGTCCTCCCTTTCAGTGGAGGGTGCCCTTGCCCCGTTAAGGGAAGTGGGCATCCGTATTCTCAACTATCTCGACGATGGGCTCATTCTAGAACACTCTCTAGATCTGTTGTGCGAGAACAGGAATCTGGTGCTCAAGCATCTCAGCAGTTTGGGGCTTAGAGTCAACTGGGAAAATAGCAAGCGCACCCCGCAGGCTATCTCTTTTCTCAGCATAGAGTTGGATTCGGTTAACATGACAGCCATCTCACAAACGAGTGCGCCCAGTCGGTGCTGAGCTGCCTGAACTCATTCAGGGGCAGAACAGCTTTTCCACTGAAACAGTTTCAAAGGCTCCTGGGGCATATGGCATCCGCAGTCACTGTCATGCCACTCGGATTGTTGAGACTGCTTCAGCATGGCTAAGTACCGAGATGAGCATGGGCATTGTTCATTATTTTGTATCATTTAGTATTTGTGTATCATTGCTAAATGTCAAATGGAAAAATTACTTATCAAAGTTCTAAATGAAGATGTAGCTGTTTTGGGAGGGGTGGGAAAGAAAAGTTACATGATGGAGTTGTTTTTGAGATAAGGCCGGCGTCAGGGTGATACCTTATAATGTACTTTCCTGTAATTATTTCCGGTTTCAGCTATTTCAAGAGCACACAGACGCAAAAGAGCCAAGAAAACCAACTCCACCTTTCCCTCTCCTTCGTTCTCTATCACCCAATGTCAAACTACACGCATAAAGAACCACACAATTCCAGGAAGTGGCACTCTGATGTGTAAGAAATAGCCTTGTTGTATTTCTTCAAAATGTCTTAAATTATATGTGGGACAGGGTTGACATGAATTTGAGATTCAAGTGAGGTACAGACTGTGGTAGACATGAAGGTGGGATGTTGCCACCAACAATGAAGGTCCAGGCTTCATGTAGTTCCATTATTCAATGTAAATGTAAATGTAAATGTAAATGTAAATGTGATAGACAATGTAAAATGAAATGTGAAGACAGAAACGCACCCCAGTGCTATTCCTTTTGGTGTCTACTAGGGACACAGTGAAAGTAGCAGCTAGGTTTGGAGAGTTGAGCACATCTCGAAGAGCTACTCGACACTCCCCCAGAAACCTGTTGAGATACACAAAGACTTATTTTAACAACTGACATGTTATTTAAAGATGAGGATTAACAATCTGATGCCAAGAAATAAACACACACACACACTCACAAACACACACACACACACACACACACACACACAGTTACTAAAGCTAGAACAATTGTGACACATGACAAGTCATCTAACCCTGAATGACAGTTTTTTCATTGTCTGGACAGCTTTTCTAAAAAATTGCTGTTCTTCTGTTGCTTTCTGAGGCTCAGATAAGGTTTAAAAGGAAAGAAGACAAACCGCCCTGACTCACTTCCTGTGGGCATTCCGTTCAATCCAATTGGCTTTTCCTTCCTTTTCTTTTCCTCCTCTCCTATTCCTTTATTCCATCATTAAAGTAACAATATTTCACCCAAAATTCTGTTATGCTAATATAGTGTTCATTGACCCTATTTTCATCTCTATTATGCATTTGTGAGTAAGCATTTACTGAGTTTGTATATCATATTCACATGAGATTTTGAGACAAAGCCTATGAACATTTTCCTAGGTCTAACATTTGTTAACATTGAGAGCTAAAAGACAAAACTGAATTTCAGGTCTAATGATGTAATAATATGCTTTAAATTAATCAAAAGTGACAGTAATGTTATAAAAAATGTAGTTCATAAATTTATAAATTAATAAATGTAGTTGTTTTTAACTTTCTATTCATCCAAGGATCCTGAAGAAAAATGTTGCACGGCTTCCACAAAAAAATATTAAGCAGCACAACTGTTTTAAACACTGAAAATGTTTCTTGAGCACACAATCAGTACATTAAAAAGATTTCTGAAATGTGTGACCAATTTTGCGTTGCATTCACATGATGAAACTACATTTTAAAATAAAAAAATAATAAAAAATGAAAAGGTCCTGCACATTATCAGTACTTGCATACAAAATAGCTTTATTAACAATATTTCGGTTCCATGACCTTCATCAGGCATATGAAATAAAATAAATTAAAATAGAAAACCGTTATTTTAAATTTTAATAATATTTCACAAAATTACTGTTTGTTACTGTTATTTTTGCAGCCTTGGCGAGAATAAGTTACATTGCTTAGAAACTTAATTTAAGTGTCAGAGTGGGATTCTGTAGTATCAAAGACTGTATAATGTAATATAGATACTAATGTGATGATATACTGTAGATAATTACTATGATTTTAAAACCTTAGCCACTCATTAGGGTGGCATTCAATACCTTTATAGATGTACAAAGTGGCCTAAAATCAGATTTAGAAAGTCCTATATCAGCCTAATGTCATGGGTATTAGATACAGAAAAAGGCCAGTTGAGAACCACTTCTGGTCACGGTGAGGATATGGGAACGCACAGCATATTGCGTTGTTGTTTACCACATTCCACACTTATTCCACTAGTCATTTAAACAATGGTGCATTCCATAAATTCTACAGCTCTCCCAACTGAATTGTTAAGCAATTGTTTTATGTCGGTAGAGAAGTGGCTTTTGCATATCATTCTGAGACACACTCTTACATTCTCATGAACAGAAAGTAAAAAGATAGAAAATGAGAGAGAGAGAGAGAGAGAGAGAGAGAGAGAGAGAGAGAGAGACCTTACCTATTCCTGCCCATTTTCTCATGGTCCTTGACAACAACATGAAGCTCTGCTGCAGAATCTAAAGGAACTCCCTTCAAGTCCCACTCAAAGCCCTGGAAGAAAGAAAAGGGAATGATGAAAAAGGAACAGAATGACAACTTGGAAAGCATTTATAAAGCTCATTATGGAAACAACAAGTATTAGTGGTTCATTGATATTAGTCAATTAGATGTAAGAATCAATTAACCAACCTCGTTCCAGACAGGACTGACATTATTTTTGATGATTTTGGTCTTCTTTTTTGTTCCTACAAGAACATGAAAAAAGGAAAAGTACAGTTGAACTGTTTATAAGTTTTTCATGAGATATACACTACCGTTTAAAAGTTTCAAAATAAAGATTTGAAAAACTATTTGATCAGTGAAACATCTTTTCAGATAGGACATATGAGGACAGTCTATCTAATATATTTTTTTGCAGTGGCTGGCCTCCAATAAATCTGTGATGAAAATGTTTCAGAGAGAGGAAGATGGACAATGGGTACTAACTTCCACCTGACAAATACAGAGGAAAGATTTCCACTGGAACACAGATTAGGCTTGACATTGAGCCTGAATTGGTGAAGGACAACTAATAGTTGATCTAATGAGCAGACACACATTGTCAATGTGAGACCTCTGGCTACATTAGAGCTAACAGTTGTCACATGCACAAACACGTAGGCTACCAATAGTATGGCATATCAATTGTATCCATATAAATTACCACTGCTCAGTCACGCTATAAAGTGTTTTAGGAAAGAGCTCTGTTTATCTTCCTGTTTTGATCGTAGATGTCAAGAGGTGTGAATAAAGCATAAACAAGTTCCTTTGGTAGATATACACTCAGTTGCATTGTGGGAAAACCCTCTTTGCCTTCCTGAAAAAGATCTAGAACCAGAAGAGGACAACAAAAGATTGAGGAAAAAAGCAACACTGGCATGCTATGACATCCTCGACCAGAATGTGATGGAAACTGGTTGGAATGTTTTTTACCAAATAAAGCCCAAGACTTTGAGGGTCAGATGGTTGCTTATTTCAAAGACACATCCGATACTAGTCAATGGGTGGATACAATCTGAGAAATAGCCAGGAAAACATACCTTTGAGGAGTACGAGTTAAAAACAACTAGACTGAGATGCTGGAGAATCAGGCCCAGTCTAAATACCTTTATTCAGTTAGTGTTAATGTTGTCAAAAGAACCGGTTCTTCGGTACCAAGTCAAAACTTAAATTTAAAAAACTGCAGTACTGTATGTACTGAGTCAATCCAGTACCCGCCTATTGTGACCTATTACCTTAACGACAGGAGTAAACCTGAATCGACACAGAAGGCATAATCCATATACAAACTAATGCACTAATCAATATCACCAGTGTTAATACCAGTTAAACTTTTACCAACTTGTACAATCAGATGTCACTTTTTTGACTGGGTCTGCCTTGATTATGATGCATAATTGTCAGTCACGTGTTTATTTGTACTATATTTCAAGTTTTGGTGTATAATTCCATTGCTCTTTTCTCTTCTCTTTTCAAAATGTATGTGTGATGCGTCAATTTAAAATACCTATTAAGTCAAAAATAATATTTAGACTCAAAATGTATTTAGAAATTTCTAAAATTTAATTTTTTACTAGAGCAAATATAATTGCAGATATCTCTAATTATCATTCTGACTTGTGAAATTATAATCATGAGTCATCAAAATACAATTGTAACTATTTAAAATGTATTTATGGATAGACTATAATTTTATTTGCCAATTCCGCCTGCCATAGTTTGAGCACTCTATTTACAACGTGTTGCGCTGTTGCCAATTACAGACATGTTTGTTGAGCGTATGAACGCAATGGCCAATCATAGGTGTTTTTTAAGGTGCTACAGCATTCCATAATGAAATGACCCTTCACAGTAATGCTTTACAATGAACTCTGTTAGAGAGCTACTTATGGCAATTAATTGTACAAAGTCTCTCTCTCTCTCTCTCTCTCTCTCTCTCTCTCTCTCTCTCTCTCTCTCTCTCTCTCTCTCTCTCTCTCTCTCTTGTGCAGTCTGCATATAATGTTGCTTACTCAGAGCTCAAACTAAGGACTCCGGCAGTTGGACCGGGAGGATGATTTGCTTCTGTGATGTCTATAAATGGAGATGGTATTTGATACCGTGCCTGAGGATAAAAACACTTACTGCAGCTACTTTTATGTCTTCCATACCCTCTCCCTAACATTCACATAGACCGGAAAACATACTATTCACAAACAAATAATTAAGAAGACACAAGATTGTTCTGATTACAATGCAATCAGACCAGTTAGTAAATTGTCAGCAGTCTGAAACTAAAACCTAAAGATGCATATCTATATAATTATTAGAACAAAAGTAAATGGAAAAACAAATAATAAAAGGTGTGACCGTGAAATGTGTTACAACCACAAGCCTAAAGTAGTGACCTACTAATTGTTCAACTCAGAATAAAGGCCAGAACACCTTATTTTCCTTCAATTGTTTGGTGTCATTGTTTATAGAGTGGATAGAGTGACTCAGTATCTGTTTCTGACAGAATGAGGGGAAGCCTTTACATCACATGACAAAGAGGTGGAAAAAGAGATGACCCTCAGTAATGATACAGAGAGTAATTTCTCAAGCTATGGCATAAAGTGCACAGAAAAGGGGGTTTAATGAAACTTTCTAACAAATTTCAAATAAATGTAATGAACAAAAAAATGAATAAAGTAACAAGAGAATGAATGAACAAACAAACAAATGAACAAATCAGTGTTAAAGAAGACAAGCGCCTCGGTTACGTATGTAACCCTCGTTCCCTGAGTAGGGAACGGAGACGTTACGTCGGATGACGGCGAATGGGGGTTTCGCCTAGAAAGCCAATCGTCTTCGTGTATTACAAAACGAGCCAATGGCGATGAAATGCCATGGGTCTGCGGAATTTGCATAGTGTATCTCCGCCCCACCGCGTGGGTATAAAAGGAGGACGCCGGCAACATGCAGGTATCTCTTCACTGAGGAGCCGAGACTGAACTCAGGCGTCTACCCAGCGGTACAACGGAAGTGGCAGGGAGACGTAACGTCTCCGTTCCTTACTCAGGGAACGAGGGTTACATACGTAACCGAGACGTTCCCTTTCGTAGTCACTCCGAGTTACGTCGGATGACGACGAATTGGGGTCCCCGTGTAACCACGCCACCTTCAAAGCTGTCTTCCAGTGCCCTGTGAAAGTCTGATCCCTCTGTCGTGATAATGGCACGGACGAAGAAGTCCTACTTAACACAGGAATACCAAGGTACACTGGGAAGCATATCTCAGAGGAAATATGCCGCAGCATGCCTACTCGTAGGGAGGACTTAAGAACACACATATGGCAGGGGGGCTTCATATGGAAGAACGCTGGAGTGACCAGCCCGAGGGGTGGCAACTTTCAACTCCAGGAGTGGCAAAGTGACTTGCCAAGGGAAAGACACATGCTCAAGGAGGCTTACAGTGGGAATACACATGTGGGGGTTACTCAGGGGAGGAACCATGCACACGGAGGCACCTAGCCGAAGCACAGGCAATAGACACTGGCGCCAGTGTCAACAGTGCTGGAGGACAACCTCTGCTTTGAGAGAGCCTTTCCCTTCAGTCTCTCACCATAACAGACAAGAGCTGGTCTGAGGTCCTGAAACATTGCGTCCTGTCTACGTAGGCACGGAGAACGCGTACTGGACAGAGCAGTACCAAGGCTGGGTCTGCCTCCTCCAGGGGCAGCGCTTGCAGGTTTACCACCTGGTCCCGGAAGGGAGAGGTGGGAACCTTGGGCACATATCCAGGCCGGGGTCTCAGGATCACGTGAGAGTGACCGGGCCCGAATTCCAGGCACGCTTCGTCAACGGAGAATGCGTGCAGGTCCCCTACCCTCTTGATGGAGGCCAGGTCTATCGCTGCAAACCAATCCTGTGGCCGCACGCATTCGAAAATGCGTTTGGCCGTGAGCATCTTGAACGGCAGCCTGTGAAGGGAGTGGTTCAAGACGCGCAGATCCAGGATCGGCCGTAACCCAACGGTCTTGTTGGGGACAATGAAGTACGGGCTGTAAAACCCTGACTTCATCTCGGCTGGAGGGACAGTCTCGATTGCACCCTTAGCCAGCAGGGTAGCAACCTCCGCTCTCATGATAGGGCCATAGCCACCGACCATTGTGAAGCGAACTCCCCCGAAGCGGGGAGGAGACCGTGCGAACTGAATCGCATAGCCGAGCCTGATAGTTCGGGCGACCCAACGGGACAGGCTGGGAAGCTCTAACCAAGCTGCCAGAAACTGAACCAGCGGGGTCATGCGAACCACAGGCGTCCCCCCGGAGGGGCAGCGAAGCGGAGTGACCGGCCCAGGCGAGGGTGGCATAGCGGCCCGGTGCGGGGGCACGGTCATGCTCCGCGTCCTGACAGAGGAGAACAGTGAAGGACCAGCGTTCCACCGGGGTCTGCTCTGCCAGGGTCTGGCCACAGAGTGGGACGAGAGTGGTGAGGTCCGGGGACGGCTCAAACTGTCATCCGCACCCTCTGGGACAGAGGGGGACGAGAGTGGCGAGGCCCGGGGGCGGCGCACACTGCGGTCCGAGAACTCTGTGACCCGGAGGCGTCGCGCACTGGCAACCGGCTCTGTGTGCTCAGTGATAGGTGTATCGGTTCTTTCTTTGACCATAATAGGGTACTGACCACCCGTGGGTGAGCAGCGGGAGAACAAAAGATTCTCCCCCGGCCCTCCGCCGGGGGAAAGAGGGGGCCTGCAACCACCTCCTGGGAAAAAACTGACACCATCACTGAGCAGCCCGTCTCAGGAGCGCCGCTTAGCCTGGCGTTTAGCAGGGCGCGGGGCTGGAGAGGGCTGAGGCGCCTTCCTGCGGCCTCCTCCACGACGCGGCCCGGGTGAAGGCTGCTGCAGGGGCCGTGCGGGAGGGGAGGGAGCCACAGGAGGGCGCCCTCGGCGGCGAGCAGGCTGAGGCGTCTGTACCGACGGCTGGGTGGAGGCAGCAGCAGGCCGTCGGGGCAGAATATGTTTGATCGCCTCAGACTGCTTCTGTAGGGTTGAGAGCTGTTGGGCAAAGTCCTCAACCGCTCCGCCGAAGAGGCCGGCCTGCGATATGGGGACGTCGAGCAGACGAGTTCGCTCGGCGTCCCGCATATCAGCCAGGTTCAGCCAAAGGTGACGCTCCTGGACCACAGGGGTGGCCATCACCTGACCAAGGGAGCGTGAGGCCACTTTCGTCGCTCGGAGAGCGAGGTCAGTGGCGGCACGCAGCTCATCAAAGAGCCCTGGGTCAGTCCCCGCCTCGTGCATATCTCTGAGCAGCTGGGCCTGGTAGACCTGCAAGGTGCTCATCGCATGCAGAGCGGCGGCCGCCTGTCCTGCAGCTCTGTGAGATCTCGCCACGAGGGTGGACGAAAATCTACAGGCCTTGGACGGGTGCTTAGGAGTACCACGAGATGAAGCACTCTGAGGACACAGTTGCATGGCAACAGAGCGTTCAACCGGGGGAATCCCAGTGTAACCATGGGCGACCGCCCCATCGAGGGGGGGAAAGGCGGAGAAAGCTGACGAACGTACACGGGAGGTCAAAGGAGCCTTCCATGACTTCGCCAGCTCCTCATGCACTTCCGGGAAGAATGGTATTGGGGTTGGCTGTGGCCGTGAGGCGGCAGCCGCACCCAAAAACCAATCATCCAACCGAGAGCGCTCAGGGCAGGGCGGAGGGGTCCTCTCAAGCCCGATGCTCGCGACGGCCCGGGAGAGCATGGCCGTCATCTCGGGATCTGATACGGACAACGCTGGAACTCCAGAAGGAGGCAACGCAGCCGCATCGTCACTTCCCGATGACTCGTGCCCGCCTTGTGATGCCGCGATCGACATCGAGTCCTCCTCTGGAGCGCCGAATGAAATACGTGGGGCATCAGTAGATGAACCCGGTAAATTCACCACAGCACCGCGGGTTGCAACACTGAAGAGGGGGGTGTGGTCCGAGGACGCATCGTCGGATTGTTACACACCGTCACTGTCAAGTCACCCTGTCCACCAGCCGAAGTACCACCTCTCGTGGAGTGTGTAGATCGGGGTGTGGATGAGGAGACTCTCTCTCGAATTAGATCATTGAGTCTCGACCTTAGTGTTGCAATGGCCATGTTCCCACAGAAGGAACATGAGTCATCCACAAGCGCTGCTTTAGCGTGCTCAAAGCCCAGACACGCAAAGCAGCGATTATGCCCATCAAAGGAAGACAGGAATCGACCGCACCCAGAAGAACACGGGCGAGACATCTTTAAAAAGACGTGCCACGTGCACTCTTTTAGGGAGGAAAACTCAGCGATGCTGAGGCGACCAGGGAGAACACACAGACTGGCAGATCACTGCTCAGATCACAGGCAATGTGAAACTCGCTGGGTACCGCCGTCACACCAACACCGGAGAGTTCGCTCGTCTCGAAGAGAAGATGATGTCACTGAAACTCAGGATTTGGCTTGTGGAGTGAAGAGAAACTCTTGACTCCGAAGTGAAAACATACCTGCATGTTGCCGGCGTCCTCCTTTTATACCCATGCGGTGGGGCGGAGATACGCTATGCAAATTCCGCAGACCCATGGCATTTCATCGCCATTGGCTCGTTTTGTAATACACGAAGATGATTGGCTTTCTAGGCGAAACCCCCATTCGTCGTCATCCGACGTAACTCGGCGTGACTACGAAAGGGAACTCATTTCATCAAAATGAACAAATATCTTAAGGGTTTGGAATGACATGAGGCTGAGTAATTAATGGCAGATTTTTTGTGTTAACTAGAACAAAAGTATTAAAAATATTTTTTGTTAATTAAAAATTAGGTTTACATAAAATAAAAATGTAAATATTAGATGAAAAACTTAAATGACAAACAATAAATATAACAACAAATTTGCTAAAACAAACTAAAATTTAAATAAAAAATATGAATGAGCACTATAATAATATATAAATAATGCTAAAATAACACTGTAACGAATGAATGAATGAATGAATGAATGAATATATAGTCAGATATAACCAAATTAATGCTCCAACTATACAGTTCTCTTTGTAAAAAACAAAAGGATATATCGGTCACAAGTATATCCAAATGAAAGCCAGAAAATCTGTTTTCCTTGATATTGACGAAAACTGTTTCCGAAGATAATGATCACCAATGATCTGCTAAATAACACAGGAACTGCATTGTTTCTCTGAGCATCCTGCAACAGCATATCAGAAAATAAATAAATGAAGTCATACTCAAAACAAAACCTCAACTTTATTAACTTAATATTTCTTAACTTAATTATACTCATATGATTTTGTTGTTTCGTAATAATTGAGAATCAAATGGGATCACAATATAAGAAAGAAAGGATTTTGTTGCTAAATGGCAACTCGAAATACAAAAACACTTCAAGCTCATCAATCCCACGCACTCACGAACGCATGCATGTTCCTGTACATCCCTGTGCTGGAACAGGAAGTATGGAACAATGAGAGGAACTGCCACTCAAGGTAGTTTGTAAGGTTTGTAAGGTAGTCTAAAACCAGTGCCCGTCACATTCATTCATTCATTCATCACAAGAACTTATAAAATTATTAACAGAGCTCAGATCTATCCAGAAATCTTTAAGAATATCTAGCATTTTCCAGTGATATAATAGCATCACTCTGCTATGGACAGTAATGATCTATTGATCTATCTAGAGTAGAGTTATCAAAACATTTGTCATATATTTGTCAGAGATCTGCTATCTCTTCTTTTCAACAAATGTCAGAATGACCTGCAAAAAGGTCCTTCTAACTCTAACATGAAATTATTTAATCATTTATTGTGTAAAATAGTATATTTTTAGTAAAGGGGAACACTACCAAAGTTCTGCTCACATGTTTCTTTTCCAGTTTGAATTTACAATTCCTGATAATTTTACATAATCATCTACAATTAGCATCCACCAACCCAAAAGAGTCTCAAAGACCGAAATCTGAAGATGTTACTTTTTCCATGCACTCAAAAAGCCTGTCAATCATATTTTTGGTGTCAATTCTTACCTCTGAATGTGATGCTAGCAAGTGGGTCGCTATGCCTCTCCCCCTTTTCTACATTTCTCAGGTTGGTCGCCCTCTGTAGCAAACACCTCAACATGCTGCCTTGATACCCAAACTCTCCAACAAGAAACAGGCCAAACTTGCATCAGACCACAGAAGAGGGACAGATCCCGGCAGGACCCCTGCAGAGGTTTCTCTGAAGATAAACGCTTCGTGTGATCTTTAGGTCCAAAGTTGAAGATGAGCGTGATGTCCCGAATGGAATGTATCAGAGGTTGTAAAAGCCCACCACTATCCTGAGAAAATCAATTTCTGCCTGCGTCTTTGATAAGGCGTCTGAATTGATAAATGAGTTTCACAATCTTCCCTTACAAGCACTTCTTACGTGTGTACACAGAGATTGTCATGTAGGAACTTAGCGTACTCTGGACCACACTTTCCTCTCCAGTGACCCTGCCCATAACTCAAGAGGAAATTTAAACATTTCCTGCAGCTTGTACTTCTCTCTCCTTATCTACATTTTCTCTCTTACTATATTACTTTTACTTGTATAGAAACCTTAAAGAATATAAAATCTTAATAAAATGCAGTGAACAACATCTTGTAATAATTAGTGTAAGCAAAGGTATTTGCGGATTTAACGTTACCTGTAGAGCCTACATCAATATACTAAAATCCACTCATTTAGGCACTTGCACACATCAGTTTATCATAGAGAGTTATTATATTATGTCAGTCTGTTATATTTCAAGAGTTTCTATGGTCTCTGTGTAGGCTTGATACTGGTTAGCTGACATTTTCAGTCGAGGAGCACCACCTACTGCCGTGACTCAGTCAGACTGAACTGCCATGACTCAGTTACTGAAGCCTGAATCCTTATCACCCTGAATCTTAGAGCTTTTTTTGTTTTTATGTTAAAATACTTTCAACGATTCTATTATGTAAACTAGAAGTTGATTTAGCTGAAAAAAATAACACTTTGGCTCTAAATATAGCGCCTCTTAACCAGCCTGACATAGCAAAAGTTGCTCAGTCAATTGCTTGAGTCTGGGTAGTGACTCTCCATTTGACCGACCAATCGCAGATGGAGGGAATGTTCACGAAAGTGAGGTCTTATTTTTGCAAAACATTTTGGTCATACTAGTCTACACACTTTACCATTTAGCTTACATAAACCATCCACAAAAATGGATTGAGATGCTATGCTAAATTTACACAGCAGAGGTTGCACTTCTAAAGTAGGATTTAAATCATTCCACAGACTTTTTAATACTGCTCAGAGGTGGCATAAATGCATTTACACCGCAAAAACTGTTTACTCTCATAAGAGATGGGTCAGAGAAAGCATAATTTAGTCTGACATTGCAACTTTACACTGAATTTTGGCAGGCATAGACCAGCCTTAACTTGGCTGTGTATAGATATATGAATGAATTACAGGAGATTTAGTCAAAACATGGGTCATTAGTATCTAGATTTCTGTATTTGAATTGATAGATCTTCCAAAACCTCAGCAATAAAAGACGCAGTAACAAAACAGCATGGATCAAATCAGCAAAATGAACACACTCTCATTATAGTTTAAGTTATTCTAAAACACACCACTGAATGGATGTAATGGAAGGTAATGCTTTATAGTATTGATCTAATATGGTGGTTTACAGCACTTTAACATAGCCATCTCTGATTGTGCCTGCATGCTGGTATATGATTGCCTCATGACTACAACAAAGACAAGCCTTCTATTGAGCAAACAAGCTGCATTCCTCAAGAAACACACAGGGTATAACCCCTACTTTTGTCTGTGAGGGGGGGGGGGGGGGGGGTAAACAACATTTGGTGCTCAAGAAACATTCTTATGATTATCAATGTCGAAAACAGCTGTATTTTTGAGGAAACAATATTCATTTTTTTCATTACCATCTTTACTGTCACTTGTGATCAATTTAATACATGCTTGCTGAATAAAAGTATTGATATCTATTTTAAAAAATCTTAATAAAAGTATTGATATCTGTTTTAAAAAGTCTTACTGACTTTTGAATGGTAGTGTGTGTTTGTGTGTATATATATATAGGCTATATACAGGTCCTTCTAAAAAAATTAGCATATTGTGATAAAGTTCATTATTTTACATAATGTAATGATACAAATTAAACTTTGATATATTTTAGATTCATTGCACACCAACAGAAATATTTCAGGTCTTTTATTGTTTTAATACTTATGATTTTGGCATACAAATCGTGAAAACCCAAAATTCCTTTCTCAAAAAATTAGCATATCATGAAAAGGGTCTCTAAACGAGCTATTAACCTAATCATCTGAAACATCTAATTAACTCTAAACACCTGCAAAAGATTCCTGAGGCTTTTAAAACTCCCAGCCTGTTTCATTACTCAAAACCGAAATCATGGGTAAGACTGCCGACCTGACCGCTGTCCAGAAGGCCATCATTGACACCTTCAAGCATGAGGGTAAGACACAGAAAGAAATTTCTGAACAAATAGGCTGTTCCCAGAGTGCTGTATCAAGGCACCTCAGTGGGAAGTCTGTGGGAAGGAAAAAGTGTGGCAGAAAACGCTGCACAACGAGAAGAGGTGACCGGACCCTGAGGAAGATTGTGGAGAAGGACTGATTCCAGACCTTGGGGGACCTGCGGAAGCAGTGGACTGAGTCTGGAGTAGAAACATCCAGAGTCACCGTGCACAGGCGTGTGCAGGAAATGGGCTCCAGGTGCCGCATTCCCCAGGTCAAGCCACTTTTGAACCAGAAACAGCGGCAGAAGCGCCTGACCTGGGCTACAGAGAAGCAGCACTGGACTTCAGGCATTTTGGCATTTCCTTCTCCCCAGTCTTCCTCCAGACTCTGGCACCTTAATTACCGAATGACATGCAAAATTTGCTTTCATCCGAAAAAAGTACTTTGGACCACTGAGCTCCAGTCCAGTGCTGCTTCTCTGTAGCCCAGGTCGAGCTCTTCTGCCGCTGTTTCTGGTTCAAAAGTGGCTTGACCTGGGGAATGCGGCACCTGTAGCCCATTTCCTGCACACGCCTACTCCAGACTCAGTCCACTGCTTACGCAGGTCCCCCAAGGTCTGGAATCGGTCCTTCTCCACAATCTTCCTCAGGTTCCGGTCACCTCTTCTCGTTGTGCAGCGTTTTTTGCCACACTTTTTCCTTCCCACAGACTTCCCACTGAGGTGCCTTGATACAGCACTCTGGGAACAGCCTATTTGTTCAGAAATTTCTTTCTTTGTCTTACCCTCTTGCTTGAGGGTGTCAATGATGGCCTTCTGGACAGCAGTCAGGTCGGCAGTCTTACCCATGATTGCGGTTTGGAGTAATGAAATAGGCTGGGAGTTTTTAAAAGCCTCAGGAATCTTTTGCAGGTGTTTAGAGTTAATTAGTTGATTCAGATGATTAGGTTAATAGCTTGATTAGAGACCCTTTTCATAATATGCTAATTTTTTGAGATAGGAATTTTGGGTTTTCATGAGCTGTATGCCAAAATCATAAGTATTAAAACAATAAAAGACCTGAAATATTTCAGTTGGTGTGCAATGAATCTAAAATATATGAAAGTTTAATTTGTATCATTACATTATGGAAAATAATTAACTTTATCACAATATGCTAATTTTTTGAGAAGGACCTGTATATATATATATAGGCTACATATGATATTATATATATATATATATATACACTCACTGAACAACTTTAGTTTTTGCCCTCCATTTTTCATGAGGTGAACTCAAAGATCTAAGACTTTTCTATATACACAAAAGGCCTGTTTCTCTTAAGTATTGTTCACAAGTCTGTCTGAATCTGTATAAGTGAGCACTTCTCTTTTGCCGAGATAATCCATCCACCTCACAGATGTGGCATATCAAGATGCTGATTAGACAGTATGATTATTGCACAGCTGTGCCTTAGACTGGCCACAATAAAAGGCCACTCTAAAATGTGCAGTTTTATCACACAGCACAATGCCAAAGATGTCGCAAGTTTCGAGCGAGCATGCAATTGGCATGCTGACTGCAGGGATGTCCACCAGAGCTGTTGCCCGTGAATTGAATGTTTATTTCTCTACCATAAGCCTTCTCCAAAGGCGTTTCAGAGAATTTGGCAGTACATCCAACCGGCCTCATAAATGCAGACCACGTGTAACCACACCAGCCCAGGACCTCCACATCCATCATCTTCACCTACAAGATCGTCTGAGACCAGCCACCCGGACAGCCGCTGCAACAATCGGTTTGCATAACCAAAGAATTTCTGCACAAACTGTCTCAGGGAAGCTCATCTGCATAGTCGTCGTCCTCATCGGGGTCTCAACCTGACAGCAGTTTGTCATCGTAACCGACTTGAATGGGCAAATGCTCACATTCGATGGCGTCGAGCACTTTGGGGAGGTGTTCTCTTCACGGGTGAATCACGGTTTTCACTGTACAGGGCAGATGGCAGACAGTGTGTATGGTCGTGTGGGTGAGCGGTTTGCTGATGTCAACATTGTGGATCGAGTGGCCCATGGTGGAAGTGGCCAGCATACTCACCGGACCATATAACATTTACATTTTAGCTGACACTTTTATCCAAAGCGACTTACAATTGCTATATTTCAGAGGTCGCACGCCTCTGGAGCAACTAGGGGTTAAGTGTCTTGCTCAGGGACACATTGGTGTCTCACAGTGGATTCGAACCCGGGTCTCTCACACCAAAGGCATGTGTCTTATCCACTGCGCCATCACCACCCGGACATGTTACCCATTGAGCATGTTTGGGATGCTCTGGATCGGCATATACGACAGCGTGTTCCAGGTCCTGCTATTATCAAGCAACTTCGCACAGTTATTGAAGAGGAATGGACCAACATTCCACTGGCCACAATCAACAACCTGATCAACGCTATGTGAAGGAGATGTGTTGCACTGCGTGAGGCAAATGGTGGTCACAACAGATACTGACTGGTTTTCGTTTTATGCTGTCTAATCAGCATCTTGATATGCCACACCTGTGAGGTGGATGGATTATCTCAGCAAAGGAGAAGTGCTCACTAACACAGATTTAGACAGATTTGTGATCAATATTTGAGAGAAATAGGCCTTTTGTGTACATAGAAATACATAGTCTTAGATCTTTGAGTTCAGCTCATGAACAATTGGGGCAAAAACAAAAGTGTTGCGTTTATAATTTTGTTCAGTGTATATATAATATTTTTGTCTTAATATTAAATGGTATCATCTAAATATGTTTACAAAAAAAAAGAGAAAGAAATCAAAGAAACCAACCAACTGAACACCTGGCTGACACAAGAGGAGACTCTTTGGCCAGTCTCATGAATTATAACGTAAAGCAAACAGGAGCCCCACATTGAACCAAACTCTGATGACATAGCATCTCTTAGAAACACAGAGCAGCTCTGCAGCAGTCATTCAGACACACATATTCCAAGTGCAACAGGACACCCATAAACATACACGAGGGACAGAGTGAGAGAGACTGCAACTGCTTTTCCAATAATAGCCCGCTTGATGGAATGTCGAACGTAGGAAGACTGACAACAAAGCAGTGAAAGAGAATGATTGTGATTGTGCAAAAAAAGAAAGTGCCAGTCTAAGCAAACTCCCTACAACATATTTGATATAAAACCCTTCCTCATTTACCCTGGTTTGGCTCCTACCTTCATAAGTGACGGTGCAGTAGGCATCGCTAATGTCCTCATCATGCGTCAGCACATTCTCTGCGCACAGGATAAACACACGCAGCATGGGTGGACAGTAGTTACAGCAGGATCCGCTACAAATAACACTTGTGAGTCACAGTACAGAGCACTGTGGTCCCGAACAGAGATGGACCACTGGGAGTGTGTCAGGATCCTAAATAAGTCCCCAAAGAATCAATTTCACTCCAAGACTAGAAAATGAAAATAGATGAAGAGAGTAGAGAGAGATAGAAGGAAAGAAAAGCTCTGCTACAAACTATGCATAGGACAGCAGTCTGATGGGACTGTAGCTGGTGTAGTTGCTGCCCCTCTTCCTGGCAGCTTGCACACACTCACACAAACTGGCTCTAATGCCCCCGAGTCTGACTCATACACACTCTGTCCTTTCAATCACAGACTGCAGCTCCTCTTAAAGGCACAGGATGCTTTTGGTCAGCACCTGTTAAAGCAACTGTGACTCAAAAGTTTTGGGAAGTTCACTTCTTCTGCTGTCTATGTTTCAAGTAAACATTTAGAAAACAACGGAGATCTCATTATAAATAGATTTTAACATTAATAACAATGCCATTAGGCCAATGAATTATTGTTCACTATACAAAATATTTATAAGGTTGCATACTTAAAATTTAAGTCATGCAAGCAAAAATTATTTGACAGTGCCAATGGCCAAAAACATCCACCCAAAAGTTTTCCATTTTCCTGACACTATTAAGAATGTGTGATTCCAATTTAAATTATTGAGTTTCTAGTATATTAAAATTTCTTACAAACACGAAGCCATCCATTCTCCAAACCGCTTGTCCTCTGTTGGGCCATTCCATGGGAAACATTAAGACATTATTTCTAAGACAAAGCTACATTAGTGTAGAAACTCAATCTTAAAGTTATTTAGCATTCATTTTTATTATTTTAAAAGCATTAAATAGCGCTGTTCAATGTCCCATAGAATACCTGGGTTTATGGCTATGTACTGTACACTGTAAGAGAAATATTATTGTTATGTGTATGTTATGTGTATTCGATCAATGCCACTGCTTATACATGATCAATTTTGTTAATCTTACATGAGTTACATAGATTTTCTTACGTAACTTTTAAATCATGAAAATACATAATGTATTTTTTATACGTGTGTGTAAAACAGTATTTTTATTGTATTGAAAACAGATTTTCTACCTTTATAGTTTATTAAGATGCGCTTCTGATAGAGGGATTAGGGAAGGAGGACAAAAGTAATGGTTACAAAAAAAAGTGTTAACTGTTTAAGAAAGTAAGGGGACGAACTGAAGGTTAATAGTCGCTGCCCATCGGAGTTTATGGCATACATGTAGGGGTTAGATTTGACTGATAAATATGGAGATGTTGTAAGTAATCTGAGGCCTTACATTTAAATACTTATCAGTTCAAATCTAACCCTTACATGTACAGTATGCCATAACCCCTGTTGGTCAGTGATATGCTTGAAACCTTCAGTTCAACTACTGAGCAAAGGCCCCCTCAATTCCATCACACTCTTGGTAGAAGACTCAGATATATTGTCCTTTTTATCTCTTTTCTCTTTTTCTCACTCTGATGTTATAAGTTTGACCTACAAATTCTGTGAGAAGCAACTTGGGAATTATAACTCTTTCTGCAGTCAAGGTCAATAGGCCTGGGGAGAGTCTAGGGAAGCAGATAAAATGTTTCCAAATAAAAATGTATTTACGTATGTCAGGTGGGCATATTATGCAATGTTGAGGAAGACCAACGTGGATGAAGATGAACTGGAAAGTGTACATCTATCATAAAAGGAAGTTGTAGGCCTTATGATAATCTGTTCATTTGTTTATTAAATCATTTTTGAAAGTCTTTGTTCAATGATAAATTAATATGTAAGATTTTACTGAATAAATACTCTGTTTTACATAGAGCTCATTTTTCAAGCTCTCTGAGACATGTTTGAGTTGTGAGAGAGACTACCCTGGATAGCAGATTCAGACAAATACATTTTATTTGTAAACCATAACAACGTTCTGGGATAATGTGTGTTCAGTATCCGCTCTTTTTGACCCAAGAAATATTGCAGTGAATTTTAACTAAACCACCGTCAACAGAGGCATTGTGTTTTGTATTGGAAGGCTGCTTTGTAGAGCGCTTTCTTAAAGTCGGCATAATAGTGAGGTGTGATAGTGTTCTCTTCCCTATTGTGACGTACTGTATAAAATGTAGGGCAGGACTTAATTTTGTTTATTGGGAATTGATTGGATTGTTAGTTTGTTATGGTTTGCTATTGCTGTGATGTCATATGAGTGACAGGTTGTCCTGACCTCACACCATCATCAGAAGAGAAGAGATGATGAGAAGATGGATTCTGATTTTGATTAAAGTTTACAGACACATGAATTAAAAAAAATAATGATGTGCATCGATAAACCATTTATAATAAATACTCCAATACTCAAAATAAGAATTGTCAATTTTGATTTCATGGTGACTTTTAAATGTTTCCACATCCTCTTATTATAAGCATTTTGGCCTTATTTGTTTTTGGCTTATAAAACGATCAAGTTGGTTCCAAGTAGGCAGGTGCGGGTTGGGATATTTTAGTCTTGTTATTATGACAAAGCATTTGGATTTATTTCAATTTATCATGGCCTTGCTCTTGTTCGCGGTTTTGTCTAGCAAGATCTAGCAATACAAATGAATGAGTCCTTTTTCCCTCTTTCCCTGTGTTTTTATTGCAGCGTACCACATACAGAAAAGAGAAACGATCTCTGCACGTTTAAATACGTAATTAACAAGTAATAATTTTTAAAATGCGGTTGTAACTATCAGAATGATTCGTGAGTTAATTTGGTTCCCTTTCAAGGGAACTCGAGCTGCGTTTGAGACGCGGTGGGAATGCTCTGCGTGATACGTCGTGAAGCACGTGTAAAATCAGTCTAATGGAAGCCCGCTACGACATAGGTGACGTCATTGACCAGGAAACTATAAAGCACCCTTGAAATCAGACCGCGACAGCTTCTGCACCTTCAGCAAGTGCTCTCTGTATATCTGTCCTTGTCTATTTATTGTTGTCTGTCAAGCCCCTTATATATATATATATATATATTAGGGCTGTCAGTTAATAGCGTTATTAACGGCGTTAACGCAAACCCATTTTAACGGCGTTAATTTTTTTATCGCGCGATTAATGGTCTTTTTGGCCTAGCAAACTTTGTAGTTTTTTTTCACATGCTTTTGCAATAGGACGCGGCTTGGACGTTTTGAAAGCGCAAGCGGATCTAGCTAGACCGGAAACAAAACAACAGGCACGCCGCACACACTTGTTTGGGCTTGCGAGCCGGATGCGCGAGCGCGAATCTCTCTGCTCGCGCGTGGAATATAATTTGCCGAGCACGAATCTCTCTGCTCGAGTCGCGCGCTCTCAGATACACGCTGCTCTTGTTAGAATTTTCTCTGGGCTCGCTCAGACAATATGTGCCTGCACTTAAAACGTGTTCAGTGCAATCGCGAATCTCTCCTCTTCCCCAGCTAACAATTTTAGGTTATAAGAACGTTTTCATAACGTTCCCATTAAGTTATAAAAACGTTATTTCTGAATGTTATAGGAACGTTCAAAACGTCCAGTTTTGAGTGGATGACGAGCGCGAGACACCGAAATGGATGCCAATAAGATTCTGAATGGAACGTTTACTTTTAAAAAGTTGCCAAATGGTTCCATTGACGAGACCAAAGTGATCTGTGTGTTTTGTCGTTGTGAACTGAGCTATCATAATCGCAGCACGTCCAGTCTGAAATACCACTTGATGATGGCCAAACACACACACACACACACACACACACACACACACACACACACACAGCTGATGCGAATTCTCCGCCCCCTCGTCAATATCAGGACCTCGTCAGTATTTCTTTCACCCTTTTATTGATGGACAGTGTTACATTGTGTGAGAGATTATTTGCTCCAAGTAAGAATGTTTTAGTGTGAAATTGAACACAATATATGCCAATGTTGTTTTCAATAAAAAACATTTGCACAAAGCAAGCCGATCCACTTTTCCATGTTGATAAGAGCATTAAAATGAGAAAAAATAATGGGACAAAAAGAAATCAAGAGACATTTAGAATAGATAAAAATCTGCGATTAAATGCGATTAATCGCGAGTTAACTATGACATTAATGCGATTAATCGCGATTAAATATTTTAATCGTTTGACAGCACTAATATATATATATATATATATATATATATATATATATATATATATATATATCACCATGGCGAGCAGGCAGAGTTATAAGCGTTGTGTTGTTCCCTGCCATCGTTATATCACGGGTGGGGACACACACCGTATGTGTATTGCTTGTTTGGGGGTGGAGCATGCCCAGTCAGTCCTCGAGGGGGCTGATTGTGAGCATTGCATGAGTGTGTCTATGAAAACTCTCCGCTCTCGCCGGGCGTTCTTTGAGGAGGACGGTTCGGTTCGCGCTCCCCGAGGTGCGGGTCCCGCTGCTGCCGAGGCATAGCGTCGGCTTTCATCTTGGGGTTCGCAGATGGATCTAGTAGCGGGGTTTGAGACGGGCCCCGCCCTTTCTCAGCCCTTAGCTGCTGGATCCGGTGTCTTTGCCCAGGAAGGAGCCCGCTCTGCGGCTTCTGCTTCCCAGGCTGAGGCACCAATATTGCGGCTGTCCAGTTCTGAGGATCTGGATGTCGCTGATATGGGGGATATTGAGTGTTCGCCAGCTCATTCCCCTGCTGATGAGGAGCTTTGGGAGGTTTTATCTCGTGCTGTTACTAAATTAAATATTGAGTGGCCAGCCGATGATGTTGATGTTGAATCTAGAAAAAGTCTTTTAGATGAACGATATCTGCCATCTAGATCACGACCTCCTCGTCGGGAACTCCCGTTTTTTCCCGATCTCCACACAGAGGTCTCGAGATCGTGGATTAAGCCGGCTTCTTTCAGAGTGCATAATCAGCAGACTAGTAACTATAGTAAAGTTCAAGGGATTGATCACTTTGGTTATTTGACTATGCCTCGTGCTGAAGACACGCTAGCAAGATATCTCTCCCCCGAGTCATCGTCTTCTCTGAAAGCCCCGACATTACCCACTAAACCTTTAAAAAGTACATCTTTGTTAGTGGATAAAGCGTATTCGGCAGCAGGTCAGGCAGCGGCATGCTTACATAGTATGTCGATTCTCCAAGCATACCAGGCTGACCTGCTGAGGGACATGGAAAGTTGTGAGGAAGTTAGTGCAGAGGCAATTCGAGAATTGCGTCGCACGACAGATCTGTCTCTCCGGGCTACCAAGGAAACAGCCAAATCTGTGGGTCATTCTATGGCAGCCCTGGTGGCCACGGAACGTCATTTATGGCTAAATATTTCAGATATTAAAGACAAAGATAGATCTGTTCTTCTGGATGCACCGCTTTCACCATCAAGTCTGTTCGGCGACGCTATAAATTGTGTTGTCGATCGGTTCCAAGAAAACAAAAAACAAGCGGCTGCGTTTCAGAGGTTTCTTCCTCGCCGGTCCAGTGTCCCCGAGGCTGCTCGCAACATAAAGGTTGAGCAGTCTCGTCCGTCTACGAGCTCCGCACACACACACAGATATCAGCAAAAACAGAGCGTCGCCGCTCGGGCTCCTCCTCAATCTGGGGTTCCTGAGTGGCGGTCGCAGCCCAAGCCTGTTAGAGGTAGACAGGATCTGAGGGCTGTCATCACTAAGAGAGCTGGGTCTAAGAAGAAGTCCTGACGCCAAGGCTATCAGGCTTCTGAGGGTGGTCCCCTCCAGGGAGGAACGGTTCCGAGGAACCGTCCCTCCTTGGCACCCTCCGGGGGGCGATTCTCCGAGGAGAGTCGCAGCGTTGCCACTTCGGTTGTTCCCTGCCGGTTCGCCGCTTCAGGGCGCCGAGGTGTCAGCGTCCCCGTGCAATCCTCTGAGGAGGGTTGTAGAACGGTCAGTTCGGTTGTTCCCTGCCGGTTCGCCGCTTCAGGGCACCGAGATGATTGTTCCATCAAATCCAGAGACCAGTCCCGAGGGACTGGTTCCCCTATCGGAATTTCTGGCAGCGTGGAAACTTCTGCCAAATATTTCTTCATGGGTCCTGCGTATAATAGAAAAGGGTTACAGAATTCAGTTCGGTTCTCGTCCGCCCAGATTTCAGGGGGTCCTCTCTACGTTAGTGGACTCACAGCAGGCTCTGGTTATGGAGCAGGAAGTACTGACGCTTCTTCAAAAAGGAGCTATAGAAAGGGTTTCTCCTCCCAGCAGAGAGTCAGGGTTTTACAGCCGTTACTTCATTGTTCCAAAGAAGGATGGAGGATTGCGTCCTATTCTAGATCTGCGCCATTTAAACAGCAGAGTTCAGAAACTCAAGTTCAAAATGCTTACACTCAAACAGATTGTATCACAGATTCAGTCCGAGGACTGGTTTGTCACAATAGACTTGTTGGACTCGTACTTCCATGTATCTATCCATCCTCATCACAGGAAGTTCCTGAGGTTCGCTTTCGGGGGCGAAGCTTACCAGTATCGGGTCCTTCCATTCGGCCTAGGTTTATCACCCCGCACCTTTACAAAATGTGTGGATGCAGCTCTGGCTCCTTTGAGACTCCAGGGCATTCGCGTATTGAATTACATCGCCGATTGGTTGATTTTAGCTCAGTCAGAGCAGTTGGCAGTTCGGCATCGAGATGTCGGCTCAACACCAAGAAGAGTGTGCTCCTCCCTGCTCAGAGTACAACTTTTCTGGGGGTAATTTGGGATTCGACCACAATGCAGGCACGTCTGTCTCCTGCGCGTATCTCTGCGATTCTCATAGCCGTAAGGAATGTGAAACTAGGCCAGTCACTCACTGTAAAACAGTTTCAGAGACTGTTGGGTCTCATGGCAGCTGCATCCAACGTAATTACTTTTGGCCTTCTGTACATGAGACCCCTGCAGTGGTGGCTCAGGACCAAGGGGTTTCCTCCGAGGGGAAATCCGTTCCGCAGGATCAAGGTCACGCGCCTATATCTGCCTACCACACCCCTCTGGGGGGTGCTTCTATTGGGAGAGATCCTTTAATCACTCGCTTTCTTCGTGGTACATTGAGGTTGAGACCTGCACTGCACTCTAGAGCACCGGCATGGGACCTGGCCATTGTACTTGAGGGTCTGGCCTTGGCTCCCTTCGAGCCCATTGAGGAGGTTTCAGAAAAATTCCTCACCCTAAAATCTTTATTTCTCCTTGCTATTTCCTCTATCAAGAGAATTTGTGATTTACATGCTCTGTCGGTTGCTCCTTCATGTCTGGAATTTGCGCCTGGTATGGTGAAGGCATTTCTCTACCCCAGGTCAGGTTATATCCCTAAGGTCCCACTGAATGTTGGGGGCCCAATAGTGCTGCAGGCCTTTTATCCTCCACCCTTTAATACCCCAGACCAGGAACAGCTTAACCTGTTATGTCCAGTCCGGGCTTTAGATGCCTACGTTCACAGAACTGCCCTCTGGCGTAAATCTGAGAAAATATTTGTTTGTTTTGGGTCACTCAAGAGAGGATGCCCTGCATCTAAACAGGTTATGAGTAAATGGATAGTCGAGGCTATTTCATTGGCTTATGAAGCGGCCAGACAGCCTTCACCTATGGCTGTGCGGGCCCACTCTACTCGGAGTATGGCGGCCTCTTTGGCCTTAATTTCGGGTGTTTCTCTTCTTGACGTTTGTAATGCGGCAGGATGGTCCTCTCCGCATACATTTGTCAGGTTCTATGACCTTGACCTCTCCACTCCTGGGGCGAGGCTGCTTGCTTCTTAGTGTGCGCAGGACTTCACACAGAACGGGCATTTGTCATTATGGCATAGTGGGGATGGGGTTCCCACCTCGTCTCAAACGCAGCTCGAGTTCCCTTGAAAGGGAACGTCTCAGGTTACGTATGTAACCCTGGTTCCCTGATAGGGAACGAGACGCTGCGTTTGCCTGCCATACTTCCTGCATGCCCTGATCGACTTGCTTCAGGCCTTTCAGAAGCTGTCGTGGTCTGATTTCAAGGGTGCTTTATAGTTTCCTGGTCAATGACGTCACCTATGTCGTAGCGGGCTTCCATTGGACTGATTTTACACGTGCTTCACGACGTATCACGCAGAGCGTTCCCACCACGTCTCAAACGCAGCGTCTCGTTCCCTATCAGGGAACCAGGGTTACATACGTAATCTGAGACGTTTTAGAATGCTGATGTCACTCTCGTAAATTACTAAATAGTGTACAGGATTAATCATCCAGGATTAACAGGATTAAGCACTAAAAGGTGAATTGACAACGGAATTTACCAACAGTGTGTGGCCTATAAGGTATTAGACTGCGATAGGGCCTATACTTTTTATAGATATGGCACTGATTTAAAGGTGTTTACAAAATACATCAGGGGCCGTTTTCACAAAAAAACCCTAAGGCTTTTTGCTCCATCTCACGCTCGTCCATATAATGGCAGTGAATAGCGACCAATGTGACTTCTGCAATATATTTCAAGTGTTTTGGGAGTATAATAGGGTTTCGTGAAAAACAAACTAAAATTGAATGTATTATTTAATGAAAATCCTGACTTTGGCCGCTGGTCTTCTGTGAAGTTCACTCCAACTTGCCCACTAAAAACAAATTGTGACATGAAATACAATCCCTTGAAATCCCAAAACATTATCCGTGTACTTTCTTCACTGAGGTAAATCTCTCTAGACAGGAATTCTGGTTGTCAGCTGGCAGTCAGAATGACAGTTGATAGATATAAACACGATAACTTCTTGTTACGACGAGCACAACAAATATGTGAACAAATACCTCAGAGAAAAAAGTACATGGAATGTATTTTATGTCACATTATTATCAGGTTGATTTCTCACAACTCTTTATCTGGTTGAGTCGCAAGGTCTTGATTTTCGTTAAATAATAGGCTACATTAAATTTTAGTTTTTTATTCACCAAACCATATCGTATACCCCCATAACACATGTAATATATGACACATATCCCATGGGACCATTATGTGATACTTTTGCATCTTTTTAAAAGCTTGATGCTGGTTGCTATTCAGTGCCATTATATAGACGAGAGTTAGCGGGACATTTTTTTTAAATTCACCGTCTGTGGTCCAAAAAAGAAAGAAGGGCATACGACATTAGAACACCAGGGTGATTAAATGATGACTTCATTTTAATTTTACTATCCCTTTAAGAGTTTGGTTTTAAGCCAAAACTCCAAGCTAGGAACTCTTCCATGGACTCCCATAGTGGTAAAATAAAAAATTGTGAATACAGCCCTATTTGTGAATACAGATCTGAAATGCAGCAAAACATCTTTAGGAGCATTTCTTCCATTACACCCAGGAGCGTAGGCTACATGTTGCACACCAGTAAAAATTTAAATCCTCAGAACCTCAGAAATCAGATTCCTTTTCCTTGTCACTCATTTGCGTGTCTGGGACAGAGTTATGATTACCTTTAAAGTGAAGACATCCCCGATTTTATCCCAAAATTTTGGCAGCTTGTGGCAGTGATTTATAATGACGAGGAAGCATTTCCGATTACATTTCGGGAGTTTACATTTTGTGAAATGCAAATACTACGGACAAATACAAATACAAATATGTATTTAATAAAAAGGCACTTTTTTTAAAACAAAGTTCCTTTTTTCGCATAGTTCAAAATAAAAAAGTAGCATTAAAAAGTTTATTTTAACTAATAGTCTAATTTTCTACCATATACATTTGACTACAATTAGCAGCTAGCTAACAACAACTTGCTTTGCAAAAAAAAATTCTGGTTTCACCTCACTCCAGTCTTAACTAAAAGTTTTTTGGGTTATTTTTGGTTATATTGTCATATAAATAACCTGAAAATACTGTAGTTTATTAAGGTTAAATCTTGCAAAAACGGGATAATCTCACTTACATTCTCATTTTAAGAGGTGTTCTGAGTAAATGTGGTTTGATTTGCTAACATTAGTTAGTGAAATTAGTTTCGCTTTCCATTAGTTTCGAAATGCCACCAGCACCAGCAAAGAAACAACAAAGGAATAGTTAAAGGCATAGGTAGGCCTGTTGACATTTGGGATCGTATGACGTAAAGAGGATTTAGCACACATCTTTACAATAAAGTGAAAGTGAAACTATATCACCTTAAAAACCTTACCTTTACTGAACATTAAGTTATTCAATCTTTGGTTTTAAATAACACGGACAATCAGTTCTACTATGTATTTTATTCTGAATGTCAGAGGCAACACTAATACAGAGATAAGAAGAATGAGTGTTCATACAAGAAAACACATTGAGCACTACTGCCAAGCATTGCAGCGTTCATAAAGCTTTTGTTATCTGTTGGTAGATACACACATTTTTCTTAAATACATTATTAAAATGAAAGACAAATTAAATACGTATTGTATTTAAATCAAATGTAATAATTTAATCAAAACTCTTTGCTCTAAATCAAAAATGATTTAACAAGAGCTGGATCAGGAGATCACTGAGCTGAAGAGGAGAAACACTGAGCTGGAGCAGCTCGCACACACTGAAGATCACCTGCGCCTCCTACAGGTCAGCGTTCTTTACTCAGTAGTATTCAATGTTCTTTAACCAGAGCAAACCACATGCTCAGGGATCTCCTCTCACTTGCATTACTGCATCTGCATCTACATCTTTATGCAGCCATCCACAAGTCAAGTCCTGGACCAATAACAACACTACTACTAACGTACAATGTATCTGTACCTAACTGGGGTAGGGCAAGCCTGAATATAGTCTGAAGACAAGAGCCACTATTGTAGCTTCTCCTACTTGTATTGCTTCTATTAATAATGCCAGCAAGGTTTAAATGCCATTTTCTTTATTTTTATTATTTATTATAACATAATAATTATAAACACATAATATAATAACACTTTACATTTTATAATAACTATGTATTTAAGTTTCACATTTTTCATACTTTTAATAAGGAGTCTGTTTGTTTGAATGCACTTAAAATGAAGCATAATCATTTAGCAGAAATAGACAGACTATTACAAATATTATTTGCAAATAATCAATCAGGTTCTGTCACACTCTGTGTATATATAGATAGCTATAGATAATAAAAGAAGAACATATTGAATTGGTCTAGGGTCAAAATAATCCTCAAACATTTAAGTGATAATCGTATTACAGTCTTTAAGAAAGCATGACTAAGGGACAAGGTGTGTTGGCAGTATGTAAGATTTACAGAAAGAATAAAACCAACCTTTACTGTGAAGTGAAACTGAAACCTACCTTACCTCACTATAAAAGCCCGCTGAGTTCTTGGTCCTGAACAAATGAGGAGTTGAGATCTGATGTGACTGTGTACTGCATTCTTCTCCTGAGAAAACATGAACAGTCAGGTGAGATTTCGTAGACCAAACCTAAAAGCGATATATTGTAAAGCAATTAACTTAATGTTACTTGTATATAAGATTATACAATATAAATCTTAGGAAGAACAGACCGTGCACCATGTTTATAGGCTATAGTTAGAACAATTCTTAAATAAATACTGATCATGTGACATTTGACATGCATCAAATTATGTAAATTGATATTTTTTTCATAGATTTTACAGAGACTTAACACAATGAGTACTGGTATTCAAAAATATTATTTACCTGTTTTTCAGTGGCATTACACATCCAAGTCAAATTAGATTCTGAAGAATTGCCAAAACATCCGGTATTTTACCATTAGCACTGTTTTAAGCAATTTTTTACTTATGCTGCCTTTATGGCAAAACAGCCAGTGTTCACTGCCTAAACATAAAGTTTAAGAGAACAATGCAATGTTTAATCTGTTAACTGCTTTTCTTACTTGTTATATAATGTATATATATAATCCTTGGTCAGTCCAATATAGAGCCTCATGGTGTCACTGTTTCTCCAGTAAGAGTCATGACTTCCTTCAGCTCCTCACTCTCTGGTGAGCTGCTCCAGTGCAATATATGTCTGGAGGTGTTCACCGACCCAGTCACCACTTCATGTGGACACAACTTCTGTAACATCTGTATCGAGGCATGCTGGGAGAGTGGACAGCTCTTTCTGTGCCCTCTCTGTAAGGAAGACTTTCAAAGTAAACCAGAATTGAAGATAAATGCAGCATTTAAAAAGGTTGTTGACCGTTTCAAAGTGCATCAACAGCCAAATAAACTTCAACAGCAAACAAAACATTTTCAACAAATTTTATGTGATGTCTGCTCTGAAAACAAGCAAAGGGCAGTAAAGTCTTGTTTGCATTGTGTAACATCTTTCTGCGAAACTCACCTTGACCATCACAAAACAGCACCAAGGCTCACAAGGCACAAACTGATCAACCCCGTAGAGAACCTGGAAGATTATATCTGCAGGAAACATGATAAACCACTGGAGATGTTCTGCAGAGATGATCAGACATGTCTGTGTCTGTTTTGCACTGAAACAGTACATAAGACTCATAACGCTGTTCCTATAGAGGAAGAAAGTGGATACAGGAAGGTGAGAAGCTTTAGAAGATATTTGATCATATTTATTCCATTCTACTTAGAGGAACTGTTCACAATTAAAGTTTGTTTACTCATCTCATGTCATTCCAACTTCTGTGAAACAAAGAGCAGCTCTTTTCATTCCAAAACCAGTCAATGCTGATTTATAATGTAAAGCTTCAAAAAGACAAAAAAGCAGCATACAATTCTGAAAAAAGTAGTCCATAAAACTCACATATTACAATTATTTCTGAAGCCATTTAATAGCTTTGTGAGACATTAGCTTATCATTTTCTCTCCCACATAGCTCTGAACAATCAAATCGAAATTACAGAAAAAATAATACCAGTTAATAACATACAAATTTTGGCCTGTTCTTCAAGTTTGGGCAGGATCTATATTCCTATTCCATAAAAAAAGACACCTAAATGATAAAAAAAATTAACCTTACTGCCAAAGTATGAATCAAATAAAGCATAAAGTAAATTAAATTGGTGAAATCCAAAATCACTGAAAATAATATTTTCAAGACAGTAAGAGAATAGTTCAATGCATGTTTACGTTTTTGCATTTACTTCAACATAATATTGCTTTCGGTTTCTGTCCTCAGATTCAACTGGAAAAGACACAGGCAGAAATCAAGGTGATGATCCAGGACAGACATAAGAAGATTAAGGAGATAAAAAACGTAGTAAAGTCCAACAAGGTGTGTCGTTATAGTGAAGTGACAAGAAAAATTCTATAAATACAAACTGAATGACATATTATTTGAGTACGATTATCTACAGTATAGAGGTGGGGGAAAGAATGGTTTGGAATTTGACTGTGATTTGACTGTCTAATATTCTTCTCAACATGACCAGAGCACCACAGAGAGAAATAAAGCAAACAAAGTTGAGCTGTTCACTGCTCTGATCCACTTCATTGAGAGATGTCAGTCTGAGGTATTGGAAGGAATGGAGCAGAAGCAGAAAGCAGAAGAAAAGCAGGCTGAAGAGCTCATAAAAGAGCTGGATCAGGAGATCACTGAGCTGAAGAGGAGAAACACTGAGCTGGAGCAGCTCTCACACACTGAAGATCACCTGCGCCTCCTACAGGTCAGTGTCCCTCTGTCTGCTCACATCACATGACAACACTCATCATTCTGAAGCAATTTTCCTCTCCTTTATTGCTCCAGGTTTACTCATCTATGTGCAGCCTTCCACAAGTCAAGACCTGGACGAACATCAACATTAACACTGATCTACTGAACACAGAAAATCTGGAGAAAGCTCTTACTTGCCTCAAGGAAAAAGTCAACAAGGAACTGGAAAAAGTCCATGAGATCAGAAAGCATTATGGAGGTAAATTTGTATATGAACCAGCATTCTCAATCCATTCTGAATGGTAACCAGCATGCTTTATCAGGCATGATAAAGAGAGAGAGAGAAAAAAAATCAAGACTTGGTATTGTGGCTATACTGACAGTTTTGAGTGTCACTAGCTAGGCTGCTTTGACATGCAACCAGATAATACGTTAGTAATCGGATTGGCGGCTCAATCAGACTGAAAAACCTTCATGTAAACACCTTAATCGATTCAATTGAGCTAAATCCGAATGAAATTTCGATCGGATTGAAAGGGGTGGTTTATTCCTTTTCGAATCCGATCGAGACAACATGTAAACACTTGATCGGATTGAAAACCAAAACTGAAAGGACTGCACATGTGCAATGCATTTGAAGTAGCGTGATGACGTATGACACGCGGAACGAGCTGTTCTTCCTGTTGAATAAAGTTTCATATAAATGAGTGTCATTCATTATAAAAGTCTCCTTTCACTCAGCGTCTTTGAAATGGAGCAGGACAACGTCCAATCAGTCCTTGTTTCGGACTGTCACCCACAGACGACTGGTTTTGGGCGCGGGAAGGGGCATTTTTACAGCTTTATATAAGCAGCACGGCACAACAGTTCATATGATCATTGTCTCCAAATTATGACCAGAAATGGATAAATATTAAGTCTGCTGTTTAAAACCAATAAATAACCAATGTAGGAGAATGGTTATTATGCACAAACAGCAGGAAACTCTGTATATTCGTGCAGTTTGTGTATGTCAAAAAATCTATTCCGATTTGAAGCTTGTGACATACGTGCACATCAACGCAATCAGCGTTCATGTAAACACTACGTTCGGATTCATCAATCGGAATGAATTCAGTCTGATTGAAACAAAAGTTGTGCATGTAAACATAGCCACTGTTTGTCTAGAGCTGGTGTGCTGCTGGCAACTAACAACCAACTCTTACTTGTATAGGCTACTCTTGTACTGTATGTTCTTTTTATAATTTTCATCTTTGCTTTATTTTTCACGAAGACATCCACTGATAAAAGACATCCACTCTTTCATTGTGTGTTTGTGCATTTTGGGTGCGGAGCAATGAAAGGGAGGGGTGTGTTTGTTTGGGTTGATTTAAAAAATTAACAGTGTTTCTCAGAAATCGCTTACTGCGCTTTTAAATGTGACTGCAAGTCAGCTTAAATGTATGCTCAGTTTTTTTTATTCTGGTCAGAATTCTGATTGGCCAGCAACATTTTTTATAAGTTATGGCTGTCTAATGGTGTGTTTTGCTCAGTTCTTGATCTAGTGATAAAATAAGGCTTCCGTCTTGTTGCTTACTAAACAAGTATTAAAACATTTAAGTGAATTTGAACATTTACTTTCACAGCTCAACCTTCTGTTCTTCAAAGATTCAACTTCATTCAAGCAACATCACAACCTTCAGCCAGTAGGATATTTGTATTTGGCAGCACTAACACAGATTCTGTTCCCTCACTTCCTTCATGGGTACCTAAAAATTCTTCAGTGATTGAGAAAAAAAATGCGCCTGTTTCTCTGAGAACACAGCAGGGCACCCTGACAGAGATTTCAAAAATGAGAACAAGCAAAGTTCAGACAGAGGGCAAAATCTACTTCACTCTGGGTAAAACTACAGACTGTGGCACTCCCTCAACGAAGATAGTGGAAATGATTAATAAACAAGTGGGGGTCTCACGCTTCGGTGTGGGTGCTTCTCCATTGCCAGATCTGAGCTCAATACAGAAACTTTATGCAGGTAAGATATACTGTAAATATGATTAATAATAGCATGAGCTTCAGGGCTGCTTGTAATGCATATCACTTTACCCCTTTCTCCTGCAGTGGATGTGATTTTGGATCCTAACACAGCTTACCCTAAACTCATCCTGTCTAAAGATGGAAAACAAGTGAGTCATGGTGGATCCTGGACAGATGTTCCCAATAACCCTGAGAGATTTGACTCCTCTGCCTGTGTCCTGGGAAAGGATGGGTTTTCCTGTGGGAGATTTTACTTTGAGGTCCAAGTCAGTGATAAGACTGAATGGGATTTAGGTATGGCTCGGGAGTCTGTTAGGAGAAAGGGGAAAATAACAGTGTGCCCAGAGAATGGACTTTGGTGTATATGGCTAAGAAATGGGAGTGAATATATGGCTAATGAATCCCATCCTGTTTCCCTTTCCCTGAAAAAAAAGCCCCAGAAGGTGGGGCTGTTTGTGGATTATGAGGAGGGTCTGGTCTCCTTCTACAATGTGGAGACCACGGCTCTTATCTACTCCTTCACTGGTCAGTCTTTTACTGAGAAAATCTATCCATTTTTCAGCCCTTGCAACAAAAGAGGTGATATGAACTCAAAGCCTCTGATTATCCCCAAGTCTAATTACGCATTCTTTGTTACTGTAGAAAACAAGTAATACAACAACATATAAAGGTCATTGTTTAGTGGACACACAATTTTTAACTCAAATTTGAGGAACTACGCTAACCATAGGCCTACTTTATTAGTGTGTATTGTAATTACCATATAACTTGGGTTGTTAGATAAAAACACACTACTTGAAGTTCTACTGTTAAATATTGTATTATTATTGTAGTAGCCCATTTAATGGAAATTTGGTACGGTACGACTAGACTTGTATTGTTTTCTTCCTTAAATGAATTGCTTCTTGTTATTCTTGTTATATATGCCTAAATGAAAATACTCACCTTCATCTCCTTGAAATCATGTTTCACAAACATGCCACCAGATGGTTCGCTAGTACTGTAAAAACTCTTCATCTAAATTTTGAAACTTGTGTTGTGTGAGGAAAAATCAATGTACAAAGGACTTTTGTCACAATTCAGAGAACATCAGATAACATACAGAACAGCCACTTTGGTTCAGGAATAAAATAATATTTCTGTCTCTAACTGAATTTGTGTCATTATTTGAGTGGCCTATATATTTTAAAAAGCAATTAATTGTAGATATCAGTACAGCAGTTCTTGATTTTTTAATTCCTCATAAATGCAAACTACAGAATGTCAGAACATCCCCATCATACCCCCACCCTCTTCTTTTTCTGCTCTTCCCTCCCTCCCTGTTCCCTGTTCTTTCCCTTCCCTCTTCCTGGGCTGAATGAATGGAAGGTCTCCCGCAGCACAATGGAAGCTGGTCTGGTAGGAATGACAGAAATGTCTGGAGTCAGCAGGAGGCTGGTGGCTATGGGTAACACACGCCCCCCATGACATCACAGACAGTGCATTCGCCAACCTCCTGTCCTGACTCCACTTCACTTCTCTCCCCCGTCCCACAGTTTTTACAAAGTAAAGCGGGACATTTAAGGACTGAGACAAAGGTGTGAAATGTTTGTTATAAATCTTTTTTGGGGGGTAATGCATGTGAAACTGTTTTTAGGAAGGAATTGTGTGTAATGTTCACATTATGTATGTTTAACATTGTTTTGGATTATTGCACAGCTCAATAAATCCAACAGTTTCCTCTTTATAACACTGAATATTCTAGGTCAAACAAATAAAGCAATGACCATGTTTCCACACAGCCATTCTCTGTAACATCTTTTTGACACTAACCCAAGGCTAGGTTTTAATTCTGTTCTCTACAGAGCAGCATGTGTGAAGGAAAAAATCCCTGGAGTGATTGTCATATGGAGGACTATCCATAAATGGAAAAGCACAGCAACAATCTGCACTGTTTGATTCATGTGATATTGGATTTCTCTCTTAGCTTTGTACAGATCCTTTTTTTCCCATTCCTTTGCTCTGTTTCCCCCACTCAGCCTCTCTCTTTCTGTCTCACTCTCTCTATTCCGTCTTCCCTCATTCTTTCTGGCAGGCATTCAATTTCACACTTGGGGGAGCAGAATGAGGGGAAGGTCAGGGCTGTGTCAACAGAGGCCAGCATTTTTTTTATTTATTTTTTGCTGATACAGGGAGAATGAAGGGAGAAAAAGAGACCTAAGTGTCCCTTTTCTTGTCTCCTTCACACGTTCACCTACTTCTCTCTGCTCTCTCACACACTAGCAGACACTGATTCCTTCCCTCGGGTCTTTCTTGCTGTAGTTCTTGCTGTCTATCCGAGCAACAACTAAGAGTTACTAGTGAAAATTACCTTTCTTTTATAACACTTCAACCTCTCAGTGATGAATACCATGGAGAAAAAATGGCACACAGGTTAACAGCTTGTCCATTTATTGGCTTTTATACACAAGCTTCGGAAATATTAAAATCAACATGAAATTGGCGCTACCCGATGACAGGGAATGTTCTCAGAACTTTGTCTAATGTTCTGGCAAGGTTCTCACAGAGTTGTGAACAAACGTTAATAGAAAATTCGTTAAAAGATGTCACAAAAACATTAGCACAAAACGTACTCGGTTACTAACGTAACCTCGGTTCCCTGAGATAAGGGAACAAATATTGTCTCTTAGCTTAAAACACTAGGGGAAAACTCCTTTCTCTGAAATACTGAAGCCTTTATAAAATAACGCCAGATGGTTTTGTCTTTAAAAACCATTTGCTATTTAGTGATCTTTAATTTGAAGTATAAACAAGGGGGCTGATTTTATTGCATCAGACATGTACCACTTTGCTCACAGCTGATTGGTTAAATTTTGGTTTGAGATCTCTTACCTGGAACATAACCTGCCCCGGAGCAGGTTAGCCGTGGAGCACAAGGTACTATGGCAATGAACACTGCTAAAAGTGGGTGCCCAATCCTGTTCCTGCATGGAGATCTTCTAACTACCTCCAAAGTTCAGCTCCAACCCTGATCAAACATAACTGAACCAGCTAATTTAGATCTTCAGGAGCACTTGATCATTACAGACAGGTGTGTTTGATCAGGGTTGGATCTGACCTCTGCAGGTAGAGCTGCAGGAACAGGATTGGGCACCCCTACACTTGACGAACGGCTTTGACCTGTGAAAAAATAACGTAGTTATTATAACGTATTCCATTAGATATTGAATCTACAGCGCATCCAGGGTAGTCTGATTCCCAAATATCAGTGCTACCAGTTTTCCTAATGAATGACTGTGATTTTAGTGAATCAAAAACAACCAGTGCAGTCAACACATTTTAGGTCTGTTAAATATGTTTCACTCAGAAATATGTCATATTACAGAAGTAAATTGCATAACCCTACATTTACATTCAGACCTATCAACTGATGTATATGTGTGTTTGCATGTACATGAGCAAAGTTCATGTGGTGATTTTCTGACACACCCAACTGACTGACTCACATTGGCTTATGAGTGCAAAAGCAAACAAGGTGAAGCAGATCAACAGATTTAGTTACAAGTCTCACTCTACCATACAGTGCCCCCCCCCCCTCTCTCTCTCTCTCTCTCTCTCTCTCTCTCTCTCTCTCTCTCTCTCTCTCTCTCTCTTTCTCTCTCTCTCTCCCTCTCTCTAATTACTCAGTTGTTGGCAGTGAGTTTTGTAGTGTGGCAGTGCCAGCTTTGCCAGCAGGGCACAAAGAATTTACTGACCTATTGCTAACACTGGGAGCTTCCTCTAGTAAGCTCATAAAACACTGCACACACTTACACTTCAGAATCACACCAAGCAACCCCAGTCCCCAGCATATGGCACTTAATGCAGATGAAGCTTTGTGCGTAAAGACATTATAAAACATTATAGAATTGCTGTTTTAGGGCTCAATTGAAATGTTATATTGTAGCACTTCTTGTGCTTTCTCTGTATTTCTGACTGTGCTTGCTTCTGCTCATGTTGTTCTCTTTTGTAAGTGATTTTGGATAAAAGAATTCGCTAACAATCTAAGAGTAAGTATATTCTCACCAATATGGCTCCAATTAGGAGTGTTTTCTGAACCATAACAATAGTTAAAACCAATCATGTTTTCTGCATGCGGTACTATTATTGCAAAAAAGGTGTTTGTTAAACTGCCATTAAAAGTGCTGTCAGCCAACACCCTCTCTACAAAAAACAACCTTCAAACACATAATAGAAGCAACCCAAAATTCACAAATTGATTCACATGCACAGTTTTCATAATTGGTTAAGTTTTCTGATTGGCTGTGATAAGAATAGGCCTGCCCCTTTGTTCTTTTTTTCACTGTTACAGAAGCAGGTGTGCTTTCTCAGGAGATTTATTTCAGTCATGTCTGTCAGGTAGTCTAATTCGTTTAATTTACTTCAACTGATTTTGTAATCACAGAACATTATGGGATCATACGTGCACCTGGGACAACTCAAGGCTGCACTTATTTTTACTCTACACAGATATTTATATTGCTGATACTGTAGAAATCGCTATGAATTTTTATTGAGAAACGCTCAAATGAAGGTCGATATATTGATTTATATTATGTTGTGTCTGATTGGATGTTGCCAATTGTTTGGCCACATCTTTATTACAGACCTATTTGCAAAGCTGTTTAAATAACTCCAATAGTGCACAACAATATGAACAGTAGCAATTGTGTGAAGAAGTGAATTGTGTGAATTCCTAATCCTCCTTAGGAAAATTACATGATTGGAACATTTTTCGGAATTGAAAAAAAATTCACTTAACTGTTTGTAGAGGAAATAGTTTGATTACTTGATTGTGCAAATTATGCATTATAGTTCTGAAAATCACAGACAATCATTTCCAAAGAAAAAAAATATTTCAATAAGGATAAATGTTTGTGAGACTTCCAAAATAAATAATAAATAATAAGTTTCTTTATTGTCTATTTCTATACTGTGAGTACAGTTGTAATCGAAATGATTCAACCCCCACTGCAAATCAGGCTTATTGGTAAAATGTACAGACTTTCAGCTGTTTGCAATGAACAAATCAAACAAGTACTTGAAATAGCTCAACACAACAAATGTTTCAAGTGTTTTCCCCATATATGCTTTGGCAGTATTGTTAATGTTATCGAAAATGCTTTGTTGCCTTTGCCTCATGTGAAATATATAATCAAGAATGCTTTGAGTAGGCCTACCTTTAAAGCACTTTGAATCACCACATGTAATGATATAGAGGAGCCTGATAAAGAGCTGAATCTGTGTCGCTAGTCAACAGTTGTCTGTAACTCAGGAAAAGTCATTAGTCAGTGTGTCAGGAAAAGACTGCAGACTTTGCAAGCAGCCAAGAGATTAAGCAGGATGTATTACAGGTGACTTGTCAAACAGAACAAAGAACAGGTGCTAACAAAGAACAGAAACCATGACAACACCAATAACATTTTGCATTGCAAATGTATTTGATACAAATGCCTAAGACACAATGCCATTTCAAAGATTGCGCTTAGTAAGATTTATATATATATATATATATATATATATATATATATATATATATATATATATATATATATATATTAATATTTTTATTCAGCAAGGATGCACTAAATTGATAAAAAATGACAGTAAAGCTTTGTTCATTGTTTTCAAAAGATTTATATTCAAATAAATACGGTTCGTTTGAACTTTCTATTCATCAAAGAATAAAAGATGTGTCCTGGTTTTCACAAAAATGTTTTCAACATTGATAATAATAAGAAATGTTTCTTGAGCACCTAATCAGTAATGATTTCTGAAGGATCATGTTACACTGAAGGCTGGAATAATGATGCTGGAATTTCAGCTTTACCTTCACATAATACTGTTTTCATTTCTTTCTTTTTTTTAGACTTCATTTCAAAAACATAAAAAATCTTACCGACACCAAACTTTTGAATGGCAGTGAAGCCCTTGGAAAAAACATCAGGACAAACTTACTTTTAATACTATGGGTACTGTGTTCTAGCTTTGTTTGAGGACCTCCAGGAGGATTGTTGATAACATAAATTGGGCTTCATCCATCTGGTTTGGTCAGAGTAGGACGGACAGATGTCTTTGTTGTCTTTTCCATTTGGAGCTCTTTTGATAATGTTTAATGTTTTAGCAGAGGTAGGGAAATGGTGTATCATTTATTTCCTTCAGATGGTGGAAAACATATTGAAATGCTAGATGTGCTTCAGTAGAGTAGTAACATAAAGCATGCATATATTTATACACATTTCGCAATAAAGTTGAACATGAAAATGAGAAACAAAATAAATAAAGAAAAGATTCTTTATTTATGCATTCCACATTTATTTCAGTTTAAGAGCTGCCTCACAGCAGGGGGTCTTTATAATCACTAATCTCTCTTTGGCTTAAGAGTAAAGTTCTACGCTCTTGTGTGTGTTTTTGGGGTAGATGGAAATTACAATTCAATAATGGGAGGCCTATAGGAGTAGAGCTGAATGCAGTGGCAGACTGGTGGCTTGGAAAGTTCAGTTCTTGTTCTTTTGTCAGTTCTTTTGGTTTTGTGCTAATGATGGTTTTAGGGGGTGTTCTACCCTGCTGTTCAAAGAACAAAACCGAGAGCGAGAGAGAGAGAGAGAGAGATTGAGAGAGAGAGAGAGAGAGAGAGAGAGAGAGAGAGAGAGAGAGAGAGAGAGAGAGAGAGAGAGAGAGAGAGAGAGAGAGCTGACCTTGCCGAGTGAGAGGAGGGTAAATAGATTGTATTGAGGTTACCTTGACAACTGGCTATGCTGATTTTGGCCATCTCTGGGCCTATGGGAAAAGGAAAGGGGGAAGTAGGGAGAGGGGGTCAGTTATTTTATGTGTTGTGTGTGTGCGTGAGTGTGTATGAAGGAGAGAGAGAGAGAGAGAGAGAGAGAGAGAGAGAGAGAGAGAGAGAGAGAGAGAGAGAGAGAGAGGCTGCCAGGCATAGACTTCATATTAATCATTAACACAATGTTCCCGAAAGTTCCTGCCAAACTAATACGGAAGAAATTCATGATGCGTTTTTTTTCCCTAAAAATGCTTTCTCTCTCTCTTACACACACTCTGTCTCTCTTCCTCGTTCCTTTTTCTTTTTGTTACACCATGATAATTGTAGTGGAATTTACTTGCTATACTTTTCCTAATATAACAAAGGAAAATGTTAGCGTTGACTTTGGCCAAGCAATAATGATTTATCCCATTACACGTATAAAGATATACACAATATATATACACACCCATACATTTGTTTTTCTATTATGGTGGGGAATTTCCATTGACTTTGACTTTTGTTAATACTGAGCTGATATTTTATATCATTAGCTCCTACCTCTAAACCTAACCCACCTTCACACATACCTTTCTGCATTTTACATTTTATGACTTTTTTTATCAAGACTATTATTTGCAACAATTATTTATCAGCAATTAAAAATTTTGGATCATAAAGTTACAAAAATAACAATTAATACTTTTATTCAGCAAGGACACATTAAAATTTGTCATTTGATCAAATGTGACAGTAAAGACATTGATAATTTTGCAAATGTTTTATGTGTTCAAATAAATGCTGTTCTTTTGAACTTTCTATTCACAAAAAAAAGAAATTCATGAAAAAAAAAGTATCTCAGTTTCCAGAAAAATATTAAAGGGTAACTAAACCCTAAACCAACTTTTTTTAGTTAATGATCTGCTTTATTGGTGCTGTTCATTGATTTGAGTAACTTTTTTGACATTTGGGTATAAAGTGTTTTAATTCTACAATATATGGTGTAAAAACGTCTGAGTGCTGCTCTCTTCAGGTTGAACGGTGGCTACTGCAGTAGTTGAATTTTTCTATTGGATGCTTGCGGTGGTACGTGACGTAGCGGTTGCAGGTGAGGTAAGCAGGTTCCAGCTCACCACGCCCTTGGTGCGCAAGAGAACACTGTATCCATGACAACCGATAGCAGCGGCAAACGAGTGCTCAGCTTGATTTCAAAAACAAGACATTTTAGCGCTAGATCTCTTATTTAATATTACAATTTTAATAATATTTCACAATTTTACTGTAGTTATTTTTATTAAATAAATGTTTACATTTTTATTTTTATATAATGGAACTTAATGGAATAAATTTATGTTTATAATGGTATTATTATGGTGCTCTGAGGAACATTAAAGAGTACAGCGAAATTAGTAAGTTAGCATTAGCGTGGTAAAACTATGATTCTTTTTGGTACATTGTGCTGGCGCTGCGGTGCTTGTCTGCATGCATGCGCAAAGTGTGTGACTGAGTGTTACTTCGGCCCTCTAAGACTCTACTCAGCAATCATCAGCTTAATTGAATTCGCAAGGCATTGAACAGAGAAAATGTAACTAGCATTTTGCCTGTATCAGCTGTCCAGATGATGAATGAGAAAGGAAGAAAGAGAGTGAGTGTGCACTGTACACCCATTCCACATATACAGCACGTGTATATAAGGCTGTAGAGGAAAGACAAAGGAATTAAGGGAGGAGAAAAGCGGGAGATCTCTGTAACACAGCAAGGCCTTAACCTTCATGTCAGCCTAACTGGAATGAGTGACTTCACTGCATAAACACAAAGTCGATGGAAGGAGCGTTCTTGTTTAGACTATCATGTTGAGCAGCACCCTCTTTCTCTCTGTCTCTCTCTCTCTCTCTCTCTCTCTCTCTCTCCCTCTGGCTGTGTACGACATTGTGATAGCCTTAGTATGTATGAGTTGGAATGCTCAACAATGCAGTTGGACACAGGAAGAGAAAAGGGGGTGGGTTTAAGGGTGAAGAAGAGGTTTAGCACATTTGTAACCTGATGCGTATAAAGGAGTTGCAGGGAGTGTCTGAATGCTTGAGATTGCTATCACTGTGGGATTGTGCTTTTTGTGTATGATTGTGAGTGTAACCATATGCAATGCCATGAGAGTTGTGGCATTATATCTGAAGTACAAACACAGAACTGCGATAAAGACGAGCATATACAACAGAAACTGTTTTGAAGTGATACTGAATCCTCACGCTCTAGGGGCCGTATCTTCCCAATGCTTGTCAAAACATGAAAAGTGATTAACTTTGTATTGTAGGCTTGTATTTGAATGAGCAGGGTGGGGGGCTCCTCTATGTGTGTGCATTGTGTGTGAAAGAACTTGGGAAGTGTGTGTGTGTGTGTGTGTGTGTGTGTGTGTGTGTGTGTGTGTGTGTGTGTGTGTGTGTGTGTGTGTGTGTGTGTGTGTGTGTGTGTGTGTGTGTGTGTGCGTGCGTGCGTGCGTGCGTGCGTGCGTGTGTGTGTGTGCTCTGTAACCTAAACTCTCCTGACTCCAGGTGCAAGTAGAGGATTAGAGTCCTCTTTCTCTCTTTCTGTGTTTGTGCCAGCATTGATATGAGACTGTTTTGTAGGTTATATGTAAATATGTTCACTGAAACTCTTTGAATAAGAGCTGGTGCAATGACCAATTTTTCATGTACTTTTGTACATGTACTTTCTAAAGAAGAAATGCCCATTAGAATAGAAATATACACTTTATCTAAATTTAGAGATCAGCTCTCAGCTGTTTGGATATGTGCTTCATAATGATAGATATCCTTTCCTTTAAAGCAGAGGGAATGATAGGTAAATGACACCCTTGTTGTAAGCATAAGCTTGACATAAATTGTTAACTTGTCCCTCAAATCTGATTGGTTGATTGGAATGCTGTTCCAGGATCAACAAAGATGTTTATCCAGGAACATGTTGTACTTGAAGTAAGGAGAAAATAATGTTTTAAAGGAAAAAAGCCATTTTTGGACTTTTTTTATTTTCTTTGTAGACAGTTGAGAAACAAAGTTATGTGTTTACAAAAAAAACACATATTGATGAGCACTTTTGAGGTGACTGACACCTCTTCTGTCCCCAATGTGAGAGAAATCGTAAGTGCGGCAATGTTGTGTGTAAATATGATGGTTATTGTAGTTTTAGACTAAATGTGAGCATGCATTTACCCATCTCACGTGCACAAAAACAGATTCAGTATTCCTCAAAATAACTAAAACAGTGAAATGCAGACTTGTGGAGTGCAATAAATGAGGAGACAAGAGACGGAGATACGTCGAGTCAACTTTACTCTCCACTTGAATATATCAGAACTGTACAGCAGTGAGATCGACACAAAACAACAACACGTTAACCGGTACTGCTCTTTTTAGCTTCCCTTAAAGGCTTATTTGTGGGTCACCACCCAGGCCCCCCAGAATTCACCCATAAACAAGTCCAGACCGAACAGGTACCCCCAACAAAACATAGAACACCACCCAATAGTGCCAAAAAGAACAGCCCAGCTCATAACAGTCCTTATGAAAAGTCAACGTATAGGGGGGCGGACCGGGCGGCCATACCGGCTGTGCTTAACAGGAGAGGGGCAAAGGGCAAGGGGCGGGGCAGACGCATGGTGCTAGGCTGCTGCAGGGGGGCGCCTCGCCGTGGGGGCAGGGCCAACTGCAGCGGTTCACCAATATCCACATGAGCAGGCTTGAGTCGGTCTATCGCCACACGCTCAGGCCTGCCTCCCATATCCACCACAAAGTTATTAGACCCTCCCGTCAGGACACGGAAGGGCCCATCGTAGGGGGGCCACAGCGGAGTACGATGGCCATCGTGGCGGATGAAGACATACTTGGCTGACGGTAAATCGTTGGGCACGTAGGACCGAGGGAGGCCATGGTGCGATGTTGGAATGGGAACGAAAGCGTCGGCAATGTCCCTAGACACAGCACGATGGGAGGCAACCGACCAAGGGGCCGTGGCATCTGGAAGAAACTCCCCCGGGACGCGCAGAGGCTGGCCGTACACCATCTCGGCCGATGAGGCTTGAAGATCCTCCTTGGGGGCGGAGCGAAGGCCAAGCATAACCCATGGGAGGCGGTCAGCCCAGTTGCTGCCCATGAGGCTGGCCTGGAGGGCAGCCTTCATGTCCCGATGAAACCGCTCGCAAAGTCCATTGCTCTGTGAGTTATGGGCTGTGGTACGTGGACCTTCACCCCCAGGGCCTCGGAGACCGCAGTCCAAAGCTCCGATGTAAACTGCGGACCCCGGTCCGAGGAGAGGTCGGACGGTGTACCAAAACGGGCCACCCAAGCCATAATGAACGCCCGGGCCACCTCAGCTGATGTAGTGGAGGCCAGGGGCACCACTTCTGGCCACCTGGTGGTCCTGTCCACCATGGTGAGGAGGTGGGTGTAACCACAGGAGGGGGGAAGTGGGCCCACTAGGTCCACATTCACATGATCAAAACGCCTCTCTGGCACTTTTGAAGGGCAGCAGCCCAGGCCCTGACATCCCTCCGCAGGCCCGGCCAGACGAACTTCGCCCCCACCAGCTTGGTCGAGGCCTTCACCCCCGGGTGGGAAAGGCCGTGTATAGCGTCAAACACCTTACGCCCTCCAGCCACCAGGTACCATGGGGCGCGACTGGCCAGTGGAGACGTCGCAGAGGAGTGTAGCGTTGGCCGTGTCGAACACCACATCCTCAATGAGCAGCGCTGTGGGAGCTGTCCTGTAGGCTTGCACCTCAGAGTCCGTGTATCCTCTGATCCTCAGCCATAGCTGCATAGTCAAGACCCAGGTGGACGGAAACAGTGACCACCCAGGAGAGGCAGTCGGCGACGAATTTGTCCTTGCCGGCCACGTGCTGAATGTCAGAGGTATACTCAGATATGGAAGAGAGCTGACGCTGCTGGCGACCAGACCATGGCTCCGAAGACTTGGCCATGGCAAACGACAGCGGCTTGTGGTCAACGAAAGCCGTTAACCGCCGGCCCTCCAATAGGAAACGGAAATGACGAGTGGCGAGGAAAAGACCCAGGAGCTCCCTGTCGAAGGCGCTATACTTCCTCTCGTTGTCCCGGAGCTTTCTGCTGAAAAAGGCCAGCGGCTACCAGGCTCCGCTCACCCACTGTTCACACACAGCCCCCACGGCGTAGTCCGAGGCGTCCGTAGTCAGAGCCACTGGCGCGGTCGGAGACGGGTGCGCTAGCAGAGCAGCGTTGGCCAGCGCAGTTTTGGCGGCATCAAAGGCACCCGTCATCTCTGGGGACCAATCCAACACGTCCGCCGGCCGCCCACCCCGCAAGGCGTCATACAATGGTCGCATGAGCTGGGCCGCATGGGGGAGGAAACGGTTGTAGAAGTTCACCATGCACACTCGTGGGAAACTGGCGACGGCGTCGACCTTGGCTGGGAGGGGGACGGCCCCCTGTGGTGTGACGTGGTGGCCGAGGAATGTGATGGATGACCGGCCAAACTCGCACTTGGCCGGGTTGATGATGAGACCATGCTCACTGAGCCTGCCGAGCCGCTGCCGGAGATGCGTCAGGTGGTCGTCTGCGGACGCACTGGCCACTAGAATGTCGTCCAAGTACACAAACAGAAGTCCATAAGGCGCTGATATAGGTCCCCGGTGGCAAGAGTGTTCGACAGACAAAGCGCCCCCAACCCCCCCAGCGTACAGGGGTATGAAGCAAAAGAGAAGCCGAAATGACGCGCGGCGAAACACACTTCCACATACCGTGTACCATAGGTACGAATGGGTGTGCCGTTGGCGGCATCAATCGGGGGGCCATGCCCGCCAGCCATGGTGTCCACCAGCTTCGCCAGCAGGATGCTGCTGTGAGCCCCCGAATCGACAAACAGCCGCCGGCCGGACAAAGTGTCAGTGATGAATAACAGCTTGCAGTCATGGCCAGAACCCATAGCTGCTAATGAGCTCCGGCCCTGGCTTTTCCCTGGGCTCCAAAACTGCAAGGCTGGCGACACTGTTTGGCCTTGGCCCCAAACCTTGAATGGTAATAAAACCAGCCGTCCTCACGCTGTCGACGGGCGGTCACAGCAGCTGCGGTGTCCGGGTCGTCCGCCGCGGGTGGAAACGTGGCAGCCGTGCTCAGGGGGGGAAGCAGTGCGTTGACAAACTGTTGCCGATTGGCCAGGAAAATCCTGTCTGCCTCCACGGCCAGCGCTCGGTAGTCTCTGGAGGAAGGAAGGCGCTGGAAGCTGCCGCAGGAATATATGGGCGAAAAGGAACGCAGGATCCGCCGCGCCCAGCACCGCTAGCATCCTCTCCATTAACCCCGACGGCTTACTGTCGCCAAGGCCGTTCAGGGACAGCGGCGATCTGCCTTCTCCAGCTCCGACAGTTCAAAGAGGTTCAACAGGAATGTTTTGAGCGCGTCGTATTTGCCGTCCGCCGGAGGAGCCTCTAACAGCGCCATACCCCTGGCCGTTGTCGAGGCATCTAAGGCCGCTACTACGTGGAAATATTTCGTAACGTCCTGTGTTATTCCCCTCAGCTGGAACTGTGCCTCGATGTGTTGAAACCACGGCCGCGGATTGTGCTGCCAAAAGTCCGGTAACTTAATGGTGGCCGCGTACATAGCGCCGATATTGGCCGCGCCGCTAACAGCATCCTGTGCCGCAGCAGCAGCATTTTCGCCAGCGTCGTTGTATGACATAATCCAATCTTATCCAACTCAAGTCGGGTCACCAATGTGGAGTGCGATAAATGAGGAGACAAGAGACGGAGATGCGTCAAGTCAGCTTTACTCTCCACTTGAACATATCAGAACTGTACAGCAGTGAGATCGACACAAAACAACAACACGTTAACCGGAACTGCTCTTTTTAGCTTCCCTTAAAGGTATAGTTCCTTAGTGAATGTCTCTTATTTGTGGGTCACCACAGACTAACAATATTACGCAAACCTGCAAAAATTAAATATGTTCAATTACAGAGCAAATACAAATTGGAAAGTAAAGATTTCTTCAAATACCTACAGATCCGCAGTTTTGTTAAGGGCTTATTTCCGTCTTTCCCTAATCAGCCCCCAAATTCCGCATTGGAAACAGTGTTTTTGTGTGATCCATTTAAAAGAGGGCTAATTGCTAAAATCCACAATGTGCTAACACAGGAAGAAACAACACCTACATTGGGCCATTTGAAAAATGCTTGGCAGGATGACCTAGGGGTGACTATTACAGACAATCAATGGTCAAAAGCCCAAAGAAGTGTTCATTCTACCTTTGTATGTATTAGACATGGTCTTTTGCTACACAAATTGCATTTATCCAAATTGAAATTGTCAAAGATGTTTCCTTCCATTTCCTTCTTGTGATAAATGTTTACAAGGGCCGTCCTCTCTTGCACATATGTTTTGGAATCGTCCTCGCATTGCGACCTATTGGAACACTATATTTCAAACCCTTTCCAAGATCTTAAAAAAACAGCTTAAACCAGAACCAGTCTGGGCTCTTTTTGGTGTGAAGCCAGTCAATGTACAACTTTTGGACACCCAAAACAGCATGGTTTGTTTTGTGACTTTGATGGCGCGGAGATTGATTCTCTTGTGTTGGAAACAGAATATGCCCCCTGCTCACTCAGCCTTAATAAAAGACATAATGGATCATTTGAAATTGGAGAAAATTAAATATTTGTTGAGGGGGAAGTCGAAATATTTTATTCAACGTGGCAAACTTTTATAGATTACTTTGGTGAGAATGTATAATTGATTTGTTTAGCATGGCAATGGCAAAGATGCCCTCTGATGTCTGTTGTTTGTTATTGTGTTTTTGTCTTTCTGTATTTTATATGCAAAAAAGCTCAATAAAGAGAATTTTGAAAAAAAATATGTTAAATTACACAAATACTGTAATATTCTCACTTTATTAAAGGGATAGTTCACCCCAAAAAAAAAATTCTGTCAACACTTACCCAAAGTTGTTCCAATCCTGTATGAGTTTCTTTCTTCTTTTGAACACAAAAGAAGATATTTTAAAGTATGTTGGTAATCAAACAGTTGACGGTAGTCATTGACTTCCATAGTATGGGGGGGGGGGGGGGGGATATGGAACTCAATGGCTACTGTCAACTGTCTGGTTACCAACATTCTTTAAAATATCTTATTTTGTGTTCAACAGAAAAAAGAAACCCAAACAGGTTTGGAGCAACATGAAGGTAAGTAAATGATGGCAGCATTTTCTCTTTAACAAATGTCTTTGCTGCTGACATTCAACGATCCAATTCTACCGTACTATAAAGCAAAAATGACTTTAGATAAACGTCACATTTGTTTTTCATTTATAAAAAAAAAAAGTCCCATTCTTCTTTAAACCAGAATGCCAGCACAGATGTTTGTTTGAGCGGCGCCCTCTACTGTATAGGTGTAAATGTGCATTTCCTTTAGCCTGAGGCTTACTCATTTCACTTTAGGTGTGAAAGGACCTTTACATTTGGCAAAAAAAAAAAAAAAAATAGTCATTGTTGTTGTTATTAAAGAACAAACAAGCAATCCCAGCCCAGGTGAGAAAAGTAATGCAAAAGTAATGTAACACAATAATGTAACACATTAGTTGTTACATTAGTAGCAAATTAGTTACTTTTGTAGGGAGTAACACAATATTGTAATTCATTACTTTTAAAAGTAACTTTCCACAACATTGATCCCTGGACCGTGCTGGGTCATGACAAAACATGACAATAATTTGTAGTTAGTAACCTTATCAATTACATTACAAAATTGAGGTAATATAGTTGGACTACTTTCTGATTACTTTTACATTACTTTTACCCTATACCGACCAGGATTGGAGCTGAACTTTGCAGTAAGGTAGATCTCCAGAAACAGGATTGAGAACCCCTAATCTAGGCTATTTATTGTATGATACGATTGAATGAATAATTCAGTGACTCAAGCAAAACACAAAAAGACTAACAGGTCGATTTTTTTTCTTCTTTTTTTCGTGGGCAGATTTAAAAGATTCGAGTCACAGGGATGAATCAAAATCCCCAAGCACTATTGTGAAAAGCCCATACGCGTGTGAACTAGTGCACAGAGTCGCCAATCAGAATCGCTGTGGAGGGACGTAATGTCCCTTTAAGTGCAGACGGCAAGTGGAACATCTGCGTCTCCTCCTCCTCTGTGACATCGCGCAGAGGAGCGTCCTATAGACGGACTGACTCCGCCCACCAGTCAGGAAGATACAGAGCTCGCTGATCGTAAGTGGCCGTGTAGAGCGAGAGCTGATACAGACGTTTGTGTTATTAGTCCCTGTTCAAGAGAATCAACATGACTGGCGCTTGAACGGAATGTCAGATTAACTTTCGTTTGGACACAATCCTCATTCCTTGTTGGTTATCGCGCACACAACTGGGCGATAGCATAGTTTCCAGACTTATATTAACCATATTTTAGTAGATTCCCAAATCAGTATTTTCTTCGTAAGACAGTTTACACATACTGAAACAAAGTGGATTTAACAGTGGCTACGTGGTTTACCCGCACTCCAAGATGCTTCTGGTCTCCCAGCGGCTAGACTCACCTCGCATGGACCCATTAGTGAGTTTATGAGTTTCATATTATTGGATTGCTTTGAATGGTGGTTCGCAATAGGCTAATGTTACGATCATTTGGTGTTTACTACTAAACCCCGCTTATGTATGTCACTTTGTCAGTACGGGCACCTCGTACACATCCACACTGGCTTTTTACGCAGTAGAGCTTTTTAAACTGTAACACTCCTACTGTTATGCACAGTGAAGTTTGGAAACTTGAGTGGAGAAATCGCATGGTTTTTTTGTGTGTTAGAGATAAGGCAGACAGAGATTAGATGACAAGCTTGAAAACTGCATCAAAGATTAAGTGCCGCTGTCTCAAGCATTTACGCACACACTCCGAGGAAGTTCCATTTAGCTATATTGATTTTGTTAGTATTTTGTGTTGAATTATAATGTAGCCATTCTGACTAGTCATGACAAGTAACATGAAAGCTATTGTAACAAAAGAGATGGTTACTGGTAGCAACTGAGCTAGATAGGAGACTATCTTTTAAATAAGTAGGCTAGTAAACACATGTAATATACTAATAATAACTATACTGCTAATAAAACTACTATTTTTTTAGACGGTGTAGTTTGTTACTGTTAGCAATGGAATGGTTATTTGTCACGACTGGGATAGGCTAGTGACTAGCAGGCAGAGGAAGTAGCTACTGGTGACTAATTGAATAGATTCTAGTCACTATAGGAATAAGAGGGATATTTAGCTAATCAATAGATCAATTTGATTACTTTTAAAAATATGCACCCGTAACATAATAGATACAAGTTAGTTGACATGCTTTCCATAACCGCCATGAAAAACTGTTTCAGAAAAATAGCAGGTTAAGAAAGACTAGAGGATCCTATCAGCGCAGTCATTTAAACGGGTAGCACAATTGCTTGCTTTATCGATGCATGCAAGGCAACATGACGATTGATAAAACCTTTGATAAAACCTTTGTTTTCATACATACGGCTGAAGGCAATGTAGAGTCAGAGAGGTAAAAGCCCCACACTGTTTAAGCAGCATGTGGTCTGCTTGTTGGAATGAAATGGCATTTATCAGACACTCAGCGGGGCTGCGGTCGCTAACAAAAGACTGAGAACTGGGGACTTGGACGAGAGCGCGGCTCCGGGGCTGCAGACGCTTTGTAAATCATCTCAAAATGAGTGATATGCGAATTTTCACTGTTGGAATTGCGGCTGCGTTTAAGCCTATTGTTTAACAGTTAATGTGGATTGCTGAGAGATGAGAGATAAGAGAGACAGACGGTGGATGAAATGCGGGACAGGACTGCTATGTGTCCAGGATTAAGCCGAGCCATAGCAGAATACGTAATGGGATTATAAAGGTGGCGGAGAAATAAGAAATAAAAAAGACTAGAGAGCAGCATATATCACCGTTTTTCATATAACCGCGAAGTGTCTGTCTGTTTTAGAACACGCTTGAGATCCTACTTCCGTTTCTCGTCGATCAATAAACTATAAAGGAGAACGTTCAATGACGAGTCTGATTTACACGCTGCTCCCCTTCGCCTTCGCTTTGTCAAGGATTTGCCCAAACACATTTCCGAAAGCTATTAATGTATTTCCACAGATACAGCATGTTTACCCCCGCTGGACAGTCCCAGATTCTCAGTATCACAAGTTTCCCTTTAGTTCAACAGGGAGTTTCCTCCGTATAGGATCTATTTCTCTATTTAACATGCAAATGTGCCTCAATTTTCATAAAGAATAAGATTGCATGGTTGTTAATAAAATAATCAAATGCAGTTGTAGGTTACAATTGGCTTATATAAATCATTTTCGGAGAATGTTTCTTGACATGAGAGTCATTTATAGCCTATTTCTAGCAGGTCCCGCCCACGTACCCTCGTTGTCCTCTTTATCCCAGGTTATGGGTCTCGATCTTTTGAAGTGAGATAGTCACCTGCTCATTAATTATTTGCCTATATAATATTATTAAATATATATATATATATATTTAAAAATATATAGCTAATAGCCTACTTTAAAATACATATATGTTAGGCTAAATATATTTATCTATATCATATTAAACGTAATAGATAGGCTATATAAATATGCTAAAATTCGGAGCTCTTCTGAGTTTAGCTAATTTGTTTCTCTGGAAACAAATATCACAGTCGTAGATTTCCCGCACCGGATCTTTCTGCTCCACTCGATTTGAACTGATCTGTGGCCAAATGAGTCAGTGCGCTTTGAAGCTGCTGTTGACGGATGAATAAAAGAACCGGAGTGGAATACGCGCGCTAGTCTTCAGATCTCGTGCACGCACAGAGCGGTTCACTGTAATGCAAGCAGGGCTCGTGAATACACTTGGATCTCACCTCAAAGTTAGGCGAAAGTTTAAAACAACACATCCAACTTTTATCTTACCGACGTTTCTAGGATGAGCTCACTGAGTCAGGGCTTGTGCGAAGGAATTTAACTCTGAGGGTTTTTTTTTCTTTGTAGAGAGATGGTGTTTGTGAGTTCAAAGGCAGTCTTCAGAGAGCGAGACTCAGCACACCCTCATACCACAAACAATCGCTATGTCATTTTCCCGCGCTAACTAAGAATCGTTCTCAGTGCATCACCTTGAGTGCCTCGAGTCTTTTTTCCTTCGTGAGGAGACAAGGATGAAATTTTGCTGATTTGCAGAGGGAGCCATACGGTGGATCGAGGAGACAGATAAGGATGGGAGGGAGAGATAGAGATAGCAAGGTGTTGAAGTGATTCTGATCTAGACAAAGAAGAAGAGAGAAAGGTTGGACTGTCCTAGGCCAGGTGTTTTGTAGCGGTTGATGGACATTTCTTCCCCATTGTCATAAGTATTTATGCTCAGGATGGATAGTCCTTGGAATTTAAATCAATAATTAAACATAAAAATATTTTAACTGTGTGTGCCCAACTCAATCTCAAGAGAAAACAACTATTTTATGAGGTTGTGATGAATTTGTATGTCATACAAATTCATCGGATGTGAATTGTACGAAAACGTGCACCCTTTTAGAAAAAAAAGTAAGCATGAAGACCGACCCATAAACCTAACTGTCATTGGTATGTATATGATAGTGTACAATTAAAATTGAATTCATACAAATTATCCACCAAATTGCCGTAAGAGTTATTTTCTCATCTTCAAAGCATCTGATTAAAGTCTGGGAGCATCTTCTTCCAGGGTGCATTTAGCCACTATAGAAGCACACCTAATTTGTGGTCTATAAACATACACCTTTTCATAAGTAGATACATATCTAATCAATAAACGTGTCCACAAATCATGAATAAAAGACAAACATCTTGGATTTATTCATAGAGTTTCTTAATTCAGCATCTTTAGTCCTGTTTACCCTTGTATGTACATTCTATGCTTTTTTTTAGACATATTCGGAGAAACGCAGTCAGTTCCAGAACAGTTTGTTGGTATTGACTCCTTGTAAAGAAAAGGAACTGAGAAAACGATAACGAGAGGAAAAACTCATGGGCCGTTGGGCCGTGAAGGGAAACCCTCATGTGTTTCTGCTATCTCTCTGGCTTCCTGATTTAACGTCAGTTAGTGAGAAGGACAGAGAGAGAGCAAGTTAAGGTGAGGAGAGGAGAGAAAAACTGCGTCACTGATCAGGCAAGACCTCACTAGGAAATAACAGTGTTGCCTAGGGATGGAAAACAAACAGGAGCACTTACTAAATATTTGGTTTAGTAATTTGTTTTCCTCTCTCCAACACTTTGCACAAAAACAAAAAGCTGAAGAACACTCACCTCAGAGTTTTGCCAGCTTTAAGTGACTCTCTCTGCAAACCCTTGCGTCTCTCTGACACATGGAAGAAAGCTTGCAAGCACCTGATTCTTGTAAGATATGAATGCGAAATAAGTGGCACAGCTGTGAATGAGAAGATGAAGTCTATAATGTGTAAACCCAAATTATTGAATGAATCAGAGAAGCAGAGCTTAGCAACAAAGAAACATATGCTGCCTCTGGAGAAAATGTCAGAGGACGTGAGGGCTATAAAGATAGAGACTGCTTACTTTATCTCTGACAATCAACTACTGTAAAGCCCCCTGTGAACCCGGCATCTGTTATGGCTCGAGAGCCCAAAGGAACATCATTCATTTGGAGCTTCATTTTAGCTGCATCAGCAGCTAAATTGCTTTAAAAAGTTGCTTACTCTCCACACACCGATTTGGGAACAACCGCCGCCAAGTTTCTGTTTCTGTGTATATATGTGGGAAATTTATGACTGATTCTAGACCTCTAAGTGGAGTTGTTCTCCTTCTCAAGTTATTGCTTATTCATTGAGGGTGGATTAGGCTAAAGTGTTTTAAATATTAAAATTGAAATGTTCCCAAATTCAGTTCTTAATGCTGGTTTTACTTGGCACCAGGAAAAGGGGTTATTTTAACTTCTGCCATCTTTAGAGCAAATCAGTAACTTCTTTTCCTTTGTAAGATTGAAGTGAACTAGCATATACCCTAAAAACACACATCTGAAATCAACCTAAGCTGGTTTGTTGGTGTTGCATCTTAAGTTGGTATAAGTGTTTTGATCTTTTTTCTAACCGCATGTTATTGAGCTAAAATAATGCTTCACGAAAAATAAAGTGAAGATGACGAATGAACAGCAAGGAAGAAGAACAAATGAACATACAGTAAGCAAGAGTATACAAGCAAGAGGTCGTTGTTAGTCGCCAGCAGCACACCAACATTACAGAAACAGTAATAATTTTACTTGATCATACCTGATCATAAACCTTTTTCCATAACCCTTTCTCTTTTGTAATGTCTCTCAGCCATCTCTCTTTCTACAGTCTTCAAATCTCCCTCTTGCTCACTCACTCTCTCCTGGACACGCCCCCCTAATGCTGATTGGCTACAAGTGTGTTGTGGTGTTCGGTCCGATCCACTTTCAACCGCTGTTTTCAGAAATCACTTACTGCACTTTTAAGTTCAGTAGTGTTTTGTTTGTAGATCATGCAATGCATTCTCCAGAGTGAAAAGGGGGAAAGTTATGTGAAAAAGATTGGGGGGAAAAGCAAAACAAAACAATAAGAAATGGAAATCTCCACATACCCACTAAATGACATCATGCCTACAAAACTGCTTGGATGTTTGTTCTGATTATTTGTATTGCTCTAGGGGAACAAGACAATTGCCGTGGTTAAGCTGTGTTGGTGTGGATGTTTAGCATTCCGTTTTGTTTCTCTCCCTTTCTTTGTGCGCATCTCTTAGTTTCATAGACCTTAGCACATCGGATTTGCATGGCTAATTTAATTGTTATCATAGAAGATCATTCAAGTCTTCTCTCCTCTTATAATTAGACTATGTTGCAACACTGTCTGTCTATAGTCTCACCACATGGAATACAAGTCTTTGTTCGGCACCAGCAGTGGCCTCCCGCTTGCATCATCATTACACACTCAGACTGTAATGAACCTGTGGCTCCTTTTGGAGAATGTAGGCATGTGCTCGGGGTAGATGAGATACAGTTTGTTTTACCTTCCACTATAAGCCCTATAAGTCGCTAACAGTGATGAAATAAACTGCAACCGTTCTTTGATCAGATAGACAAGCGAGAATATTGAACATTCCAGAAAGCATTCTCAGAATATCATCGCATATCATCAAGTGTGTGTACTGTTGAAGGGCAATGAGACTGATTGAATGAGTGACATAAAGAACAGATCCAAATGTCTGTAATGTGTTTGAGTATGTTCACTGCTCAGCACTTAGTTGATTAGCCATGTTTCAACTGTTTCCATTTCGTGCTGGCCAGATTTTCTAATGTAATCCGACTGTCTATTCTTTATAGGGATTGGTAACACAAAAATGTCCCTTCAAAGCCCGCTATACACTATAGTTTTTTTTAGTTTTTTTTATTCTTTGAGATAATGCAATGTCAAAATTGTTCAATGTGATCTCAAAAGGGTTAGGCAATGTTTACAGTGCTTCATGCCTGTATGATAAATTGTAGCCAAGACATTTAGCCATAATTCAGCATTGACAAAGCCGGTCGAGAAACACTGCGATGCAAGACAACTCATCGTATCACACACCAGGCGAGTCTTTCTGTAGCCTACTTGCGTTCTCAGGTTCAAGATGGCAGTCCAAACAGTGAATCTAATCACCAAACAGGCAAAAGCATAGACATTATTCAAGCACCAAAAAGATAGTAAATTCACAACATGAAATCTTCCAGGCTAGGGTGAATTCATTATGTACATTAATAATTTGGGACAAATATTTAGTGGAAAACTCGATGGGGCACTAGGACTTTGAACAGCCGGTGTGCATGCGTACACTAATAGAAAACTGAGCAAAATATTTATCAGCCCTATAGGTTCTTCATTGCACATGAGCTGTATGAGGGGAGCTGTAGGAGTGCAACCCAAATTTTCAGACACTGTCAGAGGCTAACGGCCGTGTCAACATGTCCGCGTTGACGCGCAATTACACATGCAGAGGGAGCATGTGAACTCCGAGGGAGGGGTTCTAGCAGACCAATCACAGCGCTTGCGTCCGCGTAGAATTGACGCGTTGTTACATTTTTGGAGAGGTGCACATCAGGGTACGCCAAAGGGTACGCGCGCTACACACAGCCTATGACGTAGCTACGGCGTAAGTTCGACGCAGAAGTATAAATTGGGCTTAATGCGCCACAGACGTGTGCAGTGTGACCCCTTATTTACCTTACGTCTGCGGCAAATTATGGCTGCGACACGGATATGTGATTGAAGAAGAGGGGTAGAAAAATACGAGCTTGGTGTTGACATCTGAAAAGGAAAGACCAGAAATGTAAAAAAAGAAAGGAAAAAAGATTAACAGTCAATTTGATTTCATGCTGACTTTTAGAGAAATTTTAAACTTTAAAAATCTGATGGTTATTTAAAGTTTTTACAAGAGTGTAGCTGAACACAGATTAATCAGTACTGTGACTCACACAAGACTTCAAAGAAACCATGTTGCAACAAAAGAACAAGTAAATGTTTCTAGTTTGAACGTGTCACTGTGATACACCGTGATGAATGGTCCTGAAAAACAGTGCTCAAGCCCACTAGAATGCACGCGAACTGCTGCGCTTTCATCTGCGGTCCAAAGTAAAAATACCCAGAATTCCTGGCACTTCATAATGGCACTTCACTCATTCCCAGAAGCAGTTGTCGTAGTAACCTTGGCAGTTTTACACAAGTCCGATCTTTTTCCTACGTCTTTCTAAGGGATACAAATGGAATAGATTGTAAATTATTAATTACTGGAGATGGTAGGGGAAGGATTTTATTTATTCATACACAAATACATTTTTATCTATGTGTGTTTTCGATGAAAGAAACAAAGTTATATATGTGGAATTAAAATGATCTATGACTGTGCGATTGTGGTAATGATCTATCTGGTAACGGCATTAATTTAGTGAGTATTATGGGCTGTCTTCTGCATTGTTTCGTTGTTGTCTTGTCTGCAAGTGGTATTCTAGGTCGCTCCCTCCTCCTCCCTCCTCCCTTGTGTCATCCATTAACAGAGCGTGTGTGTGTGTGTGTGTGTGTGTGTGTGTGTGTGTGTGTGTGTGTGTGTGTGTGTGTGTGTGTGTGTGTGTGTGTGTGTGTGTGTGTGTGTGTGTGTGTGTGTGTTTGCGCGCGCATGTGTGCATGTCTACGTTTGATCACAAGTGTGTACTTGCTTTCGGTGAAGATGGATAGACACCTACTTTTTCTAGTTTTTTTTCTTTGTTCCTCTAGCCTTCATCAAATACACCCACATATATTTTACCTTTTTTATTTCCTTCCTTCCTTTTATTATTTCATCCATCATTTTTTTGTCTGTATGTGCGTGTAAGTGGTGAGGTCAGTGAGAGTGCCACTATGGCAGTAATGGGCCCATTCTGGAACACAGGTGTCCATTTGCAAGCCCATAGTAACAGATTGTGGTGAAGGGTTCATTGAGTAACTTGATCCGGACATAATGTTTTACCACGGTAGGCTGTGGTTTGTCCAGTGACTCGGGTTACATACACATACAGGTGTCTCCAGCCATTTCATCCACAGAGCATGATCTTCTTGACCCTGGTGACCCCAGCCAGTAGAAGGGTGGAGTCTCCATAATTGATATAAGTGATTAATAGTAGCTCTTCATACACTCTGATCAATTTAAACATAATTGCCTTTTAATTTTAGTTTCAGCTTGAAACCTCTCAGAAGGCTAAACTTAATGATAAAGGCCAGTCCTTTCTGTGTCACACCTTTCCATCGCATCTCAGTGTAATTAAGTAAAGAGGTGTGATGAGAATGCAAATGTTATGGTTTTTGTGCATGTGTTTTGTTTCCTGCCTGTCCATAAGAAGCATATGAGACCACGAGATGAAGGAATTCCAAGGTCACTCCCGATGGAATCTGCTAAAATTGCTTCTAAATTACACTATACTGTTCAAAAGTTTGGGGTCAGTATTGGCTTGTTTCCACCGAGCGTTGCGGCACAGTACAGTGCAGTACGGTACGCAATTATTTCCGTTTCCACTGTCAAAAGTTGTGAATGGTACCAAAATGCCGAACCGTACCGTACCACTTTTTTGCCGGTACCCTTCCGTTGGGGTACCTAGCCTTCTTCTTCCTCCTCCTCTGTTTGCGAGGGCGAGGCGGTGGCATGAAGCTTACCGCCTCTCGGGGCGCTGCAGCATCATCCTCAGTAGAGGTGGCAGATGAGGCGGACCCATTCTTCATCCTCCTCCTCCTCCGTTTACGGGTCATCGGATGGCTGGGGCTTCCACTAACTGGATAGATTTAAACATTATAAACCTGTTATCAGGAATTAGAGAAGTGTGAAAAAGAACAAGTGCACCATTATTATTATTCACAATAAATGGTCCACATCAATCACAAAAAATAACAAAAAAAGTAAACTCTAATATAGGCCTAAATTATTGAAAAGAACATAAAATGGTTTGGGAGTATGTAGGATGTTGTGAATAATGGCATTCCAATTCTGTGGAAATCTGCGCTTTCTGCAGAGTTGTGCAATTTCCAACAAAATTTATTGCATGTGTCAAGAAAGACCACTAGTGTTTTGGCCACATTATACGTTGAATTTGCTTAAATTGCTACAAATGTGTCCATACAACAAATGTGCCTATGCAATGCCACTGGAAATCCTAGATCTAGACAACAAAAGCAATGGTAGATAAACAGTTTATTGTTGGAATCATGTTTGAGAAATTATACACGCATCACTATGTCTTTGTGGCTCTTGTTTTTTTTGTTTCCTCCACTGTTTAGTTATTTTTAGAGAACTTGGGAATTGAAAGTGTAAGATGCTCATTTTGGTGGAGGGGCAAGCTCATGTCGCACTGTGATTGCATGCCAGTGTCTCTTTATGACAGGAAAGATGGAGTGAGGGAGAGAAAGAAAGAACATGTGTGTGTGAGAGAGAGAGAGAGAGAGAGAGAGAGAGAGAGAGAGAGAGAGAGAGAGAGAGAGAGAGAGAGAGGGATAATGAATCATTCACTACAAAAACCATTTAAAAATCAGTCATACTTGTCTGACTCTCTACCCTCTCCTGTATTCTTCAGCCATAGCCAGAATATTAAAACATTTGTTTCCAGAAGCAAACTGAGAATTCCTACAAAGGCTTATAAAAGGACTGTAAATCTGATTGTGTTTATAGAAGTCGGTATAGGCTACTGCAGGTAGTGGTTAGAAGGGTTTTTTAAGTATAACCTCTTGTCCCATGAGCCCTGCAAACAGATGATGATGTAATTGAGAGCCGGGTCATTAGGTAAAGCTGGGTTGCCAATGCTCTGAATTTTATGTGCACTAACAAATATCACTGCACATTTTCAATTAGATGCTTTATTGAATATGCTAGGAGTTCATCAATGTAGACAATCCTAACAAATCACCTTTTGGTTAAAGGGGTCAGACTGTTATGAGTAGAGGACAGTTAAGTCATTCATGCTCTTTGTCCCTTATTTTCCCTTCCTTAACTTCATCTCATGTAATCATGCACACCCTGAACTATTTTTGAAGGGGTTGCTCTAATGGCTTCAATCACTGTTTGGCCCAGATTTTCTAAACCCCGGAGAGCTCTGAGATGAATTAAATCGCTAAAGACCCTGCCGAAACCACAAAATAGGGCGAGACATCAAAGTGGAGGATTTCTTGTGCGTTTATTATCGTGCTCACTTCAGAAATTAGTGTAGCCAAAAGTCAGTGGTGGTCGTTTTTTTAGGAATGAGGCAGCACTTGGTTTTATCTGCTATCAATTTGACGTGTTGCTCATAAAGAGTTTATCATTTGCGTTACGGTAAACATTACCATAATTTGTGTCAAAACCAAATGCACAAAGAAAAAACGCCCAGGAAGACGACCACATACGACTTTCACTTCAGCTACTTGCCTGTCAAATCAAATGTAAGATCAATATCTGTCTTGATGCAGGTGAAAATTCCTCGTTGGAAACAATAAGCTTATCTCGCACATATCTCCTCATAGTCGACTTTATTCCCCGTGAGTAATTGTCTTTAAGTCGAGCCGTATCCGTATCTGTGGTGCGTTTCAATGTGCCGCGCGTGGTTGTTTGCTGTTGCGATAGAGCTGTGGGTGGAAAGGACTGGAGGAACATATTTCTACCTCACTCAGACGTCCAAAACAAACAGCACTATGAAAGCTGGAGCTACTCTCCGTTAGGACCAAAATTCCACAGCTACCACGCAGCCAGGGAATCTTATTGCTCTCTCTCTCTCTCTCTCTCTCTCTCTCTCTCTCTTTCTCTCTCTCTCACTGAGATTTAAATACTTTTTTCCAATGGGTTTTGAAAGGATTCTGCGGCCAACATTGTTCTGCTGCAGCAGCAATAGATATAGCTTTATCTGTTCAATAAGACAACTGCTAACAATCATCGGTCAGTGAAAGGTCAGTATAGGGAAAACATTATGGGGAAAGGGGATAAATGATATTAGCTCTGTAATATGTGGGGGGGGGGGGGGGTGCTTTATTGACAGCTTTTTTCCAGAGGTTCAGTCAAGGTAGGGAATATTATGAAAGAAATGGAGGGATAAAAAGTTTTAGGTGAGTTCATGAGGAGAAAGTAAGGCCTGTCTTGTTTACCACAACCTCAACACAAACAAAAACAAGTGTGTGTGTGTGTATATATATATATATATATATATATATACATATATATATATATATATATATGCTCCCGTTCAAAAGTTAGGGATTTTTAGCAGTTATTACTCCAGTCTTCGGTGTCATTTGATCCTTTAGAAATCATCCTAATGTGCTGATTTGGTGCTCAAGAAATATGTCTTCTTCTTATCAATGTTGAAAACTGTGCTGCTTAATATTTTCATGGAAACCATGATCATTCAGTATTCTTAATATATTATATTAATAGAAAGTTTTTAAAAAACAGCATTTATTTGATTAAATGATTTTTCCTGACAATTTAAAGGTCTTTACGGTCACTTTTGGCCCATTTAATGCATCTTCGCTGAATAAAATAAAGTATTAATTCAATGACCGCAAATGAGATGTATACAAACTTGCTGAAATAAAAAGAAATTTCACCCAAATTCACAAAAATATTAAAACGGAAACCCTTGCTTTCTACTGGCAACTGCACTTATAAACCAAATCAATTTACCTATTCAAGGTATAGCCTGTATAAGCTTTTTTCAGGATTGTTTTACAAGGGAGTAAAGTCTGCCATTAGCTGGACAAGTCCCCTAATTTACCCCATTTGTTAATTTCTTCTGAACGACTTAAGATTTTCTTCTAATAGTATGTGTTCTAATAGTTTCATTGAGTTTCAGTTTGATGTGGGAACACAGCTCTAGGACTAGCTGGCTGAGGTTATGTCTCTTCTCCATGTCTCTATAGGTTAGATCTTTCTGGATTTTTCTCACTCACACTGCTTTCTATTATAACAGCTGGGCTGGGCTTCTCTATGCTGCCACATCAGGACCTAATAAATGTGCCATACGCTCATTGATTTCCCTGTGCCTGTTTGTGCAGCTGCTGGTAATGACATCACTTTCTGAGTACATGTGGTTGTGTAGGAGTCAATGAGTAAGACAGCTACACGTGTTGCTATTCAGTAGGAACAAAACAACGCAGGGTAGATGCCATCATTGCCTCTTCAAGCACACAGCAAGCAGTAACAGTAGCATCGTCTCTCAGTCTCTGTTATACAACAAGACTAAATGCCACTCAAGCAATAGAGGCACTTTCTCCCATAATGCTCCCTGTTCTCTGACCTACTGACACAACAAAACATTGGCAGCAGCGCAGTGGTGTCGTTGTGTGTGCGTTTGTGCTGATACAAAGCATTTTTGTCCCCCCCCCCCCCCCCCCCCCCCCTTTAAAGAGTTGCTGGCTGCAGAATACATTCTTCCTCTTTTTATCTGTCAGAACTCCCTTCCACCCTCTATACACCTCCTCCTTTTTCCCACTATGTTAAATTGTTGTGACACTGTAGCACTTGAGCGTCTGGTGTTAAAATATTCCTTCTTAATGACAAATGAACATGTGGATAGATTTCTCTTCCTGGCAGGTCATTAACATTTGACACATTGGAAGCGGCGCTGATGCCCAGGCGCGGGCACAGTTCTCTCTGCATTGCAATAGGGTGATTGCGACGCTAAGCGCCTGGAGTATTAATGCATTTATTCATTCCATCAAATCCCTCTTCATACAGATTATCAGACCTCTCTTTAACCAAGAAGATGATTTCATTTTATCCCACAAGTTAACAACTGTGTGTGGCTGTCTCTAGAATGTGTGCTCATACTCGAGTGGTACTTATTTCTCTTGTATTGCCTTATTGGTGTTATTTCGGTGATGGTTTCAGGCTTTCAAACATAAATGTCAAACTATCATTGCTGTCAGATAAGTGCATGGCTATCCATAAATATTCCAACATATGGAAATAAGGTCATTATAATTAGTAATGAGCTTTGATAGACAGATATAACAGCTTTGGCCGGTTAAGCCCAGTATTTTGGCATTTTGAGGGTATTGACTGAAAATAGTGTCCACTATTCAAATATGAGAATTTGAATCAGCCTCTCTGCTGCCTAAATACTATCGATTACTATGAAAATCAATGGGGTGTCATCAACTGTTTGGTTACCGATATTCAAAATATATTCTTTGGTAGAATATTTTCTTTTGTTTTCTTCAGAAGAAAGAAATTCATACAGGTTTGGAACAACTTGAGGATGAGTAAATAATTACAGAATTTTCATGTTTTATTGAACTATCCCTTTAATGGCTTTTATTTTTGTCCCTTTAATTTTGTTTTTGTTAATTTAGTTAATATTTGCGCATATAAATGCATCTAATTATATAAGCTTTTACCAGATAAATTGAGATTATATCCACCATTGGCCAAATGGTTATTGCTATCAGCATTGGCCTTTGAAAAAAATCAATATTCATAATTGGAACCATCTTGATACCTGTTTGTCACTAGAAAATTCAGAATACTGCATGATGAAAGCTCTTCTTTATTGCTGTTTTAAAAAGCGTTGGCCCCACACTACATCTGGTGTGAGACATATGTATATCCTGGCTGGCTGCTGTAAAGGAAACAAGTATTTGGCAGCTTTTATTAACAAATGTTACTTCAACTTGATGCAGTTGTGCGCAGTTCTTTAAACAATTTTACTTAACCTGCATTATGTTACTTTACAGTTGCATTGTATTACAAAATATCAAGTGCAATTTATTTGACGTCTACATGAAATGATTTTGAAAATGCATGTTATAGGTCTTATTTTGAATGGTTCATCCATGCATTTCTTTCAATTTTTTAATTATTTTTACCTCAACTTATTTTTTTAAGTTGAATTAAAATATTCATCTAGAGAAACGACAGATTTCGCTGTGGTGACATATATAGGACTTCTTCAATTAAATAGTCTGCTTTAAACCCGGCCCCACAATTATCTGCATTCATTGTTGAGTGCAATGCCAACATCTCAAAATCCAATCAACAACCTATGGATAGAACCAAGTCCCCACCCTAGTTTTTATATATTTTTTTTTTTGTTGATAATTTATTACACTCAGATGTACATCACCATACGGCAGAAAATACCTGTCACTTCTGTTTCATTGCAACTTTAAAGACATTGTCACAAAAAGAGATTTGGTTACGATCACAAATACTTTACTATTTGCTTTGATCTTTGTATCTAATGCAGTGACATTTTGACACATTTGTATTTGACTCTAAATTACACTCAGAACTTAGCTGGTGCTTAGACTGGTTTTGTGGCATATTAAAGTGCTTTTTTTTCATGCAATCTAATGTGACTGTAGAAACAGTCAAGAGTGTGTCATTCATTGTGATGGTGTAGGTGAGCACCAGTCAATAGTCCACTCTATTTGACTTTGTAAAATACTGTTTTGAGGACAACGCAGAAGCAGTGCTCTACAAGAGAAATCAAAAGCCTATGTGTCGTACAGGGACCTCCAATCAATAACCAGCTCTTCTCTTGCCCCCTCAAGGACGTTATCTCACACACAAACACACACACACACACACACACACCAAACACACACACACACACACACACACACACACAGGGTCTAGGTCTATATGGCGCCATTTTATGAGTGCTGTAATTGCTATGACGCGTTTAAGGGAGAGCTACTGAGAGAGAACCATTCATGAGATTTATTAGAAAGGGGGTCCACCAAAAAAGAGAGAGAGATGGAAAGGTGGAGGACAGGAAGCAGAAAGAACAGATGAACACATTCAGTCAAAAAGGAAGAGATAAAGAAAGGAGGAATAGAGCATCAGAGAAAGAAATTGAGCAGTGGGCTCTGTCCGCTTGTGCTGGCAGACATTGATCAGAGTGATCTCTGCTCTAGATCAGACCGACCAGACTAATGCAAGTCCATTATTTAGCCTGCAGAGATAAAGAGACGGGAGGCTTCTGAGATGGGAAGTGAAGAATAGAGGGATACACCTTAACCGCAGAGGACCAGTGTATGCTCAAGTGCGTGTGTGTGGGTTTAATGAGAAAAAAAACGAGCTTTGTGCAACTGTCACTCTCTGTCTGGACTGTTATCCATTTAGAGACTGTTTCTGCTTTGGCTCAAAATCTCTTGGTTGCAAAACATTCCTATTTTAAACAAATGCTTTTCTTTTCATCAAAGAATCCTGAAAAAGGTAATAAGACAAATTGTCACAAAAATATTAAGCAGCACAACTGTTTTGTTTTTTTAAGATGAATAATAATAATAAATATTTCTCTAGCACCAAATCGGCATATTAGAATTATATTGTGAAATATTATTACAGTTTATTTGATCAATGTAAATCCTGCATTGGTGGGAATAAGAGACTTTTGTTTACTACGTCCACCATGTTACCACTTACATGTTGTGTCTCGTCAATGACATCAACCTTGATGATGTCACTTTCTGCAGCCATTTACAAATAAATGCAGCCTTGATGTGAATAAGAAAACGTTAAAAAATCTTACTGACCCTCAACTTCGTTACATCTCTAACTTGAAAAATGTGCTTACTTACTAGATAAATCAAATTGACTAAAACCTTTCTTTATCGTTAGCCATGAAACATCCAGAATTCAGAATAGCGTACGTCTCCTAATGTTTCTTCCATATAAAGTTATGCTATGCTATTCTGAATTTAGCTAAACATGTGTGAATACAGATGCTTCCAGCTATGCGAGATTGATTTCACGTGTTGTTGCTGTCCATGCCAGTGGAACAAGTATGTTTTGCATTCTCAGCACCTCCCGCATTAGTGTAACTGTCTGCATCTGCGGTCAAGTTTCTCGATTGTCATTGCAAAGAGAATCTTGTTAGGTAAATTATATCTTATAAAACATATTTAGATCAAGCCACCCCAGATTATAACATAATGGGACCGTTATTTTTGTTCTTTTTTCTCAATATCAAGTTTAAAAATGTATCACACCCATCTCATCAACCAAAACTGAAAAGGAGAAAGAAACTGAGTGAGAGAGAGAGAGAGAGAGATCAAGGTAATATGAATCCCTCTGTGGCTCTTTCTGAACAGCCATCTTTATCAAGGCAGATCCATTCTTTGAGCAAAATCAAACAAGATATTGGACACACACACACACACACACACCAGCTCCAAGTCTGCATAATCAGGAAAGAAGAGGTGAAAGGGGGAGAGGTTAGGAGACGGAAAAAATTGAGGAAAAGTGTGCGTTAAGAGAGAGAAAAAGAAAGAGAGAGAGAGAGAGGGAGGCCTTAAAGTCTTGTATTGGATAAGGAGAGACCCCATGGATTGGATCAAGGTCGGAGTCTTCATTTAAAACTGCCTCACTGACAGCAGCAGCCCTCGACATGAATATTAATACTGCTTTAACAACTACCACAGGATGGCTGAGGCCAGCAAGACTGTGTGTGTGTGTGTGTGTGTGTGTGTGTGTGTGTGTGTGTGTGTGTGTGTGTGTGTGTGTGTGTGTGTGTGTGTGTGTGTGTGTGTGTGTGTGTGTGTGTGTGGCACTAATTCTGGCAATTTGAACTGCTTTTATTCCCTTCGCTCTCTCGTTGGCTGGACTTGGAATTAGTGAACCTTGGGTGCAAAATTCCTGCTAGTTCTCTTTCTTCTCACTAACACACACAAACATTCACTTTTCTGTGGTCAATTCATTTGTTTGTTTGTGGGCGAGTTGTTTTTTTTCTGCTGAAGTCTTTAGAAAAACCTCTTCCTGGTCTAAAAATAAAACCGATTTGCCTAATAAGATTGTTTGACTGCAGCAGTTTAAATATGTTTTTTTTTTCTAATCACAATAGAGGGACCCATGACCTGATGACCTTCTTCCTTCCATATGAACACAATTTAGAATATTTTGCAGAAAGCTCACTACTATTGCACAGTTAATGTAAATGGGGATAGAATCCCCTACATGGACAGTCACTTTATTTTATTTTATTATTATTTTTTATTTTTTTTGAGGGGTTAGAGTTTTTGCTCCCTTCTTAACTTTGAAAAAAAAAAACACTTTTAAAAGTGCACCAAATAAAAAAATGTACATCATAAAATTATCTGTATTATTTAAATTTTCTGCTTATATTTCAGCATGTTCCTAGAACAAAGGAATCACATCATTCAGAAGAATTGGAATATGAATGAACAGGTTTTTTGAGGTTGCTTTTATGTCATTTTTGGAACTTTACAGCATCTATATCCATTCACTTATATTGTATGGAAGAGAGCAGAGTGAACATTCTTCAAAACATCTCTTTTTGTGTTCCACTAAGTAAAGAAAAACATAGGTTTTCGATGAATGTGGTTTAGTAAATGATAACATTTCGAATTTTTAATTATTACGTGAACTATCTCTTTAAGTGGTTTTGTGTGCTTGGACAAAAGTTATTTTCTTCAAGAAAGGGTTAAATTTGTGTAATGTACTTCAATAGTATCCAGCTGCAGACCCGCAGCACCACCAGTTTCAGAACCCCAGCGCCAGAACCGGAAGTAAGGGGCGGAGCTTACGTTCTAACACCAGCGCCAGGACCGGAAGTGAGGGGCGGAGCTTACGTTCTAAACCGAGTAACGCCACCTAACGTTTTGGAGCGTAATTTGCTTAGACACGAAACGTCATTATTACACACGAAATGTCATACTTTATACCTATTATAATGATACATTAAGGTATAGTACAATAAGCATTTAAAACATTGATTTTGTGTAATATAATTCTATATAGTTATCCGATTTATTGTATTATGAGAGTTACTTCCTGATCGTGAAAATAATGCTTGAAACTTATGGTCATTTTATATAAAATATACTTTATTTCACAAGAACATGTGCAGCATGCATTTTTCTTTATGTAAAATAATGTCAAAAATCTAAAAAGAGAGAGAAAATCCGGCATTGTTTTAAAAGAAACCATAAAAATGTACCGTACTTCAAATAATAGCCGAGTCCCAAATAGACGATTGTCTCTTTACACGCCTGGTGTGGCTGCAGGTCTGGGTAAGTCCGGTCTCAAATAGAGGTCGGGCCTGTAGTAGTAGTTTCAGGTTGTATTAAATCTTCTAAAACCCGTCAGATCGTTGCTTTTTGGCGGAATAGAATGACTGCTGCGCATGACAGGGCGCTTAACGAGCAGAGAGAGAGAGAGAGCCCCGGCCGCGCGCGCGCACTCTCACGTCTTCAAACAACACGAGCACTGTCTTGCTCTTTATTTGTCACATACCAGTTATAGTTCATACAACGAGCAGTGACTCACTGTGTAATAAAAACATACCCTAAATATTATTTAAAAGGTGCAACAATTTTTAATATTTTTAAATACTTGCAAAAATAACCATGCTTGTGTCATTGTAAATAATTCCGCCCCTCCCTCACTTCCGGTTCTGGCGCTGGGGTTCTGGCACTGGGGTTCTGAAACTGGTGGTGCTGCGGGTCTGCAGCTGGATATATCTCATGTACTTTGGTTACCAAACCTCTCTCTCTCGCTCTCTCTCTCTCTCTCTCTCTCTCTCTCTCTCTCTCTCTCTCTCTCTCTCTCTCTCTCTCACCCTCTCTCTCTCTCTCTCTCTCTCTCTCTCTCTCTCTCTCTCTCTCTCTCTCCCTCTTTCTCTCATTGTTCCTGTTGTCCTTTGTTTGACTCTGAGTGTTTGAGTCTTTCCGTTGGGAGTTCCCTTTAGTAATGGTCTAAGGGCAGCCGGTACAACAGACACAAGCACTTCCTCTTTTTCTCTCCATCCTTCACTACTTCCCTTCATTTATCAAATCTCTATCTGTTCCTCTGCTCATCTTTACATTCTATCCTCACAGTCTAAAGCTCTCTCACAGACACTTTTAAAAGGCTCTCGCACACAGTGTGTTTTCATCTTTGGATTATATGTGGTTACTTAGGTTAATGTTTGTAGGAATAAAGATTTATGATGTTTAGCGTGCATGTGTGTGCTCGCTAATATGTTTTATGATTGTCTGTATAACCATCCTGTTGATTTATAGGTGTGTGTTTGAGTTATGGGCATATGCGTGTGTGTGATGGCAGACAGCAGGTTGTGTTGATGTCACAGTGAGGTGAAGCTCATTAGTGTTACTTTCCTCACAATCTGAAGACTAGCCATGCACTGGTAATTAGAGAGCTTGTGTGTTTGTGTACATTTGAATTTTGTGTTTAAACCATCACAGTGTAACTGAGACCAGAGCTGCTTCTGCGTTCAATAATATAGAACAAAATCATTAGAATTAAACAGCCTTAGTATTCATTTTTCATTTTTGAACACTTCTTTTCTCTTGATGTAAAAATGTCTTTTAAATTTTGTCAATATTTAGTCATCATATTTGTAAATTTTTTGAAAATTTTTAATTGGACTAATACAATGTCATCTAATTATAGTCAATAAAAATATGACATAATTACACCAAATATTCAGAATTTGTATATTTTTTATATTCATTTGAACTTTGACTATCATGATTATTTGAATTTTTTCCTATGAAAACACTGTTAGTGCATTGTTGATACCTTTCAGTTCATTTTTTGACAAAAAATCATGATGTACTTTTTTTGTCTCGTTTTGTTGATTAACCAAAAATCACCATTTTTTGTCAGTAACTTTAATTGGCGAGATTAACACTGAACAGCCTTTAGCATGTAAACCCATTATTTCTTTGTGTGTATATGTTGGTGCTGCATTTTCTTTTGAATTTATTTTGAGTAGATAGTGGAATATGCCTGTACGTCTTTGTCTTTGCTAGCAGGGAGGTGTGTGTGTGTCTGTGTGTGTGTGTGTGTGTGTGTTTGTGTGTTTGTGTGTTTGTGTTTGTGTGTGTGTGTGTGTGTGTGTGTGTGTGTGTGTGTGTGTGTGTGTGTGTGTGTGTGTGTGTGTGTGTGTGTGTGTGTGTGTGTGTGTGTGTGTGTGTGTGTGTGTGTGTGTGTGTGTGTGTGTGTGTGCGCATATGTACACATGCATCTGTGTGTGTGTTTGAGCCCCAGGGCTCTTCTCTGCTTGAGCTGGGCCTAGTGCCACTAAACCCAGCCTAAGCTGACCTATTTCCAAAGCACCACACACACACTCGCATACATATGTGCACATGGTTGCTACTTCTCGTCTCTCCTGCCTGTCGGAAACAATCACACATGCACACACATGCGTTCACACACACACACACACACTCAGTTCTACTGCATGTCGTTGATCATGTGCGTTTATAGCAGGTGTGTTCTTTTTGAATGTGCTCATGTATCTGTTAATGTGTATCCAGGTTCAGGCGTTGAACAGGTGTGTGTGTGTGTGTGTGTGTGTGTGCGTGTGTGCGTGTGTGTGTGTGTGTGCGTGCGTGCGTGCGTGCGTGCGTGCGTGTGTGTGTGTGTGTGTGTGTGTGTGTGTGTGTGTGTGTGTGTGTGTCTCCCAGTGAAATCTGTCTCCCAGTGAAAGTGCCCCTTGAGCTGTGCTTTATCCTTGTGCACCTGCATTCCAACTGTAGGGTGTGTGTGAATGTGTATCTGTGAGGAATATACAAATCAGAACTTATCAGTATCTACCAATATTGGATATTTATTTGCCCAATATTTAATTCTTTTACTTTTACAAACTACTTTTGCAATCATGTAGCGTTAATGTGAAAGAATAGCGATAGACTATGGCAAAGATTTAACCCTTTAAGGGCGCTTTTTTATTTGTAGCATACTTTTTCTTTTTTAATACTTTTTAATTTTTTTTCATTATACAAATATGTATAGCTTTATAATATTGATTATTGTAGTATTATTATTGTAGTATTATTATAATATTAAAATTGTTCGTTGAATTTTAGTATCGATGCATCCCTAATGCAGTTATTACAAGAAGCAAATTCGCAATTACCAGAAATAAAGGCACAGTCACAATTACAATTAGAAAAGTCGCAATTATGATATAATAAAGGCACAATTGCATGAAATAAAGTCATAATTACAAGTCGCAACTTCAAGAAATAAAGGCAAAGTTGCATGAAAAACTCACAAATACAATAAGCAAAGTTGAAATTATGATATTATAAAGGCAGAGTGGCGTGAAATAAAGACATAATTACAAGAAGCAAAGTCGCAATTACAAGAAATAAAGGCACAGTTGCATGAAAAACTCACAAATAAAAATAGGCATTGTTGAAATTTTGATATATAGGCACAATTACATGAAATAAAGTCATAATTACAAAAAAGGAAAGTCACAATTACAAGAAATAAAGGCACAATTACATAAAATCGCAAATAAAAGTCGCAATTACGAGAAATAGAGTCACAATTGTGGCAAAATTACAAGTACAGGAAAATTTCAGTTGCAATAAAGTAAGGTTGTTTCATGGAATTACACATTTATTTCTCATTGGATATTTATTGGCCGATATTTAACTGTTTCTGCTTAATGTTGACTACTTTTGCTGTCATCTTGCATTAATTTAAAGGGAGTTGGATTATGGAAAATATTTAACCCTTTAAGAGCGCTTTCCTTTTAAGAGTGCTTGTTTTACTTGTAGCATACAAACTTTAAACTTTTAAAAGTATTGATTCATCCCCACTGCATTTATATGCATGTAGGTTTATTAGAGTCACTCAGTCCAAACTATTTGAATATAGATATGTCAGTATTTGTCAGTTTTAATACATCTATACTTTCACAAATATAAACTAAGGCTGACTAAGAAGGCTTACGTTGGAGGCTGTGAGCTCTGACATCATGAATGACGAGAATCCAGTGAAGGTCGGAACAGACGGGAACATGGTGTGTGTGTGTGCGTCCATGTGTACATTTGACAGTCTCTTTAAGTGAGGTCAGGACAGTGTGCCTGCTAGTACTGCAATGTTCTCAATTCCGCCACGGCCACTCTCTCTCTCTCTCTCTCTCTCTCTCTCTCTCTCTCTCTCTCTCTCTCTTGTTCTCTTTAGATACACATAGGCATTTGCGGAGAACAGCATAACGTGAGCTTAGAATTATACAGTTCTATCTCCGTTTAAGGTAGTTCTGAGATATTGAGCATCAAAGTTTTTAAATCCCTGTTTTGTGAGATGGAACCTTTTTATTTTATTAATAACTACTAACAAAATATTTTTTTTACAAAAATAACACCATACACAGGCATTAATAAACACCTAATGGATAAGATTATGTCAAAAACTCAATTTCGTCCAAAAGTGGAGATAGAACCATATAATTCTAAGTTCGTGATAATCCATTGAAAACAGACTCCAGATCCTTGCACTGAAGTAAAGGAGTGTGCTGATAGTCCTGGCACACTTGACACACAAAAAGTCAGCTTGCGACAGCTTCTGTCCTCAGTGTGGTCCTCAGTAAACGGATCCAAACTTGTCAAGAAGTAACCCCAGGTTACTTTTGTTTAACATTTATCAAATTCTAATGTGGATGGGAAAAAATAATATATTGAGTATCGATTTCTTATTCTCACAGGGATTTAGTTGCTTTTTGGAGAAGTGAATTCAGAAAAATATTCAAGTGATTATTTAGAAAAAAGTTACTGGCTTCATTAGCCTGGCCACACACTTTCTCACACTCGACTTTTTGTCCAAAAAATCATCAATTGTGTGGTGTCATTGCGATTATTTTACTGCTCCCGATCGCGTCGGAGCCCACACGATCACAAATCGCAAATATCGAACATGTTTGAGATTTACGACTCTTGATCGGGCTGCCTCGGACGCGATACCCTTGTTAGAGCGAGCTTACCACCCACCAAGTTAAAATTTACGAGAAATTCACAATTGCTAGAAATTACGTTTACACGACAACAATGTACTAAAAACTAAAAAGTTTTTCCTTTGTGTTTTTTGCGTGTAGACAACAGCGTTGTCAAAATGATCCCCGTTCACACCGAACTTCGAAAACTACTAAAAACGCTGTACATGCCAGGCCAGTAGCTGGCGATGTCACTTTGTAAAGAAAAACTACGCGCCTATAGACTGAACACGTAATATGCATGCGCATGGCGTCAACGTTTTCACAAATAAGTGTTTTTGTAGTTTACATCGAGATGATAATGGTATCAGTTTTTAAAAACTTGCACTTTGAATCCTGTTTTCAAAAGTTTTTTCAGGCCCCCAAAACGCCATTGTTGTGTACATTAACAGCCAAAACGCATTAAGTTTTCCGTCTTTAGGTGAATATGGTGTTGTGTAAACAGCCCCTTAGTTGCAATTAAGAGAAAGAAATGAAAAACTTAAATGCACATGAGGTTGCGTTTCCACTCTCCCGCATTCGCATGCGTATGAATGGAAGTCAATAGAACGAAAAGTGTAGTGTGACTGCCCCTTTATTGCTACAATCCCAAAAACTGAAAATAATAAGAATAGGGGATGCATAGGGATCAATAAGCATAGGAAGAGCCTGGGATGATGGACAGAAACAAAGAGATGAAGAGGGAAACGAGAGCAGTCGCATCTCTGTGGCCGTAGTGCTGCAGGTGGGACTTCATCAGACAAAAGACACTCAGTCTGAGTGTCTCTGTCTTTCTTGCTTACCCCTGCCTTTTCACTTCTTGCCAATATCGCCGTCCGTTTTCCAGCCATGCAGCAAATGAGTTTGTGCTCAAGCTTGTCTGAGTGAGAGAAAGAAGAGTTTTTTTTACCCTTATTTCAATTCTGTCTTTTGATCATGGTGTGATACTGGCTTCAACTGCAAAGGAGATTAAGTCACCCGTACACCTGTTCTGGACACACACACACACACACACACACACACACACACACACACACACACACACACACACACACACACACACACACACACACACAGGCTACTGTAATTGGCTCAGTGCAGGTTAGTTCAGGTTAGTGTGTTTATGCAACAGTTGAGAGGAGTGGCTGCATTGTTCCACCTAGATGCTGTTAGTCACTAAACACGGGACACTTTCATAACACCTCTGATACGTCTCATCTGTCCCGGATGATTAGCAGCTTGACACCTGATAGGTGAACACAATATGATCGCAGATCAAAAGACAGGTGTTTTAAATAAACGATTTAGCAAAAACAATTAAAAAAATTTATGAGGTAGGTCACCTGTCTCACTCTTCTTTTATTTGAACTTCTCCTTTAAAATCGTCCCCTATCCTCCCCCCTAAAAGTCCCTCAAGGTGACTCATGGTTGGGTTAAAGTGTGAATATGCATCTGTTTTCAGTGTCTGTATGTATTTACTGTTTGTGCATGTGTTGGTGTGTGCACTTTTGTTGGCTGTGAACGATAGAACACACACGCAACCACCCTGCGCTATATTGTTTCATGGGCATGAATGAGGTCTTTATGAAAGAGAGTTTCCTCTGGTCAAGCCGATCCGCCCTGCTAATATCCTGACATCTGGAACAAACAAAATGAGCTTTCTAAACAGACTCTCACTTTTCCCCATTCTTCCCATAATTGAGTAAATAATGTGAGTTAATAAGAGTGTCTAAGATAAATATAAGGAAAATTGTAAAAAAAAAAAAAAAAATTGTTTAAACAAAACTGCTTCAACACATATCAATACTGCTTGCTTAATATTTTCTTTTCAAACTTCCTTTTATAATGAGGCTTTTTTCTTCAACCTGATTTTTTTTACTATGCTCCCAAAATATCAAAATAAATTTCAATTAGAAATTGAAAATTGTCAAACATACAAGAGGTTTATTTAAGTTGTTGTACATATGAAGTGTGTGTGCGTGCGTGCGTGCGAGCGTGCGTGCATGCGTGCGTGCGTGCGTGCGTGTGTGTGTGCGTTATTTCATGTGAATAAATTATTAGATCTGGACCAAAAAACTGTTGCTGATCCATAAGACATTATCTATGTTCCAACGTGTTTTAGACCACTATCAATGGCCCGCTTGAATTTACTAAGTCAGTTCAGAGATGATAAAGATCCACCAGGTGTTGAAGCAACTGAACTAAATATTTATGAAGCAAATCCCTGTTAGCCTATTGCGAGAACTTGAGTGTCTTCAATCAACAAGCATATCATATTGTGTATTTTTTTTACTTACAGAATGGCAAAGGGTAAAGCCACCATGCTTTGTATGTATGTATATGTGTATGTATATGTATATATATATATATATATATATATATGTACTGTATATATATCATTCCTGAATAAATACCATATTCATATTCCATGTTCTTTTAATGGCTGTTCAAATACTAGCACCAAAAACATAGCATTACCATAGCATTCATTTTTGATACATTTTAGTGCATTTCTGGTAGCATGCAGGCTGAAAATAATTGAATTTCTAAGGCGGACAGTTGGCAGATTATGAAAATGGATCCGGAAGCGCAATATGAACTGATAAATGAGACATAAAAGATATTAGCAGGCCTATCCATGTGAATGAGTTTAAAATAAAAAGAGGCATATGTGTTTGTGTGCTTATCTTCAGAGGTTTGTAGATATTGGGCAGTCCTGCAGGGATCCTCGAGACTGTCGAGTTCAGCGATGTTCTGCTCTCTGTGGGGGAAGGGCCCTTACAAAGCCATTTATTTTATTACTCTTCCATTCAGCCCTCAGAGGCTCTGTAATCTGCCATTAAACCATTACTGCAGGAAGAGAGAGAGAGAGGGATAAAGATAGAGATTGAGGTAGGGGTGGGCAGTCACACTCAAGGGGCCTTCCCAGAGGGGCGAGCTTACAGTACAGCAGCTGGGCATAGACACACACTCGCTCGCTAAAATCGCTATGTTGTGCCTGAATACACTGACTACCATTTGTGAATGAGAGCATTTGGTGTAGTAGCTCATTATAGAGTTTAAAAGGTCATGACCTTTGACCTTTTATGTTTGGTTTCGCATGCGGTTCTGGGTTCACATATTTGATGAATAAGGATAGCAGTATCAGCTGAGGGAAAATGTTCATAATGTAATGTATTTATTTGCAATGTGCTGTGCAATTTATTCAATCCCATTTCACATACGTTGCCATTGTAAAGTTTGTGGTCATTTTGTGCTCACTTTTATTCAGCAAGGATTAACTAAATTGTTTAAAAGTGAAAGACGTTTACGTTACAAAAAGATCTCGATCTCAAATAAATCCTGTTCTCTTGAACTTTTTATTCATCAAAGAATCATGACAAAAAGTCAGTTTCCACAAAATTATTAAGCATCAGTTTTCAACACAGATAATAATAATAAGAAGAAATGTTTCTTGAGCACCAAATCAGAACTGAAGACACTGAAGACTGTAATGTAATGTAATGGATGCTGAATTATAATTTTTTTAAATACAGTAAAATTGTGAAATTTAAAATATTTGTATCAAATAAATACAGCCTTGCTGAGCTTTTTAAAGTGACTAAGTTATTTCATAAACATTAAAAACATCTTAATGACATCCAAAATTCATACTCTGTGGCAGAAAACATAGTGTATAGTGTAAGTGCACAGTGTATAGGATGCAACTTTAGTTCTTTTATTGAAACTTCTGCCGTTTTCTAATGTCAAACAGATGCATCAGCACGACATTTAGACGTCAACAACGTTCATTCTTTGTTCAGAAACTTTGCCCACCCAGTCACTGTGAAGTAAAAAGGAAATAAGAAAGAAGGACTTATGTTAAGAGTTATATGTGAGGAAGTCTGTGTTTATGGGCCCTGATCATTTCAGTCATTTCCCAAGCTGTGAGGCGTTTATAAAGTCTTAGAGTCGGCATGAAACAGAATAGTCTGCAATAGTCTTTTCTTCCCTACTGTGACATTTATCTGAGTAAAACACTTCTCGAACAAGAAGACCTAGTGCGGAACTTGATTTTGTCTATCAGGAATTGCTTGGATTGTTGGATGGTTGTGGTTTGCTATTGCTGTGATGTCATGTGAGTGACAGGTTGTCCCGCCCTCGTGCCAGTAAACACGTCATCAGATTAGAGGAGAGATGATGATGAGAAGAGGGAAGTGAAGTCATTTTGATTAAAGATTATGAGGACAGATGAATTTAAAAATAATAATGATTTGCACAGATAAATCATTTAAAATAAATATTGTGATATTCCATTTAAAAAAATGTTCAATTTTGATTTAATGAAACATTAAAGGCACAGCAGCAAGAAACAATGCAAATGCCCAAGAATGGCCCATTTAATTATCAGGGTCAAAGAGACAAATTTTTGCTTTAAAAAACATTGACAAACATTCTGTGGACCTAAAGGGGAAAAATACAATGATAAAAAATGGCAAATATTAAACTATGGCTTTGGTTACCTGCTGAATATGAATGGTAGGTTGCTTATTATTTTGGAAGAGTGTGTCCTTTTTTTCTCCAGCAGGATCAGCGGTTTCCCCTCCCTTCCCATCCTCTCTCTCTCTCTCTCTCTCTCTCTCTCTCTCTCTCTCTCTCTCTCTCTCTCTCTCTCTCTCTCTCTCTCTCTCTCTCTCTCTCTCTCTCGCTGTCTCTCTCTCTCGCTGTCTCTCTCTCTCTCTCTCGCTGTCTCTCTCTCTCTCTCTCTCTCTTACTGCTTTCAGATTGTCTGTCATTCTTCATTCAGCCTTGTATTCATTTTGATTCTGCTCTCGCAGCTGACAAGTGTGAAATGAATACAGTATCTGTTCACTCCCTCTGTTCCTCCTTCTCTCTCGCTCTCCGTCTCTCTCTCTCTCTCTCTCTCTCTCTCTCTCTCTCTCTCTCTCTCTCTCTCTCTCTCCTTTGTGTGTTTTGAAGACTAGATTCTGAAGATTTAGTGAGTTGATTCTGTTTAAGCCTTTTCTTATCTGAGGAAGACATACAAAACTGAGTGTCTTCCTTTAAGTCTATTTGCTCTTTCTCTCCTGCTCAGGGGGATATAGTGTGTGTGTGTGTGTGTGTGTGTGTGTGTGTGTGTGTGTGTGTGTGTGTGTGTGTGTGTGTGTGTGTGTGTGTGTGTGTGTGTGTGTGTGTGGGGGTGTGTGGGTGTGAGAGAGAGAGAGAGAGAGAGAGAGAGAGAGAGAGAGAGAGAGAGAGAGAGAGAGAGAGAGAGAGAGAGAGAGAGAGAGAGAGAGAAGAGTTTGAAACTACTGTAAAGGCAAGGAGAAAGGCTATTGGTTGAGATTTTTGGATTACAGGGTCATGAGGTCAAAATGTCAGAGGGTTAATCCCATTATTGAGAGGGTGAGGAAGAAACAGATTGATATTTTCTTAAGTATTGATTCCTTCAGATTTACTGTACAATACACTTTTGTGCCAGTGGTGCCTGGTTTCCTTCACACATGTTCAATCCAAATTTGCACAAATACACAAAATGCACATGATCTCATGCACACCAGTGTTCAGGAGTTAATCTCTTACAAGTTGCAACACTACTAGTTTAACCAGTATGTTTTCTGTAACAACACAGATGCAAGAACCAAACACAATCCACTGTCATATGGGAAAGTTCATTTCATTTTAGTGAATCTATTTGCTTGAATGGTTCATGTTCAAAAAAGACTCATTTGACCTGTGATTACAGAAACACTGTCTCTCTATGTCTGACCTCCCACAATTAGGCTACACCTCAAAAACACCCACTCATTGTTCAGAATTGAGCTGTGAATGTTGCCATTTTACAGTCAATGGAAAGTAAACTGACAGTATTGATGCAATGACTCTTATGAGTGTGTTATTTTAGTGAATCAAAAACGTGCAACATGACTAGTGTAATCTGACACTTATGAGTCAAATACTTTTTGTGAATCAAAAACATACAGTGTGACCAGTGTAGAAAATTTAGAGAAATGAATGAGGTGGATCTTTAAATTAATAGTTTGAATAATCTGTTTGAATTCACACCTACATTTATGAATTTTGCAGACGCTTTTAGCCACATTGCATTATATGCATTTTATCAGTTAATGCATTCTCTGGGGATAAAACCCATGACCCTGATGGCGATGCTAGCGCCATGCGTTACTGTTTGAGCTACAGGAATTTAATTAGTCTAAAACACTATAATGGGTGATTTACAGCATTAGCAGAGCGATAATGAACATTAGAAGAACACAATCAAATCGAATTGAATCTGAATCGAATTGGGAAAAACGATTCCAGTTGCCTTCATATGGCCGTATACTGCCTGAAAATGTTCTGTCTAGGTCAGGGGTAGGCAAGTTCGGTCCTAGAGAGCCGCTGTCAAGCAGAATTTAGTTCCAACCCTAATCAAACACACCTGAACTAGCTAATCAATGTCTTCAGGATTACTAAGGCTATAGCTCAGATAGCAAAATCTTCCGGGCCTTTTCTGGCTTCTTCTGGCATTTGTTTGGTTTGTGTACGATGTTGGCAAATGGATGGCAACCCTGAAGAGTTCCGGAATCGGTGGTGGCGCCTCTAGAGGTGGTGGAGGGATATTATGGCATGAATATGGGCCAGTTTAGGGTCTTCTGGCTCTCGTCTGGTAAGGCATTGGCATTTTTCTGGCAGCTTTCTGGCGTGCTTTTGGCAAAACTGTTTGGGCCGGTTTTGGCCCTGCATTCCTGGCGGTATGATTGCCAGTTTTTGGGCCATAAAAGGCCCGGAACAATTTTGCTATCTGGGAGGCAGGTGAGGTTTTTTTCAGTGTTGGAGCCAAACTCTGCAGGACAGTGGCTCTCTAGGACCGAACTTGCCTACCCCTGACCTAGGTCCTATGTTTGTGGTTGTGTTAGGTCTCATCTTCATGTGTGGTCAATGTTAGACCCTAAGTAAAGGGAAAAGACGGGAATTGGTGTGTGTGTGTGTGTGTGTGTGTGTGTGTGTGTGTGTGTGTGTGTGTGTGTGTGTGTGTGTGTGTGTGTGTGTGTGTGTGTGTGTGTGTGTGTGTGTGTGTGTGCAGTTCATCGCTCTAGCTCTGATTAGGATTGGTATTCTGTATCAATAAGTAATAAGTCAATAAGTGTGTGTGTGTGTGTGTGTGTGTGTTTCGTTGCTTTGACGCAGCTGGAGTGTCCAGTGAGACTAGCAGAGCTGCTAAATTAGCCCTACCCTGCAGCTGCTCTTATATATAGCCACACACACTTTCTCACGCACACTCTATCTCTCTCCTGTTTTATTAATAAAAGTGCTCGGATTGACGTTAAAACGGGCTGAGGAAGACAACGGGGATCCTGTACATTTGGTCAACATGACTAAAAAATGCACACATTGAATGAACAGTTCCTATCTGCGTGAACACAGATGTGCCTACATGCACGCATATCCAAACAAAGACGGGCTGTCTTGCATTTATTTTCTCTCCTGTTTCCTTTTGTCTTTGTCCTACGTTTATCTTTCACTATGAAAAGGCTGTGCATCTGTCTCACTCGCTCGTTCCTCGCAAGTTCATTGACATTCATTGAACACAGCAACGAGCGCTCAGACCTTCCGGCACTCAGAGACTGTGTGTGTGTGTGTGTGTGTGTGTGTGTGTGTGTGTGTGTGTGTGTGTGTGTGTGTGTGTGTGTGTGTGTGTGTGTGTGTGTGTGCAGTTCATCGCTCTAGCTCTGATTAGGATTGGTATTCTGTATCAATAAGTAAATTAAATCACAGTCATACTTTTCTTAGAGAAAAATAACAGATGGAACGGCTTGGTTTGGTGTCAATGTGTTTAAATGGCAAAATGTTCATTTTAATGAGTATTTTTGTCTTGTTTTTCAGTGAAAACATATTTTTTTACACAATAAACAAGATAAATTCACCTAATAAACAAAACTGTGCAAGATATTAGGACTTTTTAGAGATTGCATTGCTTGAGGTGGCAAAACATTTTGCTATTGTTTTTCACTTTCTTATGCTTAAATTATTTATTTATTTTAAACAAGCCTTAATATTTTATGCTGTGTTGCTTATCAGTAAATTTAACTAAATCTTCTAAAAAGATGATTGTACTAGAAATCATGCCAGAGAAATTCTAATATTTTTTTGACTGGAAAATGATATTTTTATTATTAATAATATATTACAATGTGTTCTTTATCAGGTGGATTTACCTTTTTTTTTACCTGCTCAAAAAAAGAATTGTTTCATTTTTTACATCATATGCAGTGTTACTTGTCAGGTGAATTTAACTTCTTTTATTTTGAAAATGTTTTTGTTGAAAAATATATCAAAGATGCTTAAAAGATATTTAGCTTTTTTTGCAGTAATTTATTACAATAAATCATATGTAGTGTCGCTCATCAGGTGAAGGAATCTTGTTTTATGAATGTTTTGATATTTTTACTGGAAAGCAGGACAAAGATTCTCATTACGACAGTGTAGAGAAAGTGAGCGGAAAGAGCGTTTAGGGTATTCCCTCAGTGTGATCTCTCTGTCACTTGTTGCTCATCATTTACTGAAATCAAAACCGGAAAAACATCCTTAAGGTGCACAAACAAACATTCACACATACGAGAGTGGTATGAGAATGATTATCGAGAAAGGAAAGAAAAACAAGCGGTGACTCAGAGTAAAAGTGCCCCACTTATCTAAATCTCACTCTCTCTCCCTCCTGATGAGAATTCAAGGACTTCTTCTCACACATGAGCTTGTATGTGTTGCCCTACTGCTGCATGCTCATTTCAAGCCTGTAATATATACACATTGCCTTTTTCTGAATGGTGGGAGTGAACGAGAAATGAACCCAATGAGCAGAGCATGATTTGGTCATATGGTCAATATGACCTGTAGGCCAACTAATGTATTGACTAATCAATATCAAGGATGTGGGATTGTATTATTTTAAGGTGATATACAACTGTGAGAGGGGTGAACATGTCTTTATTTATGCCGATTTGTTCACTTGTTGGACATTTTTTGAGTCTGATCTGCATGGTTGACAGAACAAAAAATAATTTGTTTTAATGGTGATTTCCTCTCTTTCTCGCTCTTTGGGGTGTTGGGGAAGGGCTCACTCCCCGCTCTTCTAATCCCCTTTATCCTGTCTGAAACCTACCCCACCTGTCGTTACACATCTGGACATACACACACACACACACACATTATCTATGACTGTGTTAACATAAATTTCGGCTACAGACGTACATACTACACTTGTAGACGATGTATGTACAAACCTGTTTATACAAAACATGGTTTGTTAGGAGTCCAGGCTGTTATATTTATACATATAGATTCTACACTGTCATATAAAAGTACGATTTAGAGATATAATAGAAATAGTTGTCAAATGGTAGTAGGAATAAATAAAAGCTGTTTGCAAATAGGCTACAAAAATGAAATGCTTGAGATAATTATCCTAATATAGTGTAATATTCAATCATATGGTAAGACAGTTGCTAAATCAGTCACACTATAGTGTTTAGATTAGATTCAAGATAAATGACTGCACAGAAATTGTATCAGTTTATCTCCTTATTCAATTATCCACACAATTATCACTTTCTAATTAAGTTTTGAACAGCATTGCAGGTTTCTCTGTGTTATGGGGGTGGTGGTAGCTTAGAGATTTAAGATCAGGGCTAGTAATCCGTCGGTTAGTGGTTCATGAACTGCAGAATTAATTGTATCCCCCATCACCAGTGTGCCCTTGAGCGAGGGCACTTAACCCTGGGCTACTCTGGAGGGAAGAATCCCTGCAATAAATGTGCTGTTAGTCACTTTGGGTAAGAAAATGTCTGCTAAAATGACAGTGTTAGTAAGTGATTGTTAGGTATTTCCCTTTATAGGGATGCACGATATATCGGCCACCATATTGGTATTGGCCGATATTTGATAATTTTTTATGTTACCGTTATCGGCACGATAAGAAAATTTGGCAGATATATTAAAGCCTTTAAATAATGGATTATATCCTTCAGCTGAGACACTTTCAGATCTCACTGTTCTCCATGATGAATTTGGATTTAGATTTATCGGCCAATATATCGGTTATCAGCTTTCAAATATAAAGAATTATTGGTTATTGGTATCGGACAAAAAAAATAATATTTCTAAAGGGATCCTTATCCCTTTACAAACGTACTTTGGCAATACAGAGTCTATATACATAAAATGTTTAAATGCAAATTTGGCAGTTACACTACAGGTCAGTAGTTTAGGGTCAGTAAGATTTTTTTATGGAAGAAATTAAATACTTTTATATAGCAAGGATGCATTAAATTGATCAAAAGTGTCAGTAAAAAACTTTTGTAATGTTAAAAAAAAAGTTTCAAATAAATTCCGTTCTTTTAAAAATTCTATTCATCAAAGAATCCTGCAAATGAAAGTTTCATGGTTCCATTATGATTTTCATATTATGTTTGCTGAGATGTATTATCCACAATGTAGTACAAAATTACATTTTACTCATTTTGCCTCCTTTTTAAAAAGCTTCAACGAAATTAGTGTGATCCTTTTATGTGAAACCTCCATTTATTTGCAGAGTTGGATTTATTTCTTTGTCGAGATTAATTACTAATCAAGCCGTATTATATTTCCAGCTTCATGTGTCAAATATAATAGAGAAACTCTACTTTTCATTACGTCTATTGTAGCTGACTTGTTTTATTGATTGGAAGATATTAGCGTTTCAAGTTTATGTAGGCTACTTTAACTCAGGCAGTGGCGCTAGCAATGCTAATATCACAAGTCCAGTTTTGATCAGATGTACATCTTGATTGTCGCTTTGGACAATAGCATCTGCTGAATGCATAAATGTCAACGAATGTAACGTTTAACACTTTATTTGGCAAACTATCATTAATATAACAAAAATAGTTATTTCTTAGTTAACATTTATCTAACTAGACATGTCACATCTGAACAAAAGCTTATTTGCAAGGTCATCTTGTTTGTGTGTGTACAAGTTGAGTGTTTATGTTTGTACTGCAAAAGACAGAGTTGGAGGCAGAAACCATCACCAGAGCCGAGCAGAAGACACAAATACACACATACACACAGCGCACGCTCACACTAGCGCAGTGGCGCATGGCTGGCGGGCTATTCTTTGTTTATTAGCATATCTAGATGACAGTGGCATCGCAGAGGCAGCGGTAATTAAGGGCAGAACAATGGAAACAGTAATGATGATTGGCATACCATTACATGCCACAGGGAAGAAGGGAGGGAGAAAGAGAAAAAGAGTGCAGTGGGAAGAGAGATAAATGAAGAAAGCTTGCTCTTTTAATCTCAGCAGGGCTACTACCTCTGTGAGCATGCGGGTCTGTGCGTAGGTGTGCACGTGTAAGTTTGCTCTCTTGTTCGCCTGTGTGTAAATATGCACAAACTCGTTTACTTGCGCTGGGAAGTTGCTTGTTTTCCTTTCCCCTCCCTGTCACACAAGCACACTGATTTCTTTGAGATGGCTTATTCAGAAAGGAGGGGTTTTCTTTCACCCTGTTTCACCTCTCTTCCCTTTAAAACACTTGTTAAATTGCATGCTAAAAGTCTGTTTTTGCTCCCTGAGTATTTGTGACTTTTTCTTTAAGCGCAAAACTGTGCTAGCATGAAATGTCAAAGTTCCAATTGAAAATCCTCTCATTTGTAACTGAAATGTTATTAACATAAAGGTGCAGTAAGCGATTTCTGAGAAACACTGTTGATGTTTGAAGTCAGCTCAAACAAAAACACCCCTCCCTTCGTTCCTCCGCCCTTAAAATGGACAAGCACTCAATGCGTGGATGTCTCTTTGGCCCCATCCACACCACTACGTTTTAGTTTAGAAACGGAGACCTTTTGCTACGTTTGCACCTCCCGTCCAGACTAAAACGGCAAAAATGAAGACCTAAAACGGAGAAGTTTAGAAACGCTGCCGACCCCGTTTTGCGTTTTGAATCTCCTGAGGGTGTTTTAGTGAATACGGGTCAAAACGGAGGACTTTAGAAACGATGACGCAGAGGCTCACGCTCGGCTCTCTGATTAGGTGTAATACAACAGAAGAAAACATACAACAACAGCCTGGACTACCAGTTACGTTAGTGCAAGTAAATTCTGCATTTTACAATGCTATAACTGCCTACATGCGCCGGAGGCAAGCTATTATTCGAGCGATCTGTGACAATTCCCGTGTGCAGCGGTGGAATCGACCGTACATGGAGCGTGGGTTTTGGGTTAAGCCGGGAAGAACCTGCGCATGGTGGGATAATTTTATCAATGAAGTTGTGGTTCCTGAGGAATGGTGCGAAAACTTCTGAGGAATAGTCAATCTGATTCCTGTTTACACCGGCATGCTCATGCTCAGTGTAGGTGAATGGTGACGTGATCCGCGTTTTCAGTCTTTTTAATGTGGACGGAGATCAATTCTAATACGCAGCTAAAACGCGGTTGTGGACGGAATTCGTTTTAATTCTCCGTTTCTAAAATAAAACGCAGTAGTGTGGATGAGGCCTTTATCATAGCTGAAGCAAAACAAAGGAATGCTTCGTAGAAAAAGCGAAGATGACAAACGAATCAAAATGAATATACAGTACACAAGAGTATACAAGCAAGAGTTGGTTGTTAGTCGCCAGCAGCAACTTTTATTCAAGGACATATTAAAAACATAAAAATTGTTACAAAATATTACTATTTTAAATAAATGCTGTTCTTTTGAACTTTCTATTCTTCAAAAAATAATGAAAAAGAAATGTATTTCGGCGTATATTATGTTTTTCAACAATGATAATATTAAGAAGTATTTCTTGAGCACCAAATCAACATATTAAAATGAGTAATGATGTTGAAAATCACAGAAATAAATTTTACATTTATTTTAAATGTTTTAAAATGTATTATTTAATACCAGTATTTATTAAATAAAACATTTAAAAAATATATTAACTATATTTTACATTGTAATAATATTTCACAATGTTACTGTTTTTACTGTGTTTTTGATGAAATAAATGGAACCCTTGTGAGCATAATAAACGTCTTCTTTTTTTCTCGAACTGGGGCTTTTAAGATACAAAATGACCCAAAAAAAGAACATCAACGTTTGCTTTAAGTGATCCATATTGTACATGGCCTATATTCAAGTCATGTGATAGGAGTTTGGTAAGGAACATACTGAGATTGAAGTCGTTTTTTAGAATATTCACAGATAATTGTCCTCTACATTGACCGGTGCGTCTCACAGGTGTCATTCATTAACACTCACGCCACCGGCCTCGCGCCGTTCTCTCGTCCTGCTCGTCACACACTGCTTCTCTCATGAAATCTCAATGAAGTGCCAAGATAACAAACAAGTGCAGATAACAAGATTTTCAGTGAAAAACAACTTAAACGTCAGTCTGTTTCTCATACAAATCTGAAGTCGTATATAGACTATGTAGCAATGTTCAGGGAAGAAGGAGGCGGGAACGGGCGAACATTTAAACATACTTTATTAAAATAAAACCAAACAAACTAAAATACCGCCAGCAGCCCCTCGCGGACGACTGCTGGCTAAAATAAAACACAAATACAAAAAACAAAACTCAACTAAAATACAGGCCTGTTCCTCTCTCGATCATCAACGTCGTCGCTCCTCCTTTATGCTTCCGCTCCTTCCGTGAGAGATGCGAGACCGGTGTGCTTCACAGGTGTTGCTCATTAGCAATCGCACCACCGGCCTCGCGCCGTTCTCTCACGTCCCTCGGCCGTCCTGTTCGCCACATACCCCCATCGCCCCTCACAGGCCAGGGGGTACCCCCGGCGGCGGCGATCCCATGGGGGGTATGGACCGACAAGCCGAGGGAAACGGAGACGGAAACATGAGGAGCGAAAGATCGAGAGAGGGGAGAGAGGGAAAAAAAAAATTGGTCCGGTTCCCACAACGCGCTGCCATCTGGTCCCCCACCAGCTGGGCGATCTCCTCCGCGGTGCCTGGCGATGACGCTGGGTAGCCCTCGGTGGACGGCTCGACGCTCCTCCGCCGCCCGGTGGACGGCGACGGCTCCTCGGGTGCCTTGGGCAGACGGCAGGAGTCCCCCGCTCCCTGCTCCTCCCCTTCGCTGGTGGACGGCAGCAGGCTCCGGCTCACGGCGAGCGGCGGCGACTCCTCCTCTCCCTCCCGGATGGCAGCCGCCCCTCCAATATCCAGGCGGTCGGCAGTGAGCTGGACCGTCCCACCAGCAACTCACTCCAGCGCACCGCCTCGAGCGTCCATGGCCGCGAGTCCCCCGCTCCCTGCTCCTCCCGTCGTTCGGCGGATGGCAGCAGGCTCCGGCCCACGGCGAGCAGCGGCGACTCGCGCACCATGCTCGATGGCACCGCGGATTCCCCACAGCGGCGAGGACTCTCTGACAGCGCGTTCCTCCCTCTTCCCAGGTTTTGGCACCAGTGTAGCAATGTTCAGGGAAGAAGGAGGTGGGAACCGGGGAACATTTAAACATACTTTATTAAAATAAAACCAAACAAACTAAAATACCGCCAGCAGCCCCTTGCGGACGACTGCTGGCTTACCCAAAATAAACATAACGGCCAGCAGCCCCTCGCGGACGACTGCTGGCTAAAATAAAACACAAATACAAAAAACAAAACTCAACTAAAATACAGGCCTGTTCCTCTCTCGATCATCAACGTCGTCGCTCCTCCTTTATGCTTCCGCTCCTCCGTGAGAGATGCGAGACCGGTGTGCTTCACGGGTGTTGCTCATTAGCAATCGCACCACTGGCCTCGCGCCATTCTCTCACGTCCCTCGGCCGTCCTGTTCGCCACAGACTACTTTTATGGGGCTTTTTTTTATCATTTTTGAGTTTTCAGCCCCAATCCACATTCACATTTTTGTTATATTGAAATTAATGGTCAGGTTATTCATCACAGAAGAAATAAAGTTGACTAAACAATTACATTTTTGGGTTTAATTTCCCCTCAGGGATCTGTACATCTGCCTATCTCAGCACCTCTTTAAGGGTGTTTGTCTTGGTGAGCGTATGAGAGGTTGGCTTTTGTTTTCCGGTGCACACACATACATTAGGCGTGTTTATGTTGGTCTATGAGACGAAACTCTGTTCATGTGCAAAAAAGTGTCTCCAGACCCCTCCCATTTTGTTTCTCTTGGCACAAACCCTCTCCCTTCCCTACTCTGTATCTCTATCTTTCTCTCTCACACACACACTCATCCTGTTTCTGTGTTCTCTAACAAGAGGGACTGTCCTTAATTTCCATTTATGTACAGTGAAACGTACGGGTAGCAGTAGCTTTTCTCAAAATCTTCCTCTTAATCATTGCTCAGATAACCTTCTGCACCCTCAAACTAAAAGTGGATATTTTTGGAGCCAGCAATGTTCAATGAGTCTAATTTATTTTTTCTAATTAGTCACTCCATATTCAGTAATGATGAATGTTATAAAATAACATAAAATAAATTTAGAATTTTGGTCTGTGAAATCTCGTTAGTTGATTAATGGTCGTGGTTGAAGCTGTTGGTTAAACTAACTTTTTATAAATCAATCATTTTGTCTCTGTATGAATTACTGAGTGAATCATTTAAAATAATATCGTGTCAAAGATTCCATAACTTTGTTTTGGCATCTGTGAAGAGGCCAAAAGCTTCTGAATCATTGATTCGTTTCAGATGACTGCACAAACAGGGACACCATGGTTGAATAATCAGCAGTTGCAGAGGTTGATCGATAGCAGCCGTCATGGAAAGCTGTGTGTGTGGACATGACAGCCAGGTCTAGACACAAGAGGAATGAACGGTGAAGAGACAGATATCATAGTACAACATTAAAGGACATGCAGAACTGGGTATACTGAGTAGTTGGAGTATAAGAAGATCATTATGTAGTGGTGCCAATAATAATTTTACATAGACTTTTAAATTAGAAGCAGCATATGAACAAAATATTGTGTATATGTATGAAATTTCATTCTGTCGTTAAGTTTGTCAAGAGAATGAAAGAGCCATTTTTGAAGTGTGTGCATGTGCGTAAGTGCTCAAGAACCCTGGGAGATTATTAGAAAGGATCCACAATTAAATCAAAATCTGATAATAAATCAAAACAATAGAGAACAAAATAGTGATTCTATATTGTTGAATGACATGCAGATGTGTGACAGTTACTTCAGTTCTGGGAAATATTTGTGAGTAGTAATTTCTCCAAAAATGCATCATACTGTGGTAGTTAAGCAAGAGTTATGTTGTTTGGTTGTGCTTTATGTGTTGGATTTGCTATAAAGAACCAACTGCTTATAGCCATTTTTTGGGGAATCAGACTAAACTGTTTGAGCTGTATGTTATTGATTCACTACAGAACAAATGACTCTACTGAACTGATTATTTTTGGTGAATCAAAATGAATCAATTATTTTAAATCAAACTAAACTGGTCGTGTTGTATGTTCTGTTGCGGTGTTGCCGTGCTTCTGAATAAGTAAATCAGGGAACTCTGTTAGAATTTGTACAGTATGCATCGACAGAAGAATGCAAATGCAAGAATTGCTAACGGAACCAAATGTCATTCATATCACCTGATGTCAATCATGGTTTTGGCGTGGTATCATGTCCAATAAACATACCAGTGTGCATTTTTGTATTTTTTGTTGGTGTTTATTGGTTACATAGTAGTAGTGGTGGTCCGTTGTGTCGTGTAATCCTAAAATGTAAATTATCTTAGTTTTGGTGGTGGTAGCAGTATATTTGTTCTGGGCATTGTGCTAATTGACACTTTGGTCTTGGGTACTATTTGATGACTTTTATTTTCATATCAATACGCAACAAATCCATCATCCCAATTATTGACATATACCATTACACACACTCAGACTGCACTAATTTATTAATCCCCTCTCATCACTGTACCATTCTGTTTGTTTAGCGTCCTGTGTGAATGTATGTGTGATTGTGTATTCAGTGTGTGTGTGTGTGTGTGTGTGTGTGTGTGTGTGTGTGTGTGTGTGTGTGTGTGTGTGTGTGTGTGTGTGTGTGTGTGTGTGTGGCAGTGTAGCTTTAATGAGAATCAGAACAATGCAATCAGATGTATGCCTTACCAGCCATAATTATGAGGAATATGCACAGCAGTGTGGATGATAGGTCTGCTCCCTCTCTCTCTCTCTTTTGCCAGCGCTCTCTGTGCTGACAGATGGTTGTGTCAGTCATAATGGGACAAATCCGATCGCTACCGAATAAAAGGCGTCCCTCCAGCAGAGAGAGAGAGAGAGGGAGAGAGACAGTCGATGTGTCTGTATTGATGTGTTTACTCAGGGTGAAATTGGCATCCATTAGAGAGAGGATTGTGTGTGCGTGTGTGTAAGTGAGAATACAGGCTCTAAAATGAAGGCTGCATTAATTCATATTCTGTTACACATGCACAGACACTCTTCCTTTACGTCACGTGTTCACACTGTCTCTTTTTCAAACACAGACACACATATGCACGGCAGGGTGGACTGCGCAGACAGCTTGGCGATGCCGGGGAAGGTGTGTCTCCAGAGTTCCATTGTTCTAGACGGAGAGGAATCTATGTGGGAAAACCTCCTAGATAAAAAGGGGGTGGGGAATGGGGGGGATGAAGGAAGAGAAAGGAGGAAAGAGTGCTTTTGTAGGAAGTGGACTAGCAGTGTCCATAAGCCAGCTTCTTGGGAATGGCGTGAGGTGTAGTGTTTATTTATTCCTGTATCGTATCTAAGCGGATACAATGTAGGGAGCTGTCAAGAATGTTTTTTCTATATGATATGTACAAGGCAATATTCTGTAATGGTTTTCCCAATGGCTTTTACAAGTCTTAGAAAGAGCTTTAAAATGGATAATAGTGTCAAAATCCACATAAAAGAGAGAGAATGCAGAAGAAGAAACAAAAAGGAAAAAATACTGCTCATTCTTCTGCAGCTGGAATGTTACAGTAAATTATTCATCCCATCAAGAATCTGTTTCTTAGGAGGTCTCCATTCGTCTCTCTCTCTTTCTCAATCTTCTGTAAGGTTAAAAGTGGCATGGAACACAGAATTTCTAGCTGCACTGGGACTAAAATCCACTACACTCATTCCAGCTACCACAAACACACACACACTCTCTCTCTCTCTCTCTCTCTCTCTCTTTCTAAGTCTTTTTGTCCCTCTATGGTGGTAGTCTACTAGTCTCTTAAACAATAAAGTGGTTTTCATAAAAAAAATGCAAAAAATGTGTTCTCATGAACTGAAACAGCTATTACCTGCATCTTCTGGTTTATTTTGTAAGAACAGAATGAACACTCTTTATTTGAGCTTACCAGCATTATATTTTTATTCAATGCTTTGCTTTGATAATAGGCATTCCTTAGAGGCCACACACCTAAAAAAATATTCAGACTCTGACTTTTATATTATGTGATTTGCGAGTTTGCAAACATCTTTATTCTGAACGTGAATGAGGTGCTTTTGATTGGTGGCTCTTTAGTCTTAATCTCCTAAGAGGGCTCTCCAGAGGCCATTGGAATTGGGAGGATGGGGTAAGAGAGAAGGCGTTCAGGGTTTTGACCCACACACTAATGGAAACGGTCTGCTGAATGATCCCACTTCTGGCACCATTGGACAACAG